>NC_089831.1:20915090-21215506 GCF_035046505.1 Tiliqua scincoides
CTTCTGCTGATTTCTGCCCATTAAACCGCCACTAAAGGCACAAGAGCACACCAGGTCAAGCTTTGGGGGAGGTAGTTGGCAACCCAATTAACCCATTTCTGTCCAGCCCACAGGTGTACACACTTGATTTGTGTTGTGCATATACAAACATTGGGCAGAAATGACTTAGGGCTCAATCCTATCCAACTTTCCAGCACTGGTGTAGCCGCAACGCAGCAATGGGAGCAATGCAGCAATGTTCCCATACCTTGAGGAGGCCTCTGTGACTGCTTCCCCGCCACAAGATGCAGCGCACACCCTTTTGGCACAGCTACACTGGCACTGGACTATTGGATAGGATTGGGCCCTTAAAGAGCAGAAAACCGTTGGTTATTTAGTGTATTTAGGGTGGGGATTGGACTTCCTGTGTCAGATGTTGAAATGTCATCTGACCAGCTGTAACGTGGTGGACTTCAGACATAAAAAATGAAGGTACAGGTAAGAAAAGCTGCACCTGATGAGATTATTTTTCCAACGCTTGCCATTAAGTTCTCCGTTCAACTCTGCATATGTTCCAGAATCAGACTAGGATGCCTTGGCACTCTTAACTTTATCAACCTTGCAGGGTTGTTGTGAGAATGAAATGGGAGAAACCATGTCTGTCTACACCAGAAGTGGAGCGGGGGAGGGGGCAGAGTGGTAACTACGGCAGACTCCACAACACATCATGTAAGCGCCCCTCTCCTTCGGGGTTGGAGCCATCCGGGGCAGTAACAACAAAGTACCACCGCTGCATTCATTCAACACAGGAAGGAGAGACTAATAGAAAGCAGGGTAAACTGAATAACGTTCAAAAAGAGCAATGCTTGATGAAAGAATGAGCAGTGCTCTATACTCAGAGGTTGCTCCAAAATGGTTGCCCCAAACGGCCTTCCTCCCTTCACCTAATAATGCGGCTTGCGCTGCTGTGTTTGCCCTTGCTCTATCTTGAGTGGCTAATGGAAGCGGGGGGCTCGTCTAGCCTGGAACGTGGAGCCACCAGCTCAGGAAGGATGTCAAAGGAGAGCACAGATTCTCCGCTCGCCAGCCTGCCCTGTGTGATCAATTAGTTCTAGAGGACGCCGAGCACTGCGAACAATGTCAGAGTCCATCTATATGGAAAGTGTTTGGCCGCCATGCCAGCGTGTGTGGGGAGGGGGCTGGAGGGGGGCGGAGGAAGGAGTGGATTGCAGACCTCCTTGTCACAAACCAGTCGCTCTGCACGAAGCCAGCGGGAGAGAGGCGCAGGAAGGCCCTCCTGTGCAGCATCCCCGCAATCAAATCCATTTGTCCATCTTATCCCTTCAAGGTCACAGAGCCCATCCCTCACTGTGCCTTGCTGTCTTTGATGGACCAACATGGCAAGCTTTCCTTCTTGGTCCCCGCAATTAAGAAGCACAAATTGGGGAAAGCTCTCTCTCTCTCTCTCTCTCTCTCTCTCTCTCTCTCTCTCTCTCTCTCCCTCTCTCCCATTTCTGCTGACAAAGGAGCATGTAAGTTTTGCAATAGCACAGAAAGCTTAATCGAGACACCCTGGAAGGGCAACTGAATTGCAGATGTATGTCCCAAGTGCCGGAGGGTATACTTGATTCATTATACATTGGGCCCTTATTATCCACAGAAGTAGAAAGCTAGCATCTGATACCACAATGACAATGACTCCAGACGTCACACTGGGTCCACAACTCACTCCACAGGCCTCCACGCCTCCTCAGAAGTCCTCCAGAAGCCACATCCTGTTCACGTCCTGGAGACCTTCTGAGGCAGGAGAAAGCATCTGCAAGATGGTGCAGTCGGTAGATGTTGAGCCCACTGTGGACACCATGGATACCTAGAGCCCACTGTGTTGGTGTGACCTAGTGACTTCTCCAAGGAGCTAAAAGGGATGTACAGAGTTCTACCAACCCAGCCACCCACTTGTTGGATCCACACAATACCCCTGTGATGTAGGTGAGGCTAGCAACAGAACCCAGGTCAGCTTGGGCAATGTATGATTATGTTGGAGATTGGAACCTTCACCTCCCTGCCTAAGGGTCAAGTATACACAATGCCCTCCTTTGTTGTTGTCAAGTAATGCACTAGGGAGTCCCAAATAGGGCAAAAATTTGGCAGGGGTCAGGAGCCTTTAGGTTATTGCCTCTGCTGTGGTTTTGATCCCAGCCACCACCATCCTATTTAGCAACAAAGCAAAGAAGTATGTTGTACATTGCAGGTCACAACTAGTAGGACCCTAATACTGCAATCCTATGCACACTTTCCTAGGAGTAAGACCCATTGAACCTAATAGGACCTACTTCCAAGTAAACATGCATCAAACTCTAACTACTGGTGTGTCTACTGCACCACACGGGCTGCTGTCTGTGGAACTCACATCTGGACATTTGGAAGCTGCCTCCTAAGAGCCTCAGCCTGAACCACCTCTTGATAAAGTGCTCCTCAGAAGTCCAAGGAAAGCACTGTAGGGACAGGGAGCCATTTAGTTATTTGATTTTTCTTTGTAAACCGCTTTGTGAACATTTAGTGAAAAGCGGTATATAAATACTGTTATTATTATTATTATTATTATTATTATTATTATTATTATTATTATTATTATTATTATTAGTTGCACAGCACAGAGGAAGCGTTGTGTCTTAGAGGTTTGGCTTTGGAGCCTGCTTTCTTTGCTAAGACATCCCTATAATTTTTGATGTGGCCATAACAATGGGGTGTCTTTGAGCATGCACAGAGCGCATTCTCCTCCCCCAGCAGCAAACACAATTTTGCCTGATTACAGCTAGTATTAGACCGCAGACTTCCCACTCAGAAGATGTGGTAGGTTTGCACCCCACTGCTTCTCTTAACTAGAAATGGACCCCAAACCTTTAACAGCAGGTACACGTAAGGTTGCCAGCTGTTTTGCTGGTCCTGTTCCTAAAGCCACCAGAGCCATGGTGATAAAACAGTCAAAGCTTTTTTCCATCCCTTTAATCTCTCTCTACCAAACCGAAACCAAAATGCTTCTTTTCTGCTAGGTGTCTGAATGTCCTCTTGCAGTTCAAGGCAGAGGAGCAGGGTAGTGTACAGGAAGGTCACCTCTGGATTCACCAGGGTTTCTGGTTAAATTGGTTTCTGAGGTTTTTGCAGCAGCTCACAGCTGTACCCTGGAAGAGCCACAATGGAAGCTGCAATAGACATTTGCACACGTGCATAACCTGCCTCCGCTCCCCCCCCACTTCAGCCCTCATTCCTTACTAGCCAATAAACCAGAGCTCCCCCTAGTGACTTAACCCCACTCCAGCGTCAGCTTCTTCTCCAGTATGGACACCAGACCAGAAACCTCGTGTGTGTGTGTGTGTGTGTGTGTGTGTGTGAGAGAGAGAGAGAGAGAGAGAGAGAGAGAGAGAGAGAGAAACTCCTGTTTCCCGATTGCTATAAGACACAGAAGGGAGACAGGCGGTGACATTGAGCTTGCTTGGTAGAGGGAACTAGTTCAGTGGAGCTAGACAGAGCGTAGGTCATACTCAAGAGGAGGCAGCAGACTCCCAGGTTTCTAGATGTTCTTAAGAAACATAGCAATGATCTTGGGGAGGGGGGATTTCCCGTTCAGCAGTGACTCACGTGGGGTTTCAGATTCCAAAGCCTTTTTTGGATGCTGGGCTGCTGCTTCTCAGTGTAATTAATAAAACAAACATTCATTAGTGCACCATCTGGGTGACGGATGAGGGCACCACTGCAAAGAGGAGAGGTGCTGCAGCCCAGCTTTGTCACCCAGTGAGTTTCATAAGCAGATGCCACAGATGGATGGCACAGGTCAGGAGCTTGCAGACGAGGAAGGCATTTCTTCTCCTAAGGAAAGTCCGATGAACAATTGCATGGACCATCTATCAAGGGAGGAGAGAGGAATGCCCCGGAGTCCTTTCCGCCTCTGGCCTGCTGCCAACTGAGCTTCTCTGGCTATCCCCATGCCCAGCTGTGCCCTTTAGACTTGTTGGCAAGGCTCCTGCACCTTTGTCACACTTGTGCAACAGGCAGAAGTGACCAGGTGACTCTCCCATCTGTGTCTCTCTGGAGAAAAAGACTCCACTGTTGAATTTCAGCCTCTTGTGTCTCTGCTGAGCCACAGAAGAGCAGGGCCAGAATAGGAAGATGGCAACCTGGTTGCCCCCCATGTGGCTGCAGCTGAAGCACAATCAAGGGGCACCACTCCTGGCCATGCAGAAGCTAAACAGGTTTCCTGGCATGGAGAAAAACTGAGAAGGAAAGCTTTCCCTGCTGAATTTCTGCCTGTGTGGCTGCTATGCTGAGAGGGCTAAATTGGTAGTGTTTGGAGTGAGGCTTCAGTGACCACAGAGTTCCTTGACACTCCCAATGATTAGCAAACACAGCATACATTCTGCAGAATATAGCTATGCCATTCGGTCCTGTTTGCATCAGGTAAATAGGTGATAGAAATGTCATGGTGCAAAATAAATGCTAGGAATAACTAGCTTTTAAATGTGCATTTAACCAGCCCCCGGAACCTCCCAGAAAAAGAGTTAGCTTAGCAAAAGTATTTAAAGTAAAGAAAAACATTTACAACTACACGGTAGCGGAGTGGCATTCCTTGCACCCCATCTGGCTCACCCTGAAGAGCCGTTGGCTGTCGTTTGCCAGTTCAGCAAATGGAGTCATTGGGCCAGGAGGCGACATCAAGCGGAGAAGCAAGAAGATCTGGACAGAGGCAAGAGAGGAGACCTGTTTTGGCTGGGAAGGAGGCCCAAGTGGGGCAACGTTCTTGAACAAAAGAAGATGCTTCCTTTATGGAGAAGACGTTCTCTTGATCAGAGCCCCAGGCAGCTGCTCTTGCCGGTTTGGCAATTACATGATGCAGAGACAGGGAACGGAAGCTGACAGAGGAGGAAAGAGATGCTGTAATTAAGCTGAATGAAGCTGTCACTTAAAGCCTCAGTTGGAGGCTCGTGGAGGATGGCTGACACAACCAGGGAGCTGATCAAGGTGGTAATTTGCGTACATGTGCGAAGGAGGCAGGCACTTGCTAACGTGCCCTTCTTGTCTACGCCTTCCGGGCCCCTCCTTTCCCTGTTACATAAAGACATATGGCTGCCTCCTGTGGTGTGCTGAGGCAACTGGCCCACAACCAGGCCCAGTATGATGGTGGCTCTCCAGGACCTTGGGTGGAGATCTTCCCTCCCTCTCACACAACGTCAGAACCAGGAGACATCCACTAAAATTGAGTGTTGGGAGAGTTAGGACAGACAAAAGGAAATTGACCCAGCGTGTTGTTAATCTGTGGAACTCTTTGCCACAGGATGTGGTGACAGCATCTGGCCTAGATGCCTTAAAGAGGGGATTGGATAGATTTGTGAAGGAAACGTCCATCATAGGTTACAAGCCATGATGGGTACATGCAACCTCCTTCTAGAAGTAGGCTACCTCTGAATTCCAGGTGCAAGGGAGTGACAACAGGATGCAGGTACCTTGTTGTCTTGTGGGCTCCCTGACGCATCAGGCAGACCTCTGTGAGGTACAGAAAACTGGATGAGGTGGGCCTTTGGCCTGATCTAGCGGAGATCTTTTTATGTTCTCTGCTATCTCTGTTCTCTGTTATCTGCTATTCCACTGCAGAGGCTGGTGGAACCATCTGAATGCAAGGACTGTGCCCTGCTGATGGTTGTTGGCTCCTCCTCCTCCTGTCCTGCTCCCCTTCCGACTCCATCAACTCCAGGATCTAAACAAGATTATGCCTGCCCACTGCCAGCATCAAAATGGAAAGGTGCCTGAGATTCTCACATCAATCATTCTGAGGGCTGATTCCCACAGGAGCTGCACATGTATAGAAGCGTCTTTCTGCAGTGTTCCTCTTCATGGTTTCCTGAATCCAGGTGGAGCCAAGGAAGAGGAGCAGGCAGCTCCCTCTGAAAGGCCCGAAATGGGGCTCTACAAGTGCATGCAGCAAGCTGGAGACCCAACAGCTACTATAGCCAGACTCCTTTGTAGACGGAAGCAGGTCCGGAGGCCTGGTGTGAACTGGCCTCGATTTTCTTGGAGGTACCAATTTAATAAATAGAACTAGAATAAGTCAGTATTTTCTGCCAGGAATGGTTGGAGAAATCCAGATCAGGGAAGCAAGACAAATGCTTCTTGTGCTGGGAAACTTCATGGTAGTGAGCCACAGGAAAGGACTTAATACAAAGACTAGATGACCTTGAAGGCCCTCTCCAACTCCATGCATCTATGAGATGCTGCCAGGTAAGTGTAGATGGTCCAGGTGTCTGACTCCATACAAGCCACTGGATGGGAAGTGATTGGTAGGGAAAGGGAGATCTCCCATCCTGCAACCACCAGTAAGATTTTCTGGGCCCAGGACTCTCTTTGACTAAGAGGGTGCACTCAGCATCCCATAAGGATTCTTCAAATGGGCTCTTTTGTACCCCCTAGTCCTCCATCCACTGCCCTGAATTCTCCAGGAAAGATTCCACACAGATTCCTTTTGCTGGAGAGGCTCTGCCTGCAGAGAACATCTTTCTGCTTAACAAACCTGCCCCTTCCCTGAATTTCCCCCTTCACCTTTGGAGGACTGTCAAAGCCCGGAAGGCTCCACTTCTACCAGGTCTGAAAGGATTTCAAAAGGATGCTAATTAAAGCTTTGGAGTACAGTGTACTGTAAAGTTTTGAAGCCCGGGTTTACCAGGAGGTAGGCTTGCCCCCTAGTGGAATGCTCCAGAACTTCAGTGGACAGCTGCATTACCCACCTGGGATCCCATGAGTTTCCTACAGAGGTGTAGTAGCTCTGGATATGCTTTCTGGGATATTAAATTGTGAAGTTATGCTATGGTAGTTGCAGCATGAATTGGAGTGGTAAGTGGTAAGGCCACACCTGGAGTATTGTGTCCAGTTCTGGTTGCCACGTCTCAAAAAAGGCATAGTGGAAATGGAAAAGGTGCAAAAGAGAGCTACTAAGATGATTACTGGGATGGGGCACTTTCCTTATGAGGAAAGGCTATGGTGTTTGGGCCTCTTCAGCCTAGAAAAGAAGCGCCTGAGGAGGGACATGATTGAGACATACAAAATTATGCAGTGGATGGACAGAGTGGATAGGGAGATGCTCTTTACACTCTCACATAACACCAGAACCAGGGGACATCCACTCAAATTGAGTGTTGGGAGGGTTAGGACAGACAAAAGAAAATATTTCTTTACTCAGTGTGTGGTTGGTCTGTGGAACTCCTTGCCGCAGGATGTGTTTATGGCGTCTGGCCTGGGCGCCTTTAAAAGGGGATTGGACAAGTTTCTGGAGGAAAAATCCATTACGGGGTACAAGCCATGATGTGTATGTGCAACCTCCTGATTTTAGAAATGGGCTGTGTCAGAATGCCAATGCAAGGGAGGGCACCAGGATGAGGTCTCTTGTTATCTGGTGTGCTCCCTGGGGCATTTGGTGGGCCACTGTGAGATACAGGAAGATGGACTAGATGGGCCATGGCCTGATCCAGTGGGGCTGTTCTTATGGAGTGAAGACTGAGACCCTGATCCCAGACAGTGGATATGGTTTTGACATAAATGAACTTTGCACATGGTCAGGGGCAAGTACCTTGTGGTTATTAAGCCATACTCAAGGCAACAAATCTCTCAGCTCAGGGAAGGTTAGGTAAGCTGAGATGTTTGTCTGCTTGTGTTATCAAGATGGTGGGAACAGAGAGAGCACCTCTAACCATATTCAGTGTCCTTCCCTCACCACTGCTTTACAATGGACCTGGACTTGGTGAACAGGTCTTCTGATGTAAGGGAAATGTGTTTAGGCACTAAAACCTGGACTCAGTTTCATTTTAGGGAAGTCACAAAAGCAAAGGAGCAGAATTATGTCTGGGCTGCAGGACAGCGTAGCCAAGAGGGGCAGGGAAGTGGAAAGCTGAATGCAGAAGCCCCACATGATGTGAGTTAAGTCATCTCTGTTTGAAGAGGATTCAGATGTTTGAAGGCCGTCTGCGTGTGCAAAGGAAGCATGTCAGGTTGAAGGCTCTAGATCAGTGTTTCTCAAACTGTGGGCAGGGACCCAATAGATTGGTCGTGAGCCAATCTTAGGTGGGTACCCATTCATTTCAATGTGTATTTTATTTTTAATATATTAGACTTGATGCTACCATGGTATGTGACTGCATTTGGGGTGATGTTACAGATCTATACTCTATACTTTGAACAGGCTACTATGAATAGGCTTTTAACAAAGATAGTCAGTGTGGCTTACTCCTGGGTAAGTGTGAATTGCAGCCTTTGGGATGTTTGAGAAATTTTTTTAAAAACAGATCAGTAACGGCTTGGGAGGGTTAGGAGGTTTCTTCTATATTTTAAACAAATGTTTAAACTTATACTTACTGATGGTAAACTTTTAATTTACTTACTTAATTGATCTGATTTTTTTGTATGGGAGGTATTAAAGACGGTCCTGCTTGATGATGTCACTTCTGGCCATGACATCACTTCCAGGTTAATGACATCACTTCCTATGGGTCATGACAGATTGTCATTCTAAAAAGTGGGTCCAGGTGTTAAAAAGTTTGCGAACCACTGCATTAGATTAATTTTCCCCCTGCTATGGCTTTTTCTTTCTCTCCCAGACTAGGAGAATCCCACTACAGGTCATCTTAGTATTGGCAACCTTCAGTCTCGAAAGACTATGGTATCGCGCTCTGAAAGGTGGTTCTGGCACAGCGTCTAGTGTGGCTGAAAAGGCCAATCCGGGAGTGACAATCCCTTCCACACCGGGAGCAAGTGCAGTCTGTCCCTGGTCTGTCTCCCTGGCTATGGGCCTTCCTTCTTTGCCTCTTAGCCTCAGACTGTTGGCCAAGTGTCTCTTCAAACTGGGAAAGGCCATGCTGCACAGCCTGCCTCCAAGCGGGCCGCTCAGAGGCCAGGGTTTCCCACTTGTTGAGGTCCATCCCTAAGGCCTTCAGATCCCTCTTGCAGATGTCCTTGTATCGCAGCTGTGGTCTACCTGTAGGGCGCTTTCCTTGCACGAGTTCTCCATAGAGGAGATCCTTTGGGATCCGGCCATCATCCATTCTCACGACATGACCAAGCCAACGCAGGCGTCTCTGTTTACAGGTCATCTAAGGAGCTGAATAAACCATATTTAAGAAACCAGCTGGCCTACCTATTCCCACATGGAGTTTGTATGGTTTCCACAGACAGTGCAGATGGGCCTCTCCCCCCTCCCCAAATCCCATCACGTGCTTGTCCAGAACACCCCACTCTTGCCTCACAGCTTGCAAGTAAGCAGCCCCATGAATGAACTATGTGATTTTCACACTGCAAAAATGAATTTCAGAAACATCACATGTCACTTGCTGAGTGGCAAGACTCCGCGACATCTGCTACGTGTCACCTGCTTGCAGTGGTGAGCGATGTCAGTGTGTGCCACGTTCCATGGTTTGGCAATGTGGGTCACTCACTGCCTGGTATGGATTGCAACTGGGTTCATGTGGAGCTCAGCTCATGAGCCGCAGCAGTCACCCCTCCCTGCCAAGATGGCTCCCTGAAATAGAAGTTTTGCAAGCTTCTCTCAAGCTACCCCCTCAAATGCTGACAGGGTGCTAAGCTCATCTCTTTGTTTCGCCTGCAGGCCAAACTACAGGCTGCCTTGGAGTGCCACAGTCTGAAATCCCACCATCATGTTCTTCTTGCAAAAGCAGCAATGGGGAGCCCCAACTTGGATTAGGACTGCGCTAGAGGCAGAGTGAAGTCCACCCCTTTTCACTTGTGCTGCTTTATATGCCTGTAAATTTTCTTCTCTGTGGCTTTTATTAACTTTAGGAAGCAACTTAGATTGGGATCCCCTGCAGGACAGATGGAAAAGATTGAACTCCCCTTCCCTTATTCCCCAGCTTGAATAGGGAACCCCTGCAGCAAAGGTAGAAAGCATTGGAACCCCTTTCTCATGTGCCAGGGTCTTAACTCACTCACTCACTCACTCACTCACTCACTCACTCACTCACTCACTCACTCACTCACTCACTCACACTCTGTTGATTTTACAAGAAAGTCACACTGGAAATTCCAATTCTGGAACTTCAACTTCAAATCAGGTGGTGAACTCTTAACTTGTTATGCACGGTTTAAATGGGGCAGACTAGACCCTCAGGTGCCCTTTGGGGCTTTTTCACAAGCAAAGACAAGGTCAGTTAGCAAAAGTCTATTCCCACACTGTGACATAATTCCAGTTTGTGATGAGAACACTTATCGCTTTCAGTCTGTAGAGGTGAGCGACAAGTGAGTGATGTGGCCATAAGGGGGAGCCCTGGGGCTGGCAGAAAAGAATGGTGTATCCAGAGTCCCTGACAAGGACAGAACATGAATTCTGAACTCAAGTTTGATGTGGACTGCTCTGTTCAAAGTTAGAGTCTCAACCAGAGATTTATTTATTTTTTTTCAAAAAAGGCAAATGAAATGGAACCCAGGTTAACATAAGAACATTAGAAGAGTCCTGCTGGATCAGGCTAAGGGCCCATCAGCTTCCTGTATCTCGCAGTGGCCCACCAGATGCCTTAGGGAGCATACAAGACAACAAGAGACCTGCATCCTGGTGCCACTCCCTTGCACCTGAGGTAGCCCACTTCTCAAACCTGGAGGCTGCATATACCTATCATGGCTTGAAACCTGGGATGGTTTCCTCCATAAGTCTGTCCAATCCCCTTTTAAAGGCACCTGGGCCAGACACCATCGCCATATCCTGTGGCAAGGAGTTCCACAGATTAATTGCACAAAAGAAACATTTCCTTTTGTCTGTTCTAACTCTCCTGTCAATCGGTGTTAGTGGGTGTCCCCTGGTTCTCAGCAGTTTGCTGTCTTCTCCTGCATAGTCTGAGAAGAATGAAAGATGCTGAAGCAACCCTGGCCAGTGTCCTGCTGCACATTGAACTCATCACAGGAGGCACTTAGGAGTGTCAAAAATAAACAAAACTATGGGGAGTTTGGCTTCAGGTCTTGCCAGAACATTGTGCAGAGAGTTGGGTGGCCAATCCAAACATTCCCCTCCAAACGTTATTTTCCTCTTCCTTGTTATTTTGAGCTCTGCCTTCTGGGCTCGGGGAAGTTATCTACACCACGTTGCCAATTCTTTGAAAGTGGAGAGGGGAGAGGTGAGGTGCACATAGCCATGGAACTCACATCGCACTGGGTGTGTGAGCGAGTGTCTCCTTTTTCCTCTTGGGGCATCTAGAGCCCCAGTGCAGTCTCTTTCTCTGTGTATTCTGGCTGACTACAAACTCCATCTCTCTGTTTCTTCAATTTCTGAGATCTAGCGGACATCACCCCCTGTCCCTGAATTCAAACTAAACACACAGTCTTGCACAAACAAAAGTCTTGCACAAACAAAAATATATTTCACTGTAAAGGTTTCAGAGTAATGCATGCTGGCAATTAAAAAAAAGTAAGGAATTTTACAAAAGCACAATCACTTTATATGTATTTCAAATGACTGATCAAACAATGGGAAAAAAACTGTTGTATTTATTTAGATTCAAATTATACCCTTCTGAATGAAAATGAATAAAAGATTACATCTCTTCAAAAGCTTGTGTGTGCCCCTGCCTTTCTTTTATAGCTTTCTATTATGAAAAAAAGATATAAGTACCTGTAAAGTACCATCAATACAAAAGGCTATAATTATTTTTCTTTGAGGTTTACTTAAGGACCACCAGCCTCTTCCCCTTGTAAAAAGAGAAGAGGAGGAAGAGAAGAAGGAGGGGCTGGTCCCTACTGTAACAGAAGAAAACGAGGAGAGAGGATCGCAGGAGACGAGAAAACGATAGGATGAACTCCCCCCCCCAAAAAAAAACACAGAAAAGTTATAAACAGGGTAAGATATAAAGACGAAAGCATGATTTTCAAACAAAACCTGCAAGTAAGATGGCCAACTTTTTAACTGGCCCCTGCTCCTCTGCCTTTAACAGCAGCTTGAGCTGCTGATATAGTGATCTTTTTTATCCCCCAGCCATGAACAGCTTCACCTGCAAATGAAACTGCTATTAAAAGCACAAAAGTAGGAAAGGTCCCATTATTTTTTTATCAGATGGCAACTCTGGTTCTGTGTATGTGTGTGAGTCTACTTATGTATGAAAAAAAAAGTTGCAATTTTATTATATGCCTGTTTTCCACCCACAGGTCCTTTCAGGGTCAAGTCCATGGCCAAAGACCCCCCCCCCCCCCATCTTGATATTGGGATGATCTTCCAACCCTGTATCCTGCAAATCTGCCTAGTCTGACTGCAGTTTGACAAGTCTTGCTTCCCATGGCAATGTGGAAGGAACTACATTGCCTGATGGTGAATTTCAAGCCCCTTGGTATTCACTGAGGCTTACTCCCAAGTGAGTGCATCTAGGATTGCAACCTCAGGGCCCAATCCTATCCAACGTTCCAGCACCACTGCAGTCACAATGCAGTCCCGAGGTAAGAGAACAAATGCTCCTTTACCTTGAGGAGGCCTCCATGACTGCTCCCCCACCTCAGGAAACACCATACACCTCTTTGGCATGGCTGTGTCAGTGCTGGAAAGTTGGATAGGATTGGGTCCTAAGTTGTCACTAGCAAGTCTTATTAGACAATTAGCTGCTGTTCCTCCATGCCTGTGTGTTTAGAGACAAAGTGTCACCTTGGATTGCATGCCAGTGCATGGGTGGTGGGAGGTCCTGGGCTAACTGGGCGACACAGAAAGCCAGAGCCAGTTTTAAGTCAATTGCCCCCAGTTGGGCCCATTAAATCACATGCACATTTTAAGCGCAACATTTTGATTGCTTTCCATTCTACAATAGAGATGTAAAGTCTATAATAAATTTTACTGATACCTCTAAGATTCCACAGACCTTGGCAGTGAACCTGGAGCACCTAAAAAAAGTTTCCAATTTGGCCCCACAATAAATGTTTCCAAGTGGACCCTCCAGATCCAAAGCCGGCCTTGCAGGAAGCATTGCAGCAGATAGCTTTTGGGAAATGATACACTGAGAAGGGGGGAAACAAGACTGTTTCTCTGGATTGCCAAGTGCCAGGAATAATAATGCTTGAAGAAGGAATGGAGGAAAGCAGTGAGGGCAGAGAAAAGTAAAGGACGCGTGTTCAGAGAAATGAAGCTCTTTTAGGTGCTTATGGAAGGGTTCTTCAAAAAGCAGATTATTATCTACCTACCTACTTGTCTTATATTCTAAGTTTCTATTGAAAGGGAATTCTCCTCCCACCCACCCCCCAAAAAATGTGATGTATCAGAAGACTCCACAGGGAAATTTGCAGAGGGTTGGTCACAGATATAGGAGAATTAATGACAGAAAATGGCTTGGCCATGAAACTCACTAAATGACCTGGGACCAATTAATCCCTCTCAATGGTACCGTTTCATTTTTCAGATTACAAACAAGGAGTGTTTACCAGGTTGTAGTCTCTCTGAATGCCAGGTGTGAGGGAGTGGCAACAGGACGCAGTGGTTCTCAAACTGTGAGCCATGGCTCCCCAGGGAGCTGTGAAAACAAGCCAGGGGAGCAGTGGAATCCTTGCAAAAAACCAGCCACCCTATACAATGTAGAGGATTGCAGCCCTAATGGGGAAATGTGGCCAATGGCCCAGTAGGTCAAGGGAGCTACTGGTCGCAGTGGCTACAGGGATACAGGGATCTTATTGCCTTGATTGCCCCTTGAGGTATCTGGTAGGCCACTGTGAGATACAGGAAGCTGGACTAGATGGGTCCTTGGCCAGATCTAGCAGGGCTCTTCTTATGGGTGTGACTCTCATGTCTTGGATTGGACTTCCAATTATCTGCCTGTGTTTTGAGGTTCTCAGTACACTTGGACGTATACAGAAAAGACAGTCATTTCTTTCCATGGATTCTCCACCCCCACAAAAAAACTTATTTGCCACCATCTGGCTTCACAGATTGCTTTAATTATGTCTGCTCCCTAACCTGGTTCCTGCTGTCACTCCTGATTTTATCTTCCACCAATGAACTGGTTTCCAAAGGACCTCTTGGAAACTCTTAGGATTCAATATCTCACCAGGAACCTGGTTTTACTCCCTGGAACGCTGCCATTTTAGCAACAGCGATATGTCTGAGAAAGTTCCAGAGGACCCCAGCATCCAACAAACATGGGTTTGTGTATCGATAGTGCTAAGAAACGAGTGGGTGCCAACAGTACCAATTTCTCTTTCCTTTGTTCTCTGTGTTCCTCCTTCCATGCTGGTATTTGGTATTTGCCAGATGGGCCAAATGTCAGAACTTTTGCCATTGTGTGTTTGCATTGTTTTTAGCTAAAATGTCTTGTATTTTGTTTACAAGTCAAGTATTTTGAGCAGGAGAAAGTTAGTTTTCTTTATGATTGGCCTTGCAACCTATATCCTCCAGTCAACCTGATCCTCATCGACTTGGGAAAGAATTGTAGCTTAGAGGCAAAGTGCTGGCTTGGAATGCAGATGGTCCCCGGTTCAATTCCTGCCAGCTCAAAGAAAGACTGGGACAACCTGTCTGGAACATAAGAAGAGCCCTGCTTGATCAGGCCAATGGCCCATCTAGTCCAGCTTCCTGTATCTCACAATGGCCCAACAAATGCCCCAGGGAACACACAAGACAACAGACACAACCTGTGCTGTGGTGCCTTCTCTTGCATCTGGCAATCAGAGGCAGCTTGCCTCTAAGACCAAGAGCATACACATACCTACTATGACTTATAACCTGTGATGAACTTTTCCTCCAGAATTTTGTCCAATCCCCTCTTAAAGGCATCCAGGCAAGATGCCCTCACTACTTCCTGTGGCAAGGAGTTCCACAAACTAATTACACTCTGGGTAAAGAATTATTTTCTTCTGTCTGTCCTAACTCTCCCAACACTCAACTTTCATGGATGCCCCTTTGGGGAACCAGTTAGTATAGGTGAACAATCAACTTGGCTCTATCCGTAGCAGCCTTGTAATGCTCCCATGTGCCCAAATCTGTCAAGTAGAGTCCAGGCATTAAGGGAAAGAATGGGAATACCTTAGTTCGACTTGAGATTCAGCCCCATCTGACTTGCACTGCAAGCCCATTTCCAGGAGGGGGCACAGGGTTAACAAGGTTTAGCCTGTTAAATGAGACCAAACAGTAGCTAATTTTGAGGATATTTATGCATACTGTACTTATTTCATCTACATGAAATGTCCAGATCCTGTGAGATTGTACAGGACTGGGACAGTGGAGCAGAACTCCAGGACTTCTCCTTTCTTAAATCCCAAGTTGGGGACCTCAGTGCTCACTAAAAGAGCTCCATAACATTTCACCAGGTTCTCATTGGTCTCCTCTGCCAATCACTTAAATAGCAAACCAGTGTTACACACAGGACTTACTTTGGACTGTTCAATTCCCCTCCCCAGATCCCTGCAGCACAGTCACTGAAAAAAAACTACCTGCCACCTTTGGGGATATCACATCCATGCCACAGGTTAAAGTTAAACATTGAAAACATGCGTTGTTCAGCCTTTAGGAAAGATTGACAAAATTTGGGATGCTCAATGATGATCAGTAATGATACTGTGTGTGTGCCCAATGGGTTCATTGGACAACCTGAATGTATCACATTCAACCTGACCTACCTTGCAGGTCCGTCATGAGAAGAAACTGGAAGAGTCCCATATATACTGGAAGAGTCCCTTGTGTTGAAGGAGCTCAGGGTGGTGTACACAGTTCTTTTCTTCCTTATCTTCTCACAACAACCTTGTGAGGTAGATGAGGCTGAGAGATAGTGACTGGCCCAAGGTCAACCAAAAAAGTTTCACTGATGAACTGGGAATTGAACCTGGATCTTTCAGGTCTAAGTTCAACTCCTAAACCATGACACCATCCTGGTTCCCTTCTCCCCCCCCCCCCCATGGCTTCTTCATTTGCCTAATCCAGACAGTTGTATAACCATTAAGTAATGGGAGCTCTGCTTGTATGTGAAAATCAAAGATTCACACAGCAGCATGTTGGCACCATGGCTGATGTGAGACTGTGGCTCGAGTAGAACATTTATTGCAAGTGGCCTGGCTTGTCCACTTCTACATTTCAAATGGTTCCTCAGTAGGGATGGCAGATTAAAAGGCCAAGTTGTGCAGTAATGCAAACACAGCAGTTTGCCTGGGTACAGAAGGAGGTTCTTGAGACCTACAGTTGCGTCAAAAGCCGAGTTATGTTGCAGGTATTAAAGACAACTGCTAAAGCAGAGCTAGTGTAGAACCTGCATGGTTTTACTCTGGGGCTTTTGTCCACCAAGGGCAGATAGGAAAAGAAACTTGTGTTATCTCAGTGAAGTTGTTGGCGTTAAGGAGATTTAACCCCTGCTAATTGGGTAAGAGGCACTTTTTGAAGTGGGTGCTCCTTTTTTTTAGCAGGGGGAGAGTAACTGGCCCGTCTCACCCCAGCAGTGTCTGTTCTAGTGGCTGTCTGCTGGTATTCTTTTGCATCTTTTTAGATTGTGAGCCCTTTTGGGATAGGGAGCCATTTAGTTATTTGATTTTTCTCTGTAAACCGCTTTGTGAAGAAAAGCAGTATATAAATACTGTTAATAATAATAATAATAATAATAATAATAATAATAATAATAATAATAATAATAGTCAGCTGGGGAAGAGTAGCAAAATACAGAGAACACCACAATACTTTCAAGGGACTTGCCACTGAAAAGAGCTTCTGCTGTTGCTTTGGGGGTGATCGGCAATTGCCTGCAAGCACATGAAAGCAAGTGCTTAGAGAAGGATGACCAAATTAAACTGTACAGTACTTTTTAATACTGCAAATCTCTGGGCTTGGTTTTGGATGTGCAAACGAGATTATAGAGGAGAGATGTCTCTATCCTGTATGGATACTTTTAAGAGGGTTCTACTGTACAGATGTTTCTCATACGTTGGTTTTAATCTTGCAGATGTCATTGCAGTTGCCTGGGTCAGTTAAGGCCAAGAGTGCTAAGGTCCAATCCTTAGGCTAAGAGTCCAATCCTATCCAGTGAGGCTAAGAGTCCAATCCTATCCAAATTTCCAGTGCCGGTGCGGCAGCAATGCAGCTCCAAAGAAAGAAAACAAACATTCCCTTACCTGGAGGAGGCCTCTGTGATTGCCCTCCTACCACAGGATGCAGTGCATGCCCCATTGGGCTAACCCCTGCTAACTGGGTAAGAAATACTTTTTCAAGTGGGTGCTCCTCTTTTTAGCAGGGGGAGAGTAACTGGCCCACCTCCCCCCAGCAGTGTCTGTTCTAGTGGCTGTCTGCTGGTGTTCTTTTGCATCTTTTTAGATTGTGAGCCCTTTTGGGACAGGGAGCCATTTAGTTATTTGATTTTTCTCTGTAAACCGCTTTGTGAACTTTAGTTGAAAAGCAATATAATAATAATAATAATAATAATAATAATAATAATAATAATAATAATAATAATAATAATAATAATGGCTGCACCTGCGCTGGAAAGTTGAATAGGATTTGGCCCACAAGCACTTGCCTCAAGCAGCAGACTGGCAAGGGGCACTCACCACCACTCTGTGGATTGCATGAGAAAGAGGAGTGGGAGAGGAAATGTAGATAGTCTAGCCCACCTGCTGCACCCCTTCCCGCTTCCTTTTCCAGCGAGTGAGAAGAACAGAGGATGGGACATCACTCAGTAACAGAGGGGGCGGCCTTTTGCCAGGAAGTTTTGGGCTGGACCTGACAATAATTGTTTGCCTCTCACCAGTGGCATAGCTAAGGGGGGAGAAACATTTGTTTTCCTACCTTGGGGCTGCATTGTGGCTATACCGGTGCTGGAAAGATGGATAGGATTGGGTTCTAAGAGCCCAATCCTATGCATGTCTACTCAGAAGTAAGTCCCTTTTAGTCAAGGGAGCTTACTCCTGGGTAAGAGTGGATAGGATTGCAGCCTTCTATACTTACCTGGAAGTGAGCCCCATTGGTTATAAGGGGCTTACTTCTGAGTAGACATGCATAGGCTTGGGCTGTAAGGCACCTGGGTCCCTTTCCCCGCCAGCCTGCCTCCAGAACCGGCTCCCCCACCGCTCGGAACGTCCGCCTGGAGGTTCCAGCATCCGCGCGCCGGCTGGGGATGCGGTTGCCATGCCAACGAGCCCCGGCATCTCCCGTCGCCCGGGCGACCGTTGCCTGGACAACGGAGTCCTGCTCCGGCAGCATCCCTCCTTCGCCGCGCTCTCTCCTCCCACCCAGCGCTGGGACCCGGCCAGGCGGGGAATGCGCAAGCTCCGGCCCGGCCAGCCCGGCGGCTCAGAGTCACATCCCCATCATGGCGCTCGGACGCTGGACGCTGCTGCTTCTCCTGCCCGTGCTCCGTGAGTCCCGCCCGGTGGGGTGGGGAGGGGGGCAGGAGCTGGTGCAGGGAGGGGGCCGCGCTGTGGGGAGGCGCAGGGAAGCCCGGAAGGAAGGGGGCAGAGCAGAGCAGCCCTTCTTGCCTTGCCCCACCAGCGACCACCAGCCCCCCTTCCAGCCCCAGCGCTGCCTTCAGCTGGGAGATGGGAGGGGGCGTAACTGTGCATGCCATGGGGGGGGCGCTTGCACCCTTCCCATCAATGGGCCACTGAGTGCAGAGGACAATAGAGGCTGGGGGTGCCTGCTGTGGCTTTGGGATTCACAAGGGTTCCAGTTGCGTGGGCTGTGTGGGGGGCTTGTGGCTGGAGAAGGGACTGAAAGGGACAAAAGGAGCCACGGGGGAAGCTTTCAAAAAACAGTGGCAGGTGGTCTCTATCCCCCCTTTACTTTGTGGGCATCGTGCGCGGTGGTGGTGAAAAAGCGATGGGTGGGGGGGTAATTGGGGGGCCCTTGAAAGAAACAGAATTGTGTCTCAGAGGTCATATCAGGCTCCTAAAAAAAGAAGTGTCTTTCTCGAGGGGTTCCCCCCTCTACCAGTTGCGAGGGGGGACAAGCACAAAAGCTCCAAGAGCCCCCCCTGGAAGCCGTCAAAGTTTCTTTCTCTTTCCAGAACTTCTGAGCACTCTTTGTGAGAAGTCTGGTCGGGAGGGCAGAGGCGCATGGAGAGATCTTGCTCTGGTTGGGAAAATAAAAAACTGTTCCAGGAAAGGGAGTTTCCCTTTAAAGCTGGCATGTGGGAACACTTTCCCTGCCCCATCCGCCTATAGTTTAGGCGCACGGACACATATATCGCACATCAGGGTTGAATTACGAGGCATATGCGAATTTGCATGTGTGTATTTGTTCCCCCAGGAGCTCACTTCTTTTCTTTACTTTTCAAGACTTAAAAGTGATGAGGCCCCCACTCCCACCACCGCTTCCAAGTAATAAGGGGTCTTGGCTGTACCCCCCTCAACCCTCCCCATAGTTCAAGCACCTCCCCTTGTCTTTCCAAAGGACCAGGGAATCAGGAATGCGGGGCTTGGCCAGGCAGAGTTGATACAGGATCCTATTCACTTGGCAACACAGTCGCCCTTTGTTCGGGCAGCCCCCACGCAAATGTTTGCCACTTTAATTGCGAAAACATTTGCTAATTCCATTCATGAATGAATTGGGGGGGGGGGGTTGCTTGTCATCTGGCTATTAATAAAGGCCAGGGAGGGTCTGGTTGTGTATTCCAGAATGGCCCCATGGGTGTGTAAGAGGGATGTCTTGCAGCCTTGCTTTTCCTCACTTCAGGCAGACAAAACACTCACACCTTACTCTTCGACACACACAGAGTCCGTGTAGCGTATACATGATTTCCGATCTGTATGCGTGTACAGTTATTCACATGTTACATTTAGCTTACATAAAACATCACATGCAATCTGTATCCTATATTTTCTAGAGGTTCCGTTCCTGTGTTTTTAAAATGTCACAAGAAAAAAATGTACACACATACAGATGTTTATATGTACGTGCAACATCAGTGTGCCTTGCATCCAACAATGTTTGGTAGATCATCTGTCTGGATAGTTCATCACTTCTGGTGATCACATATGTATATGTGTATGTAATTTTGTTTTGCATTGTATAATTTTTTTTGCATTGTGTACATAAATACACGATCATCTGATCTGGCAACCTCATACAAGCTTCCACGCAAGACATGATTTCCAGGCAGGAATTTTGTTATACATCCAGTGACCTTTAAGCAAACTTCTAACCTGATCTTATTTTTCCCAATTTGAGTAGAACAAAAATACACACATATTTACTTACATTCCTATCTGCTCCCCCTCCCACCACAACAATCCCTTTGGGCTGGGATGAGAAAACAGCTGTTCAAAGACTCCACCTTGCTTGCAAGAGGTACCCTAGCAGAGCTATCCAAGATTTCAAAGTCTGATTTCATGCCCAAAAGGGAAAGAAACAAGCTATTAAACAGATACAAAATGTTGGCTGTTATAATAATTGATGTATCCAGTGCAAAATGGCATGAACTAGGTCTCTGCCCCAAGGTGTTTGCCAGTTTATACCTAAACTGGCAAATTTATGTTCCTCAGAGGCAACCCAAAGAACAAAAATTTGCTTGTTGTAGGCCACAAGATTTGGCAGGTTCATATGGGAGAAAGCACAGCTTACCAGAACGTAGGCTTTGTTTCTGCCTGGGATAGGGAACGTGAGTTGGGCTGCAAATGTCAAAAAAAGATGGGGTTTGAGTTGAGATTTGGAGGAAGAGGTGGCACCATGCAAGTATTCTGGGAGGAAATTCTAGGCCAGCGGTTCTCATTTAGCACCAGGACCCACTTTTTAGAATGAGAATCTGTTGGGACCCACTGGAAGTGATGTCATGACCAGAAGTGGCATCATCAAGCAGGAAAATTTTTAAACAATCCTAGGCTGCAATCCTGCCCACACTTACCTAGGAGTAAGTCCCATTGACCATCACTGTTAAAAGAATATACGTACATAATAACATGTTAAAAGTACAGGTCTGTAACATTTCCCCAAATGCAGTCACATACTATAGAAGCATCAAGTCTAATGCATTAAAAAATAAAATATTGAAATGAATGGGAACCCACCTGAAATTGGCTCGCAACCCACCTAGTGGGTCCTGACCCACAGTTTGAGAAACACTGTTCTAGGCTATCATCCTCATTTACCTAGTTCCTGTATTTCCTACTTGTTTAACTTTTCAGCACCGGTGCTACAGCAATGCAGCCCTAAGGTAGGGTAACAAATGTTTCCATACCTTGAGGAAGCCTCTGTGACTGCTTGCCCACCACAGGATGCTCCACTGGCACAGTTGTGCCGGCACTGGAAAATTGGATAGGATTGGGCCCTCAGAGTGGTGTACATTGTTTGGCCACCTTCTTTTCTCCTCTCAACAGCCCTGCGAGGCCGGTTGGGCTGAGAGATGGTGACTGGGACACGGTCACCAGTAAGCTTCATGGTCAACTGGGGCTTCCAAGTCACGTGGACTGCCAACCACACTGGTCATATCACCATGTCTTCTGTAAGCATTTCAGTATACAAATTGCTATATAGAGCAATCCTATGCATGTTTACTCACAGGTAGATGCCCTGTGTTCAGTAGAGCGTATTCCCAGGTAAATGTGCATAGGATTATAACCTGAGAGTTATAACCAGAGAGTAAGTAACCATCTTTTTTAATTGGAAAGTAGGTTGGTTAAGCTAAAAGAGTGAGGCTTGTCCAAGGCCATCGTCTTCTGAGCTGAGTGGGATGTGGACTTGACCCCCCCATTCTCAAACCCATTGCTCCTCAGCCTTTGTGTCTTCCACCCCCACCTACTCCTCAAGGACAGACTCCTTGAGGAGGCATGGATTCCCAGGATGTGCCAAAATAGCTGGGAGGGATGGAATTCTCCAGAGTCACAAATAGGTTTTGCATCTACAAAGGCCTTTTTGTAGCGTGGCCTTAAGAATATCTAGATCCTCCTTTTTTAGAAAAAGAGACAGCATCCAGCTGTCTTTCAAGCAAGCAAGTGCTCCGGGCCAGCTGTCCAGGCCCCGAGATGGCTTTTTTTGTTAGGTTGTGTGGCTTTTAGCTTTGCAGCTCCCAAACTTGCAAGGGGGGAACTTGAATGTAAAGAATGCCATGTGTGCAAGGAGCTGCATCCCTGTTGTGTGGCAGTAGCCAATCAAATACAAGCTCACTTAGTTTGGGCCAGAATTGGGTGCTTTGGACGGCAAGTTCAGTAACATTCTTGGCTCGCGTTTGGTGCTTCTTGTCCAGCAGTAAATAACAAGCACTGTTGTCAGAATGTACATCTTGCACATCTATTTCCCAGCTGTTGGCAAAGAACGCAGTGATAGCAAGTCACCCCCTTGACGTCCGAGAGTCGTCGGAGCCATTTTGTGGTTGTCGGTTCATGGAGACTTGTGCAAATGCATGTGCATTTATGTGTGTTTCCCTGGATGTTTACAGTAAACTCCAGTGACCTAATGTTGAACGTTGATTCCTTTTCTGACCTATTCATTTCCATCTCCCAGGGTGGTAGTTCTTGGATCCCGAATATAATTTTAATAGCTCTCAGAAGGTGCCTTGTCTATATTTAGGATGTGAACAATGAATAAGGGCTCATTACTTAAAATGACAATGAAACAACATTTCTGTGGTGTTTTCTGAGTGTGCAAAGGGTGCTTAGTTATCCATTTGATAATTTGATGTTGTCCTTACAACAACCCTGTAATGCAAGTATTATTATCCCCATATAGCTGATGAGAGTGTTGAGGCTGAAAGGGTATAGCCTGCTTAAGGTCACAGAGCAAGTTCACACCAGAGGCAGCCTTTGAGCTGGGAAGACTTGGTTTGCAACTCTGCCACTGTGCTACACCTGCTCTCACAACTCTACAAACTCATAATGTGAGTTTCTGCAGTGTGTTGCTTTTCTGGTCCCCCATTTCTATTTATTTTTTTAAAATGCTCCTTCCACTTTGGGGCTTAAAAGGGGTTCTGAAAAGCAGTGACGCAGACCCAACAGTTAAAAAAAAAAGTAAGATTGAATGATTGCGAATCAACCAATTGGGCAGTGCAGGAGAACAAGCACCCAGCATCAATCACCAACAGGCTCAGCTGGGGAACCCCAACACACCAAATTCAACACCTGTCTAAAATGCTTGATTATAACAATGTTCGGAAGGCTGCCAGGGAGGGTACTAGACCAGCCTCCCAGGAGACAGGCTCTCTGGGCATCACATCTCTGGGCACCACAGCTAAGAAGCAGCTATCATTTTTCAGGTAGTGTTGGGGCATGGACCAATGTCTCTCCAAGGATATCAATGGACAGGGAGAATTATGCAGGAGGAGGCAACCCTTTACCTTTGAGCCTCTCTTTGCTGTCACTTTGTCCCCTCCCTTGCTCATTCTAAAAGGAGAGAGGTCCCCTGGCCTCTCCCAGCAGGCGAGATTCACTTGAGGTCACCTCAAGAACATTCTTTTCTGCCAAGATCTCTTTCCACATCTGTCATGGAATACCTTTGTGTGTCACTGAGGGTTATGGGGAAGGTCCTAGCTCAGTTCACTGGGTTATGGGCCCAGTGGGCATCGCCACCACTGTGTGTGAAGCAGGCAGTACCCCCTAGAGTGCACCCGACACCCCATTTCAGCCTGTATTGCAGCACGAGGTTGATAATGACAGTTGCCAGCCATTTTGTTCAGTGAGGGCTGATGTGTCTGCCGTTATCGTTTTGTTTTGTTGAGTCATCTCCCGCTAAGCTGCTCAAAACTACCAGGTTTCTTTGGACTGCAGTTTGAAGACCAGCGACTGAGGACAATGGAGAGTTGTTTGTGCTAATTTCTGCTCTGTAGCAGATTGTCTCTCTTTCTTTGGCATCCTTTGCCAGCCAGTCTTTCCCTTTCTGCTTCGCTTTTATTTTGTGTGTGTGTGTGTCAAGGCAGAATTGGATGCTGTTGTAAATTTAGAACTAATGTTTCACAGTTGATTGCACCCATTCCTGTTGATCCAAGGAATGTTTGCGAACTTCTCCAACAGCCAGAGAAGGCAGGGTGGGGAGGACCAAATAGGGCAGGCAATTCCCGCAGGCCAGCAGCCTGCTGTTTCAGAATCCTCCACACCTTCCTTCCTTCCCATTATGCAAAATGCTTCCATTTGTAAACTAAACCTCTCCCCTCCTTGTGCGTTAACAGTGTCTGGAGGCTTGTTTGGAAATTGCAGCCCGTAAAAGCAGATGAAGCAAAAGGACTAAATTAATTAACATGCTTCCATTCTCAGTCTGCTTCCACTTCCAGCAGGAAGATGGAAAGTGGAAGGTATATTTTGATTGGAGGAAGAGGACAGCTGTGTCACGGCTTGGGTTGGAGACATCTGTCTTTGTAAGGGTTGCTGCCATTTTCCCTCGCAAATTATGGCCAACCCAACCATCATCTACCCTCCCTGTTTTACCAGGCACCGTTGGTCCTGTTTAAGAACATAAGAACAGCCCCACTGGATCAGGCCAGAGGCCCATCTAGTCCAGCTTCCTGTACCTCACAGCGGCCCACCAAATGCCCCAGGGAGCACACCAGATAACAAGAGACCTGCAAGTGCTCCTGGGAATTGTAGTTTAAGAACATAAGAACAGCCCCACTGGATCAGGCCATAGGCCCATCTGGTTCAGATTCCTGCATCTCACAGCAGCCCACCAAATGCCCCAGGGAGCACACCAGATAACAAGAGACCTGCAAGGCTTCCTGGGAATTGTAGTTAAGAACATAAGAACAGCCCCACTGGATCAGGCCATAGGCCCATCTAGTCCAGCTTCCTGTATCTCACAGTGGCCCACCAAATGCCCCAGGGAGCACACCAGATAACAAGAGACCTGCAAGGCTTCCTGGGAATTGTAGTTAAGGACATAAGAACAGCCCCACTGGATCAGGCCATAGGCCCATCTAGTCCAGCTTCCTGTATCTCACAGCGGCCCACCAAATGCCCCAGGGAGCACACCAGATAACAAGAGACCTGCAAGGCTTCCTGGGAATTGTAGTTAAGAACATAAGAACAGCCCCACTGGATCAGGCCATAGGCCCATCTAGTCCAGCTTCCTGTATCTCACAGCGACCCACCAAATGCCCCAGGGAGCACACCAGATAACAAGAGACCTGCAAGGCTTCCTGGGAATTGTAGTTAAGAACATAAGAACAGCCCCACTGGATCAGGCCATAGGCCCATCTAGTCCAGCTTCCTGTATCTCACAGTGGCCCACCAAATGCCCCAGGGAGCACACCAGATAACCAGAGACCTGCATCCTGGTGCCCTCCCTTGCATCTGGCATTCTGACATAACCCATTTCTAAAATCAGGAGGTTGCGCATACACATCAATTATCATGCGCATGTGATATGTGTATCACATACACATGTGTATGTGTATATCTCGTGTTTGCCTCGTCCCTTATTATTTTATTTTACATAGACAGCAAAACTGTCTATTTTCTGTTGATCATGTTTTGTCCCATCGTTTTGTAGCCACATAGTGAAGTAGGAATAATTGTGGTCTTAAAAACTTTAATTTTCATGCTTCTTGAAAGGTGCCTATTATTCCACACTGATTTACTGAGATATGCATACATAGCTGTTGCTAGACCTAATTATTTCTGGGCTGCATGATGTATCAGATGTAACGATACTCCCTAAGCAAATAAAACTATCTACTTCTGCAATGAGTCCTTCACCAGTTGTAATTTTACTGCTGATGTTACATAGTTTTTTATTTGATGTTTTAACTGTGTGACTCCAGTCCAAGCCCAGTGCCTGGTCCCTTCACTTGGTAAAGCACTGTCCTTCATTTGTCCCCATTTTTTGCCTTTTGAAGATTCCATATTTTATCCCAAAGGATCTCCTCTATGGAGGACTCGTGCAAGGAAAGCACCCTACAGGTAGACCACAGCTGCGATACAAGGACATCTGCAAGAGGGATCTGAAGGCCTTAGGAGTGGACCTCAACAGGTGGGAAACCCTGGCCTCTGAGCGGTCCGCTTGGAGGCAGGCTGTGCAGCATGGCCTCTTCCAGTTTGAAGAGACACTTGGCCAACAGTCTGAGGCTAAGAGGCAAAGAAGGAAGGCCCATAGCCAGGGAGACAGACCAGGGACAGACTGCACTTGCTCCCAGTGTGGAAGGGATTGTCACTCCCGAATTGGCCTTTCAGCCACACTAGATGCTGTGCCAGAACCACCATCCAGAGCACGATACCATAGTCTTCCGAGACTGAAGATTGCCAACAATCAATCATCATGGGTTACAGAGTTTCAGGCTTTAGCATTCGGTGTATCTAAATGCATGCACATGACCACTAAAGCACCATGAAGTGCACAGCCTGCAGTTTCATGTAGTGAACTACTGACGTGTCATCAGTGGTTCATGATACACATTGCAGAACAATTGTATTTTTCTAGGTCAGCTTAAACCCCAAACCGGGATGAGGGAGCACCACATCCTCTAGGCCAGGGGTCTCCAAACATTTTGGCCAGAGGTCCGCATCAAATATCTGGCGTGGTGTGGAGGGCCAGAAAAACAATTTAAATATAAACTTTAAATAAATAAATTAGAGATGGAACTCCGATGAGTGAACAAATTAATGAATGGGCTCATTCCTTTAATCTCTGGCCCTCAGAACACCCTCCAGACACAATCGGAGCACAGTTCTGGTCATGCTCAGTTGAGTGGGCCAGAGGCTTTCAGGGGACAAGAGGTTGGCCGCGGGCTGGAAAGAGGCTTGCTGCAGCCCGCATCTGGCCCCCAGGCCAGGGTTTGGAGACCCCTGCTCTAGACTTTTAAGTCAGTGCACTAAGGGATCTTGAAGAACAAATTAATAAAGTCTATAGTGGCTGCAGTAGATTTTTCAGAAGGGTGTAATAGTGGCTGAAAGAGGGCTTGGGCAAGCCATCAGCCTAGGGGTGTATTCTGAACATTGTGGCCGCCAGCTCCCTTGAACATATGCCTGTTCGTTAGGGTCTGTGTAGAGATTCCCACAGGTACTGATGCAAGGCAGGTTCCCAAGCTTGTGAAAAGAGCCCTCCATGAAGATGTCTGTCTGTGCTGGAGCCTTCTCCACATTGGAGGAAGAATCACCCATGGTGTCCCTTCTTCTCACGTTCATGGAAGCCCTGGTAGCGTCCGAAAAGAGCTACAGTCTTTCTAGAACGTATTTGATTGTGTTCTTATTTGATTGCTCCTTTTTGTTTGGCCCAAACCTATGCCCGTTTACTCAGAAGTGCATCGGAACAGTTGATGTGCTGTTGTATTTTAAAGGCCCCGCGTGTGCACCCTTAATTTTGTCGTGCGCCATCCTGGATGCTGTTTGGGATGGAGCAGATGAGATGTGAAATTTGTTAATTCAAATAAATGAATAGTGCGAAAGGGGCCATAACCCAGTTGCAGAGCCTCTGCTGTGTATCCAGAACATCCCAGATAGAACTGGGAAAGACCCCTCCCTGAAAAGCTGATGCCAGTCCGTGTCGGCCATGCTGTGTAAGATGAACAAATGCTTGAATCAGTATCAGGCTGCAACTGATTTTTAAATGAAATGCTGTGGATCTTCCTTATCTGCGGGCTTGACACCCGAGGATTTCAATATCCACGGGTGCTGAGCCTGCAGGCTGATGGACCTCACAGGACTTCCAAGAGGCAACTGGAAGTGCTTTCCGATTGTGTCCTGGAGGTATCCTGAGGCAGGGAGGCCGTGCAGCCTGCAAATTTAATTATCTATGGATTTTGGTATCCTTGGGGGGGTCCAGGAACGGATCCCCCATGGATACCAAGGACCCACTGTATGCCTTCCTGACTTTATTTCAGTTCTGGTAGAGAAGCCCCCAAATGCAGCACTAGATATGGTGCCAAGAGGGACAGGGTTCCAGTTGCCTGCTCTTTTAATGATTGTTGATCCAAGGAGGGCATTGCAGTAATAGCCGCTTTTCTCAGCTGCCCCAAATTCGCTGTCCTGCACACCTACACAAGGTCTAGCTCACCCTGGACTCCTTTGCATGTTCAAGCTCACCCAGTTATCAGATGAGATTACCCCAGGCCACCCACATTAAACAGTCACAGCAAGATCCGACGTGGGGAACGTGGTTGTCCTGCCGTGTTGCTTTCTGACTGTGGTCAGTTTTTTTTTTTGTTTTCTACGTCTTCTTTGCAGTCTTTTCTGAACCACTTGGAGAGGTTTGCATTTAATAATAGCGTCGCTGCGATGCCAGGGGGATGGACGACCGCAGACGTTGCCGCAACGTAAATAATCCAAAGGCCGCTCAAAGATGTCCAGGCCTGGTGCCAGGCTCCAAGTTAGTTGCAGTTTGCCTTGAATCTCTCACGTCCACATTGGAAGGAAATGACTGTGGGACTGCAGTACCCAGAATCCCACTGGAGACGAGTTCACAGCTGCTTCTGGAAAAGGGGAACAGTTGGAGAGGGTGGTGGGCTCACGGCGGGCAAATCTGACCGCCTTTGTTTTCTCAGATCCGCTTCTGACGGACAAAACTCTCCTGTCCCCTGGGCAGCCAAGAGAGCGTGAAATTCATCCAAAAGAGACGGCCTGTCTTTGCTTTCCCTCTTTGCTTTTGTATCTTTCAATAACGCATTCTTTCCCAGTGATTTAATGAAAGATTGGCCCTTCGCCAGTTTTCCATGTGGCAGTCGGTGCTGCTGCATCTTCTCTGCTTGAACTTTGTTTTTATTTTTGGTGGGTGAAGGGAGGGGGGTGATGACAGCATAGTAACTGGGCAGCACGCCCCCACTTTTTGGTTGATTTCCGATAAGGTCAGATGGAGCAAACGTCTTCCGGCTTTAGGAGCTGCGGTGCCCAACTGGAAACGTTTTTTGCAGGGTCCCACGTTCCCAGCCTGTAGAATCTTAGAGATATAAATAAAATTTTATTATAGGCTTTATATCTCTCTGGTACAGTGGAAAGTAATCAAAATGCCCGCTTTAAAAGCGCATGAGTTAACGGACCAAATGGATCTAAGCACGTTTTCATATAAATTCCAATTCATGTCAGCCTACAAGTAAACAAACAAAATGTGCAGATTGCCTTTGAAAAGGAAATAGTTACAAAACCACTTGTTTTAGTGACTGTGAAATGATTAAGTAAAAGTATTTACTTGTTGATTTTACCCTGGCGTGGTGGCCCCTTAGGGCCAAGATGGGAGCAATTGGTCCAGTTGGCTTAAAGCCAGCTCTGTGTCTTTCTTTCCCCCTCCCATAAAACTGGGCATCCCTAATGTGTTATCGGTGAGATACAGAAGAGATACTGTGAGATACAGGAAGCTAGACTAGATGGGCCTTTGGCCTGATTCAGGGGGCTCTTATGTTCTTATCGGTGTGAGCATCAGCTGCTGAAACCCTCTAATCATCTTTTCCTCCCCATCTCCAACTTTGGCTTCTCCAATTTGCTGCTTGATTTCTGGTGACTTGGGGCCCAATCCTATCCAACTTTCCAATGTCGGTGCAGCCGCAATGGAGTCCCAAGGAAAGGGAACAAACATTCTCTTAGCTGGCGGAGGTCTCCATGAAAGACCCCCTGCTATAGGATGCAGCGCATGCCCTGTTGGCATGGCTGCACCAGCGCTGGAAAATTGGATAGTATTTGGCCGTTATTCTCTACTAAAATCCAGAAGTCTTTGCATGCCTCTGGGTAAAGCAAACTCATTAAATAAACTGATGTTTGAAATCTGAATATTACGCCTGGCAATCTATTTAGAAAGATCTCGGTGAGGCTCTGAAAAGTCTTCTGCAAACAGAATATTATTATTTTATTTTTCTTCTTGTTAAACAACTATCGCAATCACAAGAGCAAACATGCTCAGATAGAGGCTCGACACTGGGAAGCTTAAGATTAAGCATAATTTGTATCCATGTAAAATACAGTAATGTTCTGTTGGATAGTATTGAAACTCTTACGGCAGACTTGGTGTTTCTGTACCAGGCTACAGTTCTGTACCAGTTTCTGGCTAACCAGACACCCTGTTCCTGGCAAACAACCACCAGTGAATCAGGAGAGAGAAGTGCTGAGTGCATTGACATTGCCATGTGTTTCTGCTGTTGGATCTTACAAGACAGACATGTCGAGGAGCAATTATATTGCTGTAATGTCTATTGAAGCCCTTATTGCTGCTACCTTGCAGGATTTAACCTCACCAGACTTCCTCACCAGCCATCTCTCTGGGTTTTCTTTTCTTTTTTTTTTCCCTGTTCACAATGCAGCTTAAAATTAGCATCTAAAAATAAACAGCCTCTTAACATTTGTGGACCACTGCTGGCTGTTTTTGCCTTTCTTCCTCTAGGAAGAAATACATATAATTGCTTCCAAGCTGTCTGTCTGTGTCTGTCTGTCTGTCTGTCTGTCTGTCTGTCTCATCATTCACAATTAAAAACTTAGCTTGAGAGAACTTCCTCAGTCCAAAGGCAACATACTGTACTGTGTTCCAGGTCCTGGAGACGATCGATTGGGGAGAACATAACATAAGAACAGCCCCACTGGATCAAGCCATATGCCCATCTAGTCCAGCTTCCTGTATCTCACAGCGGCCCACCAAATGCCCCAGGGAGCACACCAGATAACAAGAGACCTCATCCTGGTGCCCTCTCTTGCATCTGGCACTCTGATACATAGCCCTTTTCTAAAATCAGGAGGTTGCGCATACACATCATGGCTTGTATCCCGTAATGGATTTTTCCTCCAGAAACTTGTCCAATCCCCTTTTAAAGGCGTCCAGGCTAGACGCCATCACCACATCCTGTGGCAAAGAGTTCCACAGACCAACCACATGCTGAGTAAAGAAATATTTTCTTTTGTCTGTTCTAACTCTCCCAACACTCAATTTTAGTGGATGTCCCCTGGTTCTGGTGTTATGTGAGCCTGGGAGCACTGTGGCCTGTGTGCCTTTTGGTTGTTTGGAGGTATGTAGCTCTGTTGGAAGCATAGCGTTGGACCAGGAAGAGAACTGGATTCTCCAAGGAAAGGCTGATGCACGTGGGGCATTTATCTTTTTAAAAAGGGAGGGCCGTAATATTTTACCGCGTGACTCTAAATGCCAGTTGTAGCCATGGGGAAGAGCTGTTTGCCTATGTGTGTTCTGATTCTGGGCCTCCCAGAGTAATCTGGTTGGCCAATTTGGAAAAACAGAGTGCTGAACTAGATGGCCTTTGGGCTCTTCTTATGTCCTATTCCAGGTGGTCTCTTGCTCCGGTGTAGCAGAGTGATTTGTGCATTCTCAGCCCTTGAGACTACAAGGTCAGGCGCATTCCACTCTGTGGTGTGCACTTTTTCCTGTCCCACTCCAATTGATCTCTCCCACAGCCTGCTTACTGCCTTGTTCTTCTGTGGCTGCCCCCCTCCTCCTCGTCCTCCCAGTTCCTGCTCGCTGACATTTTAAAAAGCAGAAAGATTGGGGGAAAGCAGGAAGAGGAGTAGAGATTGATGGGCTAGAGCAGCAATTTCCAACCATAGAATGGTTGGCAACCTTTAGTCTCAAAAGACTATGGTATAGCCCTACAGCACCCAGTATTCCCAGACGGTCTCCCATCCAAGTACTAACCAGGCCTGACCCTGCTTAGCTTCCGAGATCAGACAAGATTGGGCAGGTGCAACCACTGTGCCACAAATAGTCTGCAGGTGTGTCGTGGGAGGTTGGGGGAGAATTATTTTTTAGTAGGGCTATTGGGGGATATGAGCCTCCTGCCCGCAGTTCAGTGTGTGCTTTGTCAGTTGTCAGATGGTGTGTTTTGATAATTTTAGCACCGTGTCAGTGTGCCATGAGATGAAAAAGACCAAAAATCACTGTGCTAGAGTGATTTTTCCCCCTACTTCCTCTGCCTTCCCTGCTCTTTTGAAATGACAGGCAGAGAGGAGGAGGAGGAGAAACAGGACAATGACTTCACCGTGGTTCCGTCTCCTTCATCACTACCACACCACCTGGTAATAACCGCTCCCCCTAATGTGCCACTGTGGACCTGTGGTCTCGCCAGAGCTCATTAGAAGACCGGCCCTGTTTGTTCTTAGCTGTCCTCACAACCTGTAATACGAGAACAAGCAATATTTTAATGTGCTGGGGTTTTTGTACATGCTACTTTGGTCTTTGGTCTTTGGTACATGCTACTTTGGTCTACTTTTGGTACAGCCACCGGGTAGATGGGACTCATCAGCCTGGGAAGGCAGCTCATCTGAGAGAAGGAAAACTCTGATCCCAAACCTCCACTGCCTTGTGGCTACATCCAGTTGTGGAAAAGGCTTCAGGAGTCAACCTCGAGGCAAAATCCGGAGCCGGAGTCCCTGAGGCAGTTCATGGCTGAACACAGTCACGTTCTGGCAACTCCTGCGACGCCGCTGGAACCAACCGTATTGGCCTCTGCCTTTCCATTGGACCATTTCAGCGACGTGGAGAGGGGGGATTTGCTGCATGGGTAACAGCCTATCCTCCATACCTACTTTACCCAGGCTTCGCGCACTGGAGAGGACACTCTGTTCCAGAACCACCATTCAGAGCGTGACACCATAGTCTTCCAAGACTGAAGGATGCCAACAGCAACTTTGGTCTTTCATTATCTCTTTCAAAAGGCCAGACCGGTGGAAGAATGTTCTGTTCTAAAACGCATCCGTGCCAATATAAATCTATTTATATTTTACCCATCTCTCTAAAAATAAAAAAATGAACCCAAAACTCCCACAGAGTGGGAGGGGGGAAAAATCCTCCAGGCAGCTAGGTGTTTTACAATTACTAAAGTCATGTTTATGAATTTCTGAGGAACAGGAGCCTGGGGCGAGATTTCTTAGCTGGGTTGTCGGCTCCAGGAAAGCGAGACCTTGAGAGTGCAGGTGCTTGGGAGCATGTGTTCTCATTAGTCATACAAGGGAAATGATGCACGGGAGTAAAAGGGCATGGTTGCCCCCCTTCCTCCACCCCCCCACTGGAAACATCAAACATGCCAATGAAGTGACGAGAAGAGCTTCGTTCGCTTGATTTCCATATGCCAGACTGCCGCTGTAGGTGACAGAGCTGTGCCAATTAAAGACATTGTTGCTGAAATTGTCTTATATTAATATTGCGTCTGTGCATGTGTAGGTTTTGTATCTAAGGCGTGCATTGAAGGCACATGATGCGGTCTCCTTGCAAAAGCTGAGCAGGGCTAGGTTTGGACAGTGGCTGGGTGGGAGACCGCCTGGGCATCTTTCGTTCAGCACCGCCTTGAGAAGAAAGGTGGGGTGAAAATAAGTGAAATGGATTCCATGCAGCTGTAGGCTGGCCAAAGGGGCACCTGTTGAATTTCTGCCTGCGGTTAAATAGCATTAGAGCTCAGACTAGGGACAAAGAAACAGTGGCAACCCTTCCTCCTTTGGCAGGGGGACTTGGAAGTCTGCAGACCAACTCTGAAGGGGTGTTCAGTAGCTCTGAATTTGGAGAGGGGTACTGAGAGAGCTCTTGCCTTCCCCCTCCATCCTGAAACTACAATTCCCTGTAGGGGAAGGAATGGCTCCGGTTGAAATCTGTGGTGTAGTGAGGCCTTCAGACTTCCAGATGAAGGCTGCTTATCTTCAGATAGTCCTGAGTTTATGATGTCAGGCTTTTCTTCTGCAGACCAGGAGGTGTGGAGGAATCCTAGGGTATTATCTCACTTGGCTGCTAAGATAGCCTCCCGGGTGCCGCCTGCCTGGGGCGGGAGCATGCCTCCCTGTGGGTGTTTTTGCACATGGCTCTGTGTGTGTGTGATCCTGGTTACTAACCCTTCCTCTCCTCTCCCAGTATCTTCAGATTGAACTAGGGGCCAGCTGTCCTCACCTACATTTCCTGCATGATTTAATAAGCTGCTCACTGGCTTGGGGTAAGGGTGGGAGGGCAATACAGGTCATTTGAAGTCTTCTTTCTATTAGATGGGGAGGATTTTTTTTTTAATATGCACTCACCAATCTTCTGTTGCTTTGCATCTGCTACCAAATATATTATACTCTTTTTTTTTTTCTCAGATGCCATCTGGTATCTGTAGGGTGTGCAGATACCTCTTTTTTCCCCCCTCTTCTATATCTTCTCCTTCTCTTCCTCTTGGCAATTTTTAGCTTTAAGCTAAATAAAGAGGACAGAGTTATCAGTTCACAAACAAGTGTTGGTGGCCCATCCGCTTATACCTGCAGACAGCTTCAGACTGTCATGGGATCCTTGGTTTAAGATCAGTGGTTTTTAACTAGTGTGTCACGATACATTGATGTGCCATGAATGATCCACAGGTGTGCTGTGGGAGTTTAGGGGAGGGTCATTTATAAATAGGGCCTTTGGGGAATGTGAGCCCCCTTCTCTGGCACTGCCTGTGTGCATTGTCAATTGTCAAATAACTGATGGTGTGCCTTGGCAATTTTAGCACCTTGTCAGAGTGCCATGGGATGAAAGGGGTTAAAATATGCTGGTTTAGATTAATGTAAACCTGTTGCTGTAAGCCTCTGACTCATGGTCTCGCTGTCCCCTCTCCTCCACATGCAAGTGAGGGGGGGCAGATTGAAAACTTTCACATTTAGTTTTGAATGAATCACAGTTGCCTGTTTATGTTTAAACTTGGGGAACTGGCTTATTCTAGTTCAGATAAACCTGGGGTTAATGAACCACTATCAGAATAAACCATGGTTTCCCGAGGTCGTATGTAACAGGAAACTGTAGTTTATTCAAAACTGAAAGTGAGACTTCCAACCTTCTCCTCTTGTGCATGGAGGAGAAGGAAAGGATAGGAAGTGCAGAACCCAAACCTTGCCATAATTGATGAATGATACACTTCTAAACCTTGGTTAAACGATTGCCTGAACCTGGCCTCAGTGTCGCAGGATGGTTTGAACAGCGGCATACTGTAATGTGTTACAGATTAATAGAGGGTCATCATTGTAACACCTCTATTATATCATTAATTTCTGCCTGGGGGTTGGGAACTCTAAGGGTGCAATCTTCACCCCTAATGTCAGTGCTTTCCAGCACTGATATAAGGGCAATGTAGCTCCAAGGTAAGGAACAAACATTCCCTTACTTTGAGGAGGCCTCCGTGAGTGACACCCAACTGCAGGATGCAGCACACGTCCCATTGGCACCGCTCTGCCAGTGCTGGAAAGCACTGACACAAGGGGTTAGGATTGCGTCCTAATTCTAATTGTCTCCACTCTGTTATCAACTGTTCAAAATATCCTTCAGCAACTGGAGTGTGTGAACTAGCAGCTAGCTCATGGTGCAGGAGTGAACCTCAACATGTGGGAAACCCTGGCCTCTGAGCGGCCCGCTTGGAGGCAGGCTGTGCAGCATGGCCTTTCCCAGTTTGAAGAGACACTTGGCCAATAGTCGGAGGCAAAGAGGCAAAGAAGGAAGGCCCATAGCCAGGGAGACAGACCAGGGACAGACTGCACCTGCTCCCAGTGTGGAAGGGATTGTCACTCCCGAATCAGCCTTTTCAGCCACACTAGACGCTGTTCCAGAATCACCTTTCAGAGTGCGATACCAGAGTCTTCCGAGACTGAAGGTTGCCAACGTGAGCACTTGTGACAAGGTGGTCTGGTTCAGGCATAATGACAAACCATGGTTTGTTCTTCTACGTACACTACAAGCTGCAGTAAACCTTGGGCTTGTGCAGTCCTGCGGCACTTCTCCTCCTCCATCATTTGCAAAGGGAAGAAACCTAAAGCTTCTGGTCACCTTTGTTTGGTACCCGCCCCTGCAAAGTCATTGTCCCAGTTTTGGCCTTTGGGTCTTCTGTATTTAACTTTGTCAGGATGTACTGCTCCAGTTGTTCACAAACTTTGAACCACTACCACCCACCTCGTCCTCCGCGCTTCGTTATGACCCAATGTTCACTGTAGCCCCATAAAACATTATTGGGAGCCACGGGAGGGTGCTTCTGGGTCACACTGGGCCCACGACCCACTCCATTGGCCCCAGAATACCTCGTGGAAACAAACTGCAAGTTGCTTCTGGTCACATGTCAAGGCATTCCGTTGCCTGCGGAGGCCAATGGAGTGGGTCGCAGGCCTGGTGCAATCAGGAAACGGCTTCCGGTGGCTCCCAGTACCGCTCTGTGGTGCTACAGTGAGTGTCAGGTTGTGACACACCGCATATCAGGGTTGACCCACAGTTAGGGAAATGCTGAACTGCTCGTCTTGTCTCGTTCAGCTCTCTCCCCATAGTCTTCTAGAGACTAAACTTCTGAGTGGGGAGGCAGACAAACCTTTCCCCAGTGCGCATGCCTGAACACGAGCGGTTAGGCCCCCTGCAGTGCTCAGCTTGTGGTTTCACACCCTGCGGCTCCTGAGATGTATTGTGAGCCGTAAATCGCATCTTGTAGGACAATTCTGATTTTCTTCATCTCTGCAATATTGGAGGGTCCTTGTTGGCAACCTTCATTCTCGAAAGACTCTGGTTTCGCGCTCTGAAAGGTGGTTCTGGAACAGCGTCTAGTGTGGCTGAAAAGGCCGATTCGGGAGCGACAATCCCTTCCACACTGGGAGCAAGCGCAGTCTGTCCCTGGTCTGTCTCCCTGGCTGTGGGCCTTCCTTCTTTGCCTCTTAGCCTCAGACTGTTGGCCAAGTGTCTCTTCAAACTGGGAAAGGCCATGTTGCACAGACTGCCTCCAAGCGGGCTGCTCAGAGGCCAGGGTTTCCCACCTGTTGAGGTCCACTCCTAAGGCCTTCAGATCCCTCTTGCAGATGTCCTTGTATCGCAGCTGTGGTCTACCTGTAGGGTTCTTTCCTTGCACGAGTTCTCCATAGAGGAGATCTTTTGGGATCCGGCCATCATCCATTCTCACGACATGACCAAGCCAGCGCAGGTGTCTCTGTTTCAGCAGTGCATACATGCTAGGGATTCCAGCACATTCAAGGACTGTGTTGTTTGGAACTTTGTCCTGCCAGGTGATGCCGAGAATGCGTCGGAGGCAGCGCATGTGGAAAGCGTTTAGTTTAGAAAAATAAACTACTTAGCATGACAGTTTTTTTATTTTAAAGGGTACTGCTACTTTTGCAGACCTGAGAAAGGTGTGCGGCACTCATGTCGGCCCAAGAAAATTAGTTTGCACTAATCAGGTTTGACTTTTTGGCAGTCTGACCTGCTGAGTTCCCTTCTCTTTCAGGTTGGGTGCTCTGGCTGTATATCGTGAGAGGGAAGGATTCGTCCCGAGGTATCTTAAGGCCAGGTCACCTCTCATTAGCTCTCTGTAATGAGATGGCTCTTTCCAGAGTTTCTCCTTTCCCCAAGAGAACTCCAAGCAAAGGAATACTGATTGATATTGTAATGGGGGGGGGGGGGGTTCAGCTTTCCCTGGCCAGATGGGCTATGAATTATTCACTGGAGCACCGCTTTGGTGGTCATAAAGTGGATTCTGCCGAGTGGTACCACGCCAGCTTGAGCTGCCAGATCCCATGTGTCAAGGGTGTATCTTTAGGAGTGGGGCCAGAGTGAGAATTTGGGCCAATGCCGCTTCTCACTTCACAGAGCAGCGGCAGTTGCGGAGAAACTGGGCTTGCGGATTCTTTGCTCTGCAGTCCTGCGTGCACATCCCTGGGAGTAACTCTCTCTGAATGAAACATGACTAACTTCTGAGAAAGCATGCGAAGGGCTATGTTGCTGATTTCCTCTGAAGATCCAAATGATGTCTGGATGGTCTTCAGATGCCTCCTTCCCGATGAAGTTGACACGTCTCTGGTTATAATTGACGGTTGGCAACCTTCAGTCTCGAAAGACTATGGTATAAGCCAGGGGTGCCCAAACCCCGGCCCAGGGGCCGCTTGCGGCCATCGGGGGCTCCCAATCCGCCCCACGGGGAGCACCCAGTCTCCAATGAACCTCTGGCCCTCCAGAGACTTGCTGGAGCCCTTGCTGGCCTGATGCACCTGCTCTCAATGTGAGGACGACTGTTCGACCTCTCACCTGAGCTATGGGATGAGGGCTCCCTCCACTACTTGCTGTTTCATGTCTGTGATGCAGCAGTGGCAGTGAAGGAAAGGCTGGCCTTGCTTTGTGCAAGGCCTTTTATAGGCCTTAAGCTACTGCAATACCTTCATTCATTCATATGTTCCATCTCAAATATATTCACTTATGTAAATTTATTCAAATTTTAAATGTAAATTTATTCTTTTTCCCCTTGGCCCCCGACACAGTGTCAGAGAGATGATGTGGCCCTCCTGCCAAAATGTTTGGACACCCCTGGTATAAGCCTATAGCACCTGGTATTCCCAGGCAGTCTCCCATCCAAGTACTAACCAGGCCTGACCTTGCTTAGCTTACGAGATCAGACGAGATCGGGCAGGTGCAGGGTATGTTCCTTCTCAAATATTGTCATCCAGTGAGCATCATTTTTGGCCAAGCCTCTCCGGCTACAAATTCCCCCTCTGCCAATAACTTGGATTTTTGAGCTATCTATATGGTCTGTCCTGGCTAGGAACTAGTCCATAAATGCAAGGTGTTTTCAGAAACATTTTGGGAAGATTTGGAGATACCAGTAAAAGGCAGCTTACTTTCAACTGTTTCTTATGTCGGTTTCTTACTGTTGAGGTGGAGGGTTCAATTTTTGTTTTCTACCTGTGGTCCATGCAGGTGATTGGGCTACCTTTGTGCCCCCAGATTAGCTTGGTTGTGTGATGGGCCAATTCTGCTGTCCCAGGCTTCCTCAAAGTAAGTCCCATTGATAACCCATTATTAGAGTGTATTGTCTCCTGTAACTGAAGCCGGAATCACCCTGCCAAGGTGGTAAAGAGAGTTTAGTCCTACAACAGGCAGAAGCCTGTGGTAAAATGGTCTTGGATGTACCCAATGAAGTGTTGAGTTGAGGGCCTTCCCACATCTTGCTCATGTCGCTATCTGTGAAAATGCTCAACTCTCCCACACTTCTCTGGGAAGCAGAAGTGATGTTTGCAGCCAGATAGAGGCCAGATAGAGGGCTCTGTTGTTGCCTGGTCCAGAGGGATGCCACTATAGGGCAGCTCTTTGTGTTTGATCTAGAAGGCACGGGAAGGGGGGGAGGCTTCTCAGAGCTGGAGCCGGTTCAGAGGAGAAGTGCCTGCATTCCCAGCTGTGTGCATCTCCCGGCAAGACAAATGCCAAATCTGATGAGGTGGTTTTACCAGTGCGGAGGCCTCTGCTGAACTGGGGAACGGAGGGAGGCCAGAAGGATGTTGCTTGGCGAAAGGTCACTCCCGTACAATGGCTTTAATATCTCAGCTGCCTGTTCCCATTGGTCTGGCCTTGACTCGGATCATAGGAATTGGACCCTATGGTCCAAAGGCATCAAATCATCTGCTGCTGTTCGTGCTGGGCAGGAGGGGGTGGGTGGTTTAAAGAGCACTTTTTGCCTGTATCACCATTCAGGAATCAGTGGGCCAAGGCAGTGTTGCTTGGACCATCAGCCCTTGCTCAGTTCCCAGGCCTCTTAGAGGAGTTTTATCAGGGGGTGCAAAGTTTTTTGTTGGACCCCTCCCCTTCTCCATTGGATCGTAATTTCATATGATCATAATATCTGTGAACTGCAGTACACCAAACTATGTAGGCTTGCACAAAATGTGAAATTTTAAAGAAATTTTTCTTTAAGAAAAAAGTCCATTGCCTGATTATTGGCCCCAAACCCTGCTGTCACCAAACTCAAGTCACGTCTAACTAAAGCAATTCTTTCTCCTGTTTAACCCATGAGTCCGCTTCTCACCTTTTCTTCTGCTTTCTCCCCTGCATTGAATTATAAATTGTAAGCCCACCGGGGCAGAGACCTCTCAGACTTTGTAAAAGTGCCATGAACAACTGACAGCATATAAATAAATATTTTCCTTTTGAATTAACTATTCATTAAGTTTACATTAATGGGGATTTGTCCAAATATCCTTTGCCTGGAGGGATGGACTGTCAGATGTTTTGCACATTTGGGTCAGAACCAATAATAAATGGGTGCATTTTTGATAGACACAGGTTGGATTTCCTGCACCCTGGGGTATGGGCAATGCTTCTATGGGGAGAAAAAAAAAGGGGGGGGGGCTGTGATGAATTTGTATCAGAAGAAACCCTTGGCACATTCTGGAAAATACCTGGCTAAAAATAGCAGGATGGAAGAGAGGGGAGAACAAGCTCTGGGATTAGCCTGACTTCAGTTCTCTGCTAAATGCTGAGTTTTTGCTGGGGTGATGAGACCTCTTTAACTCTTGTTGTGCCAAGTTGGGATTGATTGTGGGAATCCTGACAGGGAACACAAGTTGTGAGGGGAGATCAGGTGGGATAACTCAGTCTGTGTGAGGAAGGAATGTGCAGTAAAAAAATACCTAAACTTCCTCTAATTATTCCAGCTGGAAGTCTGACTTTGGTTTCTGATACTTTGCAAGCCTCTTATTTTAAATCAAGTTCCTTGATATTCATCATAGGTTTCCTTCATTCTTCCATTGACTTTTTTGGGGCTTGACAACGAGGATCTGCTTTGTAATATTTTCCAGGAAGCCAAGAGCCTGAAGAATTCCGGGCAGTTTTATTTATCCATTGTCTAAGCTGCATCTGTTCCATGCCTTTAAAAAATGTAAACGTTTTATTTATCTGCAATTTATACCCTGCACTTTCTGGCTTTCTCAAGAGGCGGCTTACAGTATTTAAGAATACAGAAATACAATACTAGAATCAGCAAAATATATCAGAATAAGCAAGGCATTAAGCAATCCAGAACAATAACCCAACAGCAAATAATTGGGGATCTGGGAATGACAAACACATACGGAGGCATTCATTAAATTGGAACATCTGCCTATACCAACAACAAAAAAAGTATTTATCACTTGGTGAGGTCACTGTGTGTGTGTGTATCTGAGAGCTTTAAAATGTTAACATGTGGATGTGAGGAATGCAAGTTGATTTTCAGTGCCCCCTGCCCCATTGCTCAGTAGGTCAGGAGCAAAGCTGTGGGGTGGGGGAGCGGGGAAGGGGGAGAGAAATGGAGCTTAGTGGAGTCTTTCGGATTAGGAGGCAGAGCCTAGAATGTCAAACTCGTTTCATACAGAGGGCTGAAGTTAGCTTTCACTGTGCCTGCTGAAAGCCAGAAGTGACGTAATTAAGCAGGAAGTGATGTCATCAAGCAGATGTTGGCCAAAAAATGCACTTTTTTCTGACATAGGAACTCATTAGCTGCAAATGACAGAAGAGAAAATGTGCAAATCTTGTTCGTATTCTCAAGATGTGAGAGAGCCTGATTATATTGAGCTTCAAGGGTATAAGTAAAAATCTGAAGCTTTTTTATGATGGGATAGATAAGATTAGAGGAAAAATATGGATCGTTTAGTTAAATTATTAACCAGTAGGTTAATGAATATGATAATTTTTGTATTGATGAATAATTCCATTTGGATTAATGTTTGTTGTAATCGATGGCCACCACCCTTGTGTGTAACCTATGTAGTCCTAGCCCTAAGTCTATCCAATTTTCCTTACCTGTATCTGTAATAAATAAATAAAGCATTGTGTATGTGTGTGTGTGTGTGTGTGTGTGTAAAATATGTTGAGCTTCAAGGAGGGGAATAAATATAACAGGGGGGATAAATTGCTTCTGGGGGCTGCAGGCCCTATGTTACCCCTGCCCTAGAAGATTCTGGTGAGTTATGAGAGGCATTTGGCGAATACCGGTGGTCAGGCCCCAGTGCTGTGCAAAATGCACTGGTCTTACCAAGCTGGTTGGCAATCCTAGGGACTGGTGGCTCCAGACAATATCTTGCATAGATGTGGGGAGTGCAAAACCAAGGTTTGCTTGATGGGTGAAAGCAGGCTGAGTTCCTTCTTAGAGAAGAGGAAGCTTGTCAAGTCAGGAGCATTTCAGAGCAACATCTTTTCTCTCTTCCTCATCACTGTGATGGCGAAATGAAGATGCCAGAGATTAGCGGGTGAGGCATAGGAATCAGGGATTACAGAATGAAATTTGAGTTCCTCTTCATTACTGCTTGGAACTTCGGCACCCACTAATGACTACCGAGAAGCCAGATGCTGCGAAATCGGGGGATTATTGAACTAAAGAAGCTTCACTTTCACATTATCACAATGTGTGAGATAATGTCTTTATCCAGACTTGATTCAGGGATGTGCTGATACATGTCAGCTGGAACGCAGTGGCATAGTTGGGGGGGTGCAAAGCACCAAGTTTTGCAGGGAGCCTTACTGTGGCATGCAAGCAGCCCTTTCCCCTTCTCTTCGGAGCCAGGCGTATGCCTCCATTTTTCTCCCCTCTCCTGGAATGGAAGGGGAGGGGGAGGGGCTGCTTGCATGCCGCAGTGAAGCTCCCTGCAAATCTTAGAGCTTTGCACCCCCTTTAGCTATGCCACTGCCAGAACGGGAGTACATTTGGCCCCTTGGAATCCTGCAGCCTATGAATGGCAGCTCTTGGACTCTGTTCTGGGTAGGGTTTAGGACAGGGGGCCAATTCACCCAAGCACCAAGCTGAATTCCTCTACCCTTAATTATTGTTTGTTGACTAGCCGCAGGGTTTGTGAACTGACTTCACTGAAAAGCCAGCCCTGCTGGAGAGGCGATATGGAAGTCCTGCCGGTGGCATTTGACCTGGTCCTGCTCGTTCACATGTGCAGATTGTCGCTTGATGCTGTGGTCAACGAGAGGCAAGCATGCATGTGTGGACCAGCAAAAAGGTTGAAGTCTAGGAGGGCACTGCAGAGAGAACACGGGTGTGTAATTTGCCTTGCGTTTAGGGCTTTGCGGGTCGCAGCTGGAACCCTGGCATTCTGATATGCGTGTCATTTTCTGCAGGGCTAGATGTTGGAGAAAACCCCCCTCCCATTCCTGCAGTGCATCATTGAAGGTCACCAAGCCCCTTCCGGCCCCTTATCAGATGAGGCTCACACTGGCAGGCATCTGGTCTGGATTTCCTCCCTCCTGATCTCAGCTGCCTGGACTTTGCAGAGGGAAAAGAAGCCCACGGACCCTAGAAAGGAAGAATCGGGGGAGGTGGGGTGCAACTGTGTGTGAGAGATAAACCAGGGGGTGGGGGAAATCCATTGTCTCCCATGTCATCAGAGCTTCCAGCTCAGACCCTTATCTCTGCCATCTGCCCAATCCCTTCTGCTTTCCTGTAACTCAGTGGCATGGCAAGGGGTGGAGGAGGAAAGTGCCGGCAGTGGTTTTTCATTGGACTGAAACACGAGACAATGTGCTGATGAAGCTGTTCCCGCAAACAGTGGAGCTCAAGTGGAGAGTGAAATGATGGCCGGGGCTGCTGTTTGCTTTGGGGCCTTGCTTGCCAGTTTCCAGGGTGCATCTGGCTGGCTGCAGTTGGGAATTAGACCAGATGAGACTCCCTTGGCCTGAGCCTGTTCTTCTGCAGACAGGGGCGAGTGGAAGACCCGTGCCACAGAGCAGAGGAGGCGGCTCTGACAGACTGTGGCTTCTGTGCCCTTCTCGCCCAAGTTGCTCATCAAGCATCAGCACGACAGATTTGTTCCGCAGGGACCTGTGGCATCCTTGGCTTCCTTGTCGCTGAGCAGCACGAAGCCTGCACTTGAAGTGTCTCCCGCTGCTACGTGGAGCTGGCAAAACAATGCAGTCTTGCACACATGGGTGTCCTGGCATTGTGCTGAGAATTTATGGCCAGCTGGGGTGTTTTCCCCGAAGCTGTCAGGCTGCAGCGGGAGGGAGATTTTTATAACTCCTTATCGGCTTCTGCATAGGCCAGTCAGTCTCCTGTTTCCCAGACTGTTGTGTATATTCAGGCACGAGTGCCAGGGAGGTTTCTTAGTTTGTGAACTGTGTGGGTCTTCCAGCTTGAAAGAACAAGGGGTGATTTGAACTGTGCTGTGGTTTAACCTGCTGTTTGAAGAGATCCTTGAACTAGGAAGCTTCTCTTGGATCTCAGGAGCCAAACTATCTAGCTTTAGCCCTTTCTGTGATATTCCACAATCCTGACCTTGTTGGCAGAATGCATGCATCACCACCAGAGGATATACTCTCCTTGCCTGTGATTGTATAGATAAGTGTACATTTTGATCTCTAATGCGGAAGAGATCAAATGTCAATCCCTGCATCAAATTTCGCTGCACGTCCTGAGAATTCAAAACCGAGGCCCAATGGTGATGTCACACTGCTGTTCTCTTAACCACGGTTAAGAGATTGCAAACAACCTGCTCAAATGCTCCTCCCTTCTACTCCAATTGCCCTGCCCTTCCTTTTCCTTGTCAGTGTTAATATATGGCATGACATGTTAGCCTGCTCTGTTGCTGAACGTGGTTCATAATATTAAGCATGTTTGCCTTTAACCAGATTTTGCAAACCAGCTTCGAACCCTGTTTTCAAATTCCAGTTAAAAGTTAACTCTGGTTCAAAACTGATTTGCAAACCCTGGTTGAAGCAAATGATGTTAAATATTAACCACAGTTGGTACCAGTGCAGCGTTTAATGCTATGCCGTGGTTATTGTGGGCAAGGGATTGGGGAAGGTTTCATAGAGGGTAGAGAGTGTGCAAGTCTGGGGCTGGAATCCGGCCTCATAACATCAGCCATGTTATATTTGCTTTGGGCCAGTGCCTTGAACATGCATAGGACAGAAGGAGCAGAGGCATTGGCATTCACGTGGTTCGACAAGTGTACAGCATATAGATGACAGCCCCTGAGAGGCAGGTCAGGACCCAGCAACAGAATTGAATTCACCGTGGCACCACGTGAGAGCTAGTTGACAGACAAAACTGTTAAGCATTGGGGTGAAACCAAACACAAGCCAAAGGGGACCGGTTATGTCCTTGTGCCAGTGTTTATAACACTCACGGGGCACTTGTCAAAGAGACTGTCACGTAAATGCTGCTGTGGGTGAGTGTCCTCTTTGACACGGGCTGGACACCTCTACATGTTTTGCTTGCTCTTGCTGAAAGGAGCTTGGGCGGTACATAAAACAGCAATCAATAGAGTCACCAGCTGTAATAAGGTACATGGGAGATGCTATCAGTCCGTTACCTGTGCATTGAATTGAAGTTGCCGAAGACGGAGTAATGCCTGTGGCCTTTTCCTTGGATGTTTTCAAGGAATGGTATGCCTAGCTGGTATACTTGGATTTTTCTCTGTAAACCGCTTTGTGAACTTTTAGTTGAAAAGCGGTATATATATAAATACTGTTAATAATAATAATTAATAATAATACTTCCAACAGGGCTGTGCAGTTTTGCAATCTAATCCCGAACAGCAATCTAGTGTAGAGGTTAGCATGTCATTCTAAGACCCAGGCTCAAAAAACCCACTTACTCATAAAGCTCAAGCTCACTAGGTGACTTTGGGCCAGTCACTCTCTCTTTCTCTGCCTAGCCTACTTCACAGGGTTGTTGTGTGATAAAACAAAGCAAAACCCATGTATGCTTCCCTGATCTCTGTGGCACCAAAACAATTGATTTGATAATGAATATTCATTTACTAGAAGGGGAACTGGCCCAGATTTTAGGGTTTGCTCCAAGCCCCCTTGCCATCTGGAGTGAGGTGCATATTAGCCAGATATATGGCCTTTTCTGTTTGCCCAGCGTCATCTTTTTGAAGCCAGGTTAAAATTGAAAAAGGTTATTTTCTCAGGCTTTTTGAATGGTTGAATTTATGCTGGAGTGTCTTATCCGCCGTTCTGCTTTATTCTTTTGCTGCTGGATGTCCTTGATTGTTTTCATTTTAATATATTTCATTGTCCTTCACCCTGAGGGCTTTGATTGAAGACGGCCGCTAATAGCTCCTTGTCATAAATAGCAAATGAATACAAGATATAAATAGACTGGCATGGTCTTATCATCTGTGTGGTACCCCTGGCAGTGTTAGAATGGCCTCCCGCTGACAGCTACTTCATAAAAAAGTCAGGAGGAGTTCAGAGGAATTTTCCCAGACTTTGGTTCAAAGAGTTGCCTTAATGCCTTAGGTTTTTTTCAGGGATTAGCAAGATGTGTTTACCCTCAGAAAGCAGGGCGGGAGGCTGGGCAGAAAGGATCAAAATGAAAAAAAAGGAGATTCTCTTAGATTGGAAGTCAGTCTGGAGGGACGTGTGTGGTCTGGCTCCTGGTTTTGAACATTACACCTGTAATACACTGAGCCATACACTGATAGTAGCCACTTTCCTACTTTGACCTCCTTTTAATGTATGCATTGCATTTATTTTGTTTATATGCCGCCTTCTTCCATGGTGAAGCTCACAGTCACGTGCCTGGGGCTCACAAGAGGTCTCCCATCCAGGTGCTTGATCTGCAAGCTGGCTGGGTCACATATATAGGGTGGTAGGGTTCTTAGATTCATGGCATGGTTCTTAGTGGCGGGTGTCAGACTTCCTACTTTCAGAGACCCTTCTTTACGCTCGCCTCTGCCGAAGAGCCCCTTTCTTGGAGGGTGTTGCTAGGTATGTAGGACCTCAGCATTGCCCTGCCTGAAATGAGAGATCACCTTTGATTAGTAGTCTTCAGTCTTTTTCATGCCATGACACCCAAAAAGAAAGAATGAGACTGGGGACCCAATGCTGATCCTGCTCCCCTCCCACCCACCCTCCCTCTGCTCCCTTCCTGCCCACCCTCTGCCCCCACCTACCCTTCTGTCCCCCTACGTCTTATGTCTTCACAACAACCCTGTGAGGTAGTAGCCTTAGGAGCCCCTGGGCAAGACAGCGAGTCTGTGCAGGATGATATCAAGAACTCAGTTTTCGGAAGGCAGCAACATTATTGGATTGGATCCAAGCCCTCTTGCACAGGCTTTGAAAGACTGCCATGAACCCCCAAACGAGGCTTTGCAATCCCTTTGGGGTCGCAGCCCACGGGTTGAAGAACACTGCCTTAGGTCATGCCCGACAAACTTGTTCCCGTTGCCTGTCGCAAGAGGAGGTTGGGCCAAGATTTCACTCAGGGAAACTTGTTCATGGCTGCTATTGATGAACCCCTGATAAGCTTCCAAAGAACTGCAGGGTCCCCCTCCCCAAATGCACCTTAAAATTCACGGGTTTTATCACAGTAGTTGCTGAATGAGTTGGCCAGAGATCCAGGTGTGTCTGAGGAATTCCTCATCTCTGGATAGGGCATTGCACGCCCCAGCCACCAATCCATTCTATGTTCATTGACATTCTTCGTAAGGATGACAGCAACCCAACTGTCTGAGCACAAGTGTGACAAAGGAACTCACTGAGGACTAAATCACATTCAGTTTTTATAAACTCAAGTAACTTCTTTTGTGGCAGCGGGGAGAGGAGGAGGGAATGTTTTCTCGGAGGGTCTTTCAAAGCCTGCCTTCTCTGCCGTTTCGTAACCTGGTCCCTGTTTGTTTTCACAGGCTACAGAATCTTGGCTGTAGAACTGAGCTCACAGAACGTACAGCCTGTGGTCCAGGAATTCCAGAGTAAGTGTGGTGGGTGAAGCCCGAGCAGGGTTGGGGGGCTTGGCCAATCTCCCACCCAGGCATTCTGCAGCAAGAAAAATGCTTCTCCTGTTTCCCGAGGTTGCCATAGGAGACATCAGTTCAGAGACATCAATTGAGAGACAGTCCCTGCCATTCATTGCAAATATCTATCTATCTATCTATCTATCTATCTATCTATCTATCTATCTATCTATCTATCTATCTATCTATCTATCTATCTATCTATCTATCTATCTATCTATCTATCTATCTATCTATCTATCTATTTTTGTTCTTTAAGGAAAAAGTCCATTGCCTGATTATTCAAGGCTTTTTAATTGAATGTCAGTTTTTAAATGGATTAATCTAATTCATGAATGGGTTTAAACCTGCACATGCCCAATCTCGTCTGATCTCGGAAGCTAAGCAGGGTCAGGCCTGGTTAGTACTTGGATGGGAGACCGCCTGGGAATACCGGGTGCTGTAGGCTTATACCATAGTCTTTTGAGACTGAAGGTTGCCAACCATTTCATGCAATCCAATGCATGTTTAGTTGGAAGTAAGTCCCTTTGTGTTCACTGTGGTTAACCACTGGCATACCTGGGTTGGGGGTCAGCAGGTGCAAGTGACCCTAGATGGCTGCTGCTGACATTTATTGCCTCCCCCTGCAGCCACTCAGAGTGTGCAAGAAGTAATTGCAGTGTTGTCATCACGTCACCGCAGTTACTTTTGGATCAAGGTAGGGGGCAGCGCTGAAAAGGGCAGCCCTGGGACGGCACCAACCCCAGGAACACAACTGGGGTGACTCTCAGGACAGTTTGCATAGGGTTGTAACCTAAGTGTTGCATTCCTTAGTAGGATGGTTGGGTTGTCATTGCAAGGTAAATGTATTATGGGATACTGGGGATATCTCCAGGTATTGTGACTGGGTGTGGCAGTTCCTGATCTGCCCTGCCCTGAAGAAGGGAGGAGGGGGAGAGAGAATCCCCCGTGAATTATGTGATTAAAACTTTATTGGACTTGCCTTTATTGCCTGGGAAGAGAGCAGTAACTTCATCTCGTGGCTGAGTTGGTCCTTCAAGAAATAACGGCGATGAATCAGGCTGTTTTCATCTGCAGTGTGTTCTTTCCTCCCAGCAATTGTTCTCTGTGTGGTTTGCGCTTTTCCTTGCTTCTGCTGGCTCGGGTCCATCCCTTACAGCGACTTCTGGAGCCCAGCAGATTGAACTCCGCTCGGGGGCGGTGGTGGACGAAAGGCAAAAGGTCCTTGACTTTCTGGGCGAGGCTTCCCCAAGGAGCCTGAGCAAACCATATTCCTTCTCAGCCTGCAACTGTGATTTCTCCCCCTGATCTCTTCCTGCTGCAGATGTTGAACTGTCCTGTGTGATTTCCAGCACCAAGTCAGCCAATCCCAGGATTGAGTGGAAGAAGATTGGAGCCAAAGAGACCTCCTACGTGTATTATGACAGCAAGATGCAAGGTGGGGACTGCTTGGGAGGCTTCCTTCTCTGGTGTGTTCCTGGTGCTTGCTCGGACAATATGGCCAAGTGCCACCAAACCGGAGCAGGCTGAAGTGAGATCTGGATCTGCTCTTCAGTTGAGAGATCAGGAATGGTTTTTGGGTTTCGGTAGTTAGCAAGCAAAACTGCAGAATCTCTGCGACGGCCGGCCTTGTGTTGGGAAAAAAATGGGGTTGGATAAAAGACCATAGGAAGAAAGTCCTTAGGGTCTAGGAAGCAAAGTGCACCACAATGCTGAGTCAGGCAGGCACACAAACACACACACACACACACAGCAACTCAGTGTAAATGTTTGTAAGCTGAAAGTAGATTTAATCCCCACCACAAACGCACATGTCTAATAATAATAATAATAATAATAATAATAATAATAATAATAATAATAATAAATAAAAACTAGGTATTTATATACCGCCTTTCTGGTCATTGGATTACTCCTCTGACTTTATTGAACCCCTGCTAACTGGTTAAGAGGCACTTTTTCAAGTGGGTGCTCCTCTTTTATTTAGCTGGGGGAGAGTAACTGGCCCACCTCACCCCAGCAGTGTCTTTTCTAGTGGCTGTCTGCTGGTGTTGCATCTTTTTGGATTGTGAGCCCTTTTGGGACAGGGAGCCATTAGATATTTGATTTTCTCTGTAAACCGCTTTGTGAACTTTTTGTTGAAAAGTGGTATATAAATACTGTTGTTGTTGTTTATTCAAGGCGGTTTACATAGGCAGGCGTTTCTAAATCCCTCAAGGGGATTTTGACAATCATAGAGGTTCTCTCTTTCAAGAACCAACAACATTTCGGAATGGATCTTCCTGGTTTGGTCTCTAGAGGCTCTACCCTCTAGACCAGACCTAAGCCCTTCCCGAACAGAACATTTCCCTAGCTAGTTAGCTCAATCAGTCTTCCAGATGGGCTCCCATCTCACCTTGTTCCCTGCAGAGACTGAAGCCTGGAGAGCAAATATCCACATGCGAATCGGTTTTCCTGTTGTTGATAGCTGAATCTCAGAGGCACTTTCCAACTCGCACACTCCTCCTTTCTTCTGACCGCCTTCTGGCCATCCCAGGGTCTCCTGGTTCTCCTGTATTCATTCTATCCAGGCCCTGGTTGCCCCTTTCCTCTCTTGTTTTGCTCTGATCTCTCCTCTCCTTGTTTGTGGTTTCTTGAATCTCGACGCAACAATCTTTTTACTATACCAGTTCCCATGGCCTAGTCCTTGAACCAAACTCTGCTCAGAAGTCTTCTGCCCTTGCTCCACCTGCTTTTGGCTTACACCTCATTGATAATTCAAAGACATAATCCAGAACCTTTGCTTGTCTTAACTGCTTCCCCTCCCCCCCACTGGAAAATAAGAATATTAATTGGTTGCTTTTTGGGCCAGGTCTTTGCAGGCCAGCTGGCTGGTGTTAGCATCCCTGATTTGTAGTAACATGGGTGTCAATCTGTTTGTGATCTACATATGGTGCCAACCACCATTCAACAACAACAACAACAACAGTATTTATATACCACTTTTCAACAAAAAGTTCACAAAGCGGTTTACAGAGAAAGTCAAATATCTAATGGCTCCCTATCCCAAAAGGGCTCACAATCTAAAAAGATGCAACACCAGCAGACAGCCACTAGAAAAGACACTGCTGGGGTGAGATGGGCCAGTTACTCTCCCCCTGCTAAATAAAAGAGGAGCACCCACTTGAAAAAGCGCCTCTTAACCAGTTAGCAGGGGTCCATTCACCACTTTTCTCCACTGCTCCTCCACTTCTCGACCACTGAGCTACATCTCCTCCCCAGTCTTCAAGCCCACCCAGGATCTCTGCAACAGCTCAGGAAAGAAACCCTGGTCCTGCAGCTTGGTAGCCGAGTACTTGCTTTGCACGCAGAGTATCCCAGATTCAGTCCTAAATATCTCTAGGTGAATGTGTGGGACAGACTGCAGTCATTCAGTGAAGACCTGGGTTGCCAGCTGTCCAGAAGAACAGCTGTTCTCCTGTGACTTTCATGGGAGTTTGATTTGCATATATCAGCAACTGAAGTGTTTCTTAGCATGGAGATAAACATCAGCACCTCTGCAGGTCAAACCGCTCTGAAAAGGGCAGCTACAGGGGCTGGTTCAAAAGTTGACAGCTCCGTCCACATTCAGAGGTGGTTTGGCTGCAGAGGGAAGCATGCATAGTTGTTGGCATCCTTCAGTCTCGGAAGACTATGGTATCGTGCTCTTAATAGTGGTTCTGGAACAGTGCCTTCTCCAGTGCGCGAAGCCTGGGTAAAGTAGATATGGAGGATAGACTGTAACCCATGCAGCAGATCCCCCCTCTCCACGTCGCTGAAATGGTCCAATGGAAAGGCAGAGGCCAATATGGTTGGTTCCAGCGGCGTCGCAGGAGTTGCCAGAACGTGACTGTGTCCAGCCACGAACTGCCTCAGGGACTCCGGCTCCGGATTTGGCCTCGAGGTTGACTCCTGAAGCCTTTTCCGTAACTGGATGTAGCCACAAGGCAGTGGAGGTTTGGGATCCGAGTTTTCCTTCTCTCAGATGAGCTGCCTTCCCAGGCTGACGGAGTCCCATCTACCCGGTGGCTGTTTAGTCGCCTCTTACGGACAAGTACAGCCAAACGGAGGGCCTATTCTTATCCCCCAGCCCCCAGGGGTGAAGCATGCATATGGATGTGGTTAAAGGAAAAAGAGCCAAACTGAAGGCCAGTAGTGTTTGCGAAATGCATATTTTTCTGCTTACAGTAATGTTGGAGATCAGCCTCTGTGCATGTCTCTCTGAGCAAGTGGGAAGTGTGGCCAGTGAAAACCTGGGGTGTTGTAGGATTTTGAACAGTCCGGACATGGGCAAGAAGCTGACTTGCTGTGCTGCTCTCTTGCCTCTCTCTAGGAGACTGGGCAAAAAGGGCAACGCTCCACAGCAGGACATCACTGATGATCTCCAACGTGACCCGCGCAGACAGAGGGGTCTACCGGTGCGAGGTGGTGGCCCCCGACGACACAAATATCGGAGCAGAAATCAACATCAACCTCACTGTTCATGGTATGGCCGTCGTTTACCATGCAGTTATGCCATGCTTGGCTGCCATTTCCAGGATATCCCTTGACCCCTGAGGGAATTGACGGTGGATGAATGTGTGAAGCTGCCTTGCTCAGGTGGCTGGTGCGTCTTGCCCAGTCTTTGGCTATTCTTTCAATAGTTCTCCAAGGTACCAAGGAAGAGTCCTTTCCAGCCCTACGGAGACTGAATCTGGGACCTTCTACATACAGTGGATGCAGGCTTAGCAGATTTAAATATCAGCGACTGCCGAGCCCAGCGCTGGAAGGCCTTGGAGATATGGATGTGACTGCCTTCCGGTCACTTCTGGAAGGTCTTCTGAGGCATGGGGAGGTTGCATGTGACCTGCCCTCCCCTCAGAAAGCCTCCTAGACATGGGAGGGCACTTCCATGCCTCCTGGAAGGGTACTTTTTTGCCAGAGCCGGGCCCCCCTGCCACAGATTTCACTATTCGCAGAATTTAGTAGCCATGGATCCCCTGAAAAGGTTCCCCTGCAGATATTGAGAGCCACTGTACATAACCTGCTCTCCCTCTGTACTGCATTGACCATTTGATCCAGACTGGGCGGAAATGCTTGTTCAAGATGGGCTGGAGTGTGCCTGGGTACATATTTGTGAGTGTTATCTGTCTGTTTGACTGAGGGTTAAGCAGTGTGACTTACGGAATGGGCAACTCTCTTCCCCAACAGTGAAGCCCGTGGCCCCCAAATGCCGAGTGCCCCAATCGGTGCCCGTGGGTAAATCCGCCACCCTCCACTGCCAGGAGAAGGAAGGCTTCCCAGAACCAACGTATACCTGGTACCGCAACAGCGAGCCCTTGCCGAAAGACTCCAAAACCAGCCCCAAATTTGTGAATTCCTCCTTCACCGTCAACTCAAAAACAGGCACTTTGGTGAGTCTCAGACAGATAGAGGGGAGCAGGAGTGTAGACAGTTCTGCCTTTGTGTTACATGTTTATTGTAAAGCTCCCCAGATGGAGTTTTGCCTTTTTGAAGGAGAAGCCAGTGATGTCAAGGGGGTCAGTATCAACCAGGTTGATCACACCTGGGGTCTGGAGGGAGCTGAACTGAAAAATTTTGAGTGAGCAGAATGAGATGCCCAGGACACCTTTGGTCTTGATCGAATTCCAGCAGATGAGTTAGAAGTCTAGACCTAAAACCATAAGGGAGTGGGGAAGTACCCCAGGGGAAGCTCTGCATAGGATATTTGATGGGTCCAACCAAAGATCTGTTTGATCCAGCATTCTGTTTCCAATAGCGGCTGACCAAAAACTTCTGGGACGCTCACCCCTTGTTTGTCCTAAGCACCTGTTGTCCAGAGATAAATTGCTTCTGAACACAGAGATTTTATTTGCTTCAAATGATAGCTAAATGACAGACCTGTCCTCCATGAATTTGGCTACGTCTTTTAAAAGAAAGAATGAATTAAGTCCTCTGTCTTGGTGTGCTGTGGCAATGGGTTCCATAAGTGAAGCAGATAAAGAGAAGAAGGACATCTTTATTTTGGCCATCTTGAACCTTGTGCCTGTTCAGTTTCACTGAATTCTGATACCTGGGAAGAGAGAGAGAGAGAGGAGAACAAGACAGTCTGTCCTGTTCCTTCTCTCCTTCTTACTGATCAATGTAATAAACTCCTTGAATTTATAGCAGAGTCCCTTTCCTTGGCATTGCACTGCAAGAAAAACCAGGGTGTACGTCCTCTCCATCAAATGTGCCCTTCAGTAGCACTGCCATGTGCTAAATATAGGTTTGAAACAAGGAGAGGAGCACATCTCCCCTTTCAGCAGGCCCTGGCAGCCTCCTCTGCAAGCCTCAGTTTCCTTTTTTTGCAGGAGAAGTCTTCTGCATGGCTGCTTGCCAGCAGGAGATTGGTTCCCGGTTCATCTGTGGCCCAAAAGCCCTGTGCAGCCAGGGAACACGTCCATTATTCATCTCCTCTAAAAACGGCTGCTGTGCCAGGTCACTGCCAGGGCTCTTCAGATTCCTGTCTCCGCTGAATTCACCGTGAATTGGTTGCGTGTTCCGAAATGCCCTGATTGGCAGTGAGGCTTTTTCCTTGCACCCTTTTGGCCCCCAGCCTCTTAATGCTGCAAGAAGGAAGATTGAGAGCCAGTCTGTGTATTCCAAAAGGCCATTCTGTGCAGACAGGAGAGTAAAATCACAGTCATGTCTTGATTATTTATGTTTTGGTTTTGCTAGCTGCTTCTGAGTTGCCTGATGTCATAAGAACATCAGAATTTGCACTGCTGGATGAGACCGAAGGCATGCCTAGTCCAGCATCTTGCTTGCCACAATGGCTGGTCAGGTGCCTCTGCGGAGGGGGCATAAAGGCATTCAGAGGAACACCGTCTCTAGGAAAAGCATGAAACCCTTGTATGGTTATTTAGGAAAAGCACGAAACCCTTGTATTGTTCCTGTTCCTGCAGACCTTCAGCGAAGTGCAGAAGGGAGACACAGGCCGTTACCACTGCATCGCGTCAAACAATGTCGGTTCTGCCCAGTGTGAGGAACACGAGATGGAAGTCTGTGAGTGGTGTGCTGAAACAGTGGGGGGTCATGATCAGAGGTTGTGGTGGTTGGGGCCATGCCCCTTTCCAAAAACCAACCGAACCTTATGTCAGAAACCGCAGTTGGCTCTCAGCACTGTCTCGGTGCCAAAGCCGATGCCCTTTTTCCTTCTCCAGACGATCTCAATATTGCGGGGATTGTCGGGGGCGTCCTGGTGGTCCTCACTGTCCTGTTGCTGATCACGGTGGGAATCTGCTGTGCCTACAGGAAGGGCATCTTTGCAGCTAACAAGCAAAATGGAAACAGGTAATCCTGAGTTATTATATAAAGGCAGGCCCCTGTATCTGCAGGGTTTCATGGGGCATTCTGAGAAGGAAAAGATAGTGTCTGGCCCACATGCCTGAACTTGTCTGATCTTGGAAGCTAAGCAGGGTCAGGCCTGGTCAGTACTTGGATGGGAGACCATTTGAAAATAGCAGGTGCTGTAGGCTTATACCATAGTCTTTCGAGACTGAAGGTTGCCAACCACCTCCACCTGGAGCGCCCTGCTCTCTAAGGTACATTTGCCCCAGAAACCCGGCATTTTTTATGAGCTCCCCCTAATTGTCACCAAACAGGAATGGGATGGCCAGTTTCTCAGCTAGAGGTGATGTTTGAATTAGACTGGTTACGGTGAAGGACACAGAGCTGTTTAGATCAAGGGTGTCAAACCGATTTCACACAGTGGGCCAAATAGCCTTCGTGATGCCTGTTGAGGGCTGGAAGTGATGTCATTAACTAGAAAGTGATGCCATTAAGCAAGCCATGACTTCAGATAAGCACCTCTTTTCTCACATAGGGTCTCATTAGCTGCAAATGATCTTGATCGTGTTTTCAAGCTATGGGAGAGCCCAGTTATCGCACAGGCTGCCCTTTCAGCTGTGACACCTCAGCACAGTTCAGCAGCTGAGAACAACTTATGGAGGTGCCAGGAGGGCCTGGGGTCTGGATAAAGAGCTTCCGTGGGCCACAGCAGACCCTCAGTTCTTGTGTCTGGCACTCCTGGCTGAGATAGTTGCAGGGCAGGGGATTTAAACTTTCCAATATTGGGCAGGACCATCATAGTAACAGCTCACCGGCAGCCTGCATTTCCATGGGCTGGCTCTCAGCTTTGCTGTTCCGGTGCAGATCCCGGATGAAGCACTTTCCTCTGCTCAGCTGTGATAAGCAGCAGCCCAAGGGAGCGGGTGGCTTAAAATTAGGCACAGGAAATGACGCCCCAGGAAAAGGAAGCCGCTGAGGCAGGGACCAGGGCAAGATACACGTCCCTTCTGTTTGTTGAAGTGACTCTGGGGCAGAGTCAGAGGTCAGCCTTGCTCACCGAGAGGCTAGCAAGGAGTCCCGCTTTGGTATATCGTAGAATGAATCAGCACAAGCAGTGGAAATGGGTCAGCAGTTTTGCCCAAGGAAAAACACCCCCCCCCTCCACCAACTCTTAAAATGGCAGCTTGTCTCTGCCCTTCTCCAGTGGTGAAGCTGTTTCATGGGCAGGGCTTGCTTGATAGTGGGCTACAAATGAGCCTGCAACAGTAAGGGTAAATCACCTGGTAGAGGAGCAAAAGCAGGTTTCTTTTCATGCCAGAGGGGGTGCTCCTTTCCTTTTGTTGTTGTGGAGGCATCGCTGAAGGAAAAGGCCTCTTTGGGACATCCCCAACCCCCATTCAATATTCACAGCAAGGCAAAGTCTAAAAAGGGTTAACTTCCCATGGGATCTCTTGGATGAGAAACTGCCCATAGAAGTGTGTCATTTCCTGGCATTGCTTCACGCAGCGATTCCCAAAGTTTCTGGGGCTGCGATGCCCTCGGAACCCGGGTGTGCGTGGCGATGATGGGAAGCACATCATGCCGTGACCTCACTGGCCACTCACTTCTGGTTCTTTCGGTCATCACAAGCCTCCAAAGAGCGGAAAGGGGAGCAGGAAGGGCGGGAGGACTTTCCACAGCACACTGATGGCCCAGTCTTATCCAACTTTTCAGCACCGATGCAGGCACAGAGGTAAGGGAAGAAGTATTCCTTTACCTTGAGGAGGCCTGCGTGACTTCCCCCACACCGCAGGGTGCAGCACATGCCCCATTGGCATGACCCCATCCGTGCTAGAAGGTTGGATAGGATTGGGCACTGAGCCTTCTGCCATTATTTGGAGACTTATGCCAGGGTCTCCCTGCCAGGGCAGCAGGCGGCCCATAATGCCCCAGGGCATCGCGACACACATTTTGGGAGCCACTGGATTAATGTCTTTTGTAAAAATCTTTTCGGAGAAGGCCTGAAAACGTGCATTGGTGTTTTGAGCCTACAGTGATGCATTCCAAATAATTTAGCACCTGTAGTTGATGCACGTGACTAAGAGCCCAATCCTGTGCATGTCTACTCAGAAGTAAGCCTCATTATAAACAATGGGGCTTACTCTCCAGTAAGTCTGGATAGGATTGCAGCCTAAATGAGGAATGGGCTGGGGCGGGAGGAAGGACTGGGTACATTGTGTCAGAACCTCAAAAATCTGTAAGACTAGATTTATGTTTGCAGCAGAATGAGGGGGTAGAAGGGGACTCTCAGTCTTCTTGGGGGAAAATTGTATTTTTCCTCCTAGGTTTTCTTCACACTAAGAACATTTTGTGTGGTTTTTGTTTAAAGAAGAGGAAATTTTTGAAGAGGGTGTTAACCAGCTCTTTTTTTGGAAGTGGTACAGTCCACTCTGCTACCTCAGGACTTTACCACCTCATTGAGCCGCACCTGTTGGGCACGCTTAAGGATTAAGCAGACCGTCTGAAAGACAGTCAAAATGCCCTTGGTGGGCCCCCCCCCCCGAATAGCTAAGAAAGTGTGGGGCCGCTGGCCTGATTGGCAGCTGTCTCCTCCACCCACACGGTGTCCCAAATCCCTCCAGTCAATTCTCTCTTCCCTCACTTCAGCTACAAGACTCCAGCAAAACCAGATGGTGTGAACTACATTCGCACAGATGAAGAGGTAAGAGGGGTGCTTTGCACTGCAAGTCAATCTATACAGTCAGTTCCTGTTACCTGCTAGGGTTAGGTTTCTCGCAGATACCGAATTAGTGGATACTGAATCAGGGAGCCTATGGGAAAAATGGAGTTACGTACAAAGGGACCCCTTTCACTCTGCACTTTATGAACGTGAATCTGACCTTGAACCCTATGGGCTGGGTGACAGTGTTATGGAACAATTCCTTTGGGCGCAATCCAAACCTTGAGTTTGGGCGGCCCAAGTCCCTTGGGCTGGCCAGGGAGGGTCACAAATGTGCCGTAAAGCACGTTTGCGCCTCCGTGGGAGGAAGCCAGGCTGGCGTTCCCAGAAGCACCAGCCTGCGGAGGCCGACGGAGGCCTCTGCGCTGGGTTCCTCTCGGCTCCTTGCATCGGCTTGGAGGAGCCGATGCAAGGTTGACAGGTAGGCGAGCGGGAGGCAGGGAGGGGGAGGGAGGCGTTCCTGGACGGGGGGAGGGTAGGCGATGGGCAGGCCCGGGGATGCACACACAGGGAGCTGGAGGCGGGGCTGGGATCTGGCAGTTATGCCTGATCCCAACCCCCCGTCCCCGGGGAGAATGGAGTGGCTTGAAGCCGCTCCGCTCTCCTCGGATTTGTACCACCTCAGGAGGTGGTGCAAGTCCGAGGAGACCCATTGGGGCCTACCCAGGGGTAAGGGGAAGAGTTTCCCCTTGCCTCTGGCTAAGCCACTGCTGGCCACAATCCTTTGCTGGATACAGCGCAAGCCTCCTGGCTTGCCTGTTCCTGCGCAAGTTAGGATTGCGCCCTAACTCTAGCAAAATAATTAGTCTTCCTTCCTAGCAACATTATGCAAATATAAAAGGGATGTAAATAGCATCCAAGATCTTGAGCAGTTCTTCTTGGCCTTTATTTTGGAAGCCCAGAAAGATCACAGACAGTTCCCATTTTTTTTGAAAATGGCATTCGAAAGATAATATGTACACGTACAGCAACTTCTAAAGAGGAAAAATTACATTTTAAATGCAATGCATGTGGGACCAGTGACCTGGGGGGAGTACTGAGGGCAGCTAAAAAATATTTTTTGCACAAGTATTCTGACCCCCCCCCCTCCTTTTGGGTGCCTGCCTTACAGGGTGACTTCAGACACAAGTCTTCATTTGTTATATGAAAGGCAGAGAACTTGGATTTTGCACCACCAGCAAGAATGGAGTGCGGCGGCTCCTTCTTGTGGAACTCTTTCAGCAGGAGCAGATGACGAGCAACTCTGCGTGGATCTGTTCAAAGGAATGACAACAAGACAGAACCCTGTGTACCTTGTGTGTTTGTGTGTGTACTTGAATGCACACCTGATTTTTACATTTTTTTTGCCAAAGTCGAGCGATGATTTTTAACACCAAACCAATCTCTTCCTCTCTAGAAGGTACCATGTAGACCGGTGCGATTTCCTTCCTCTGGTTGATCTTCCAGGCGGCAAGGCACATTCCTTTGATGGGAGAGAGCGTAAAAGTGTCTATAGCCTCCCACTGGAATCACCACCTTCCATGCCCCTGCTGTTTGTGGGGCTACCTTCTGCCAACAGTGACCGTTTCACAAACTGCCCAGTCCCCTACTCTGAGGAAGGGAAACCGCTCTCCGAAAGTGAGAATCTTGGTTTCCTTCTGGTTTCCTCTCCTTCTTTTTTCTTTTTCTTCTTTTCCCCTTTAAGTGCTACAACGGCAGAAAAATGACATTCTAGCCGCAAAAGAGGTGACAAGCCCAGCTGAGTGCCAGCTGAGTGCCAGGCAGCCCAAACCTATGAGCCTGTTCAGGTGCTGTGCTGGGACTTAACTCATTGGGGTCTTACTAATTTGGGATCCCATCTTTCCACGTTAGTTGTAACATTCAGGTATCCAAAACCTTCTCGTGCGTGGGCCAAAAAAACAAACTCACTCAACATGGTACCAGGACCGAAGGCCAAGCTTTTCTACTACTCCTGTTCCTTCTTTTGTAGAATTCCACGGTTCTAAATTTTTTGCAAAGGTATATTTTGAGTACTTCAATAAACAAACAAAAAAAAAGTGGTTGACATTTCTATTTAAAATGTAAATAGGCTGGTAGGCCAAAATAGTGTTTAAAATAGTGTAGCTTCTCTTTTTTTTATTTTGAGACGTGCTTTTTGCTTTTTTTAACAGAGTGACAGGCGGGAGTTTCTGCACTGAGTCAGACCATATCAGTATTACGTTATTACAGTATTACAAAGAGCATGATACATGGTACATGTCCAGCTGTGCGAGAGGAGCAAGAGAACATCTGTCCCTTGTTTTCCTCCATCAGGGAAGTAGATGTCAGAGGGAGGAGGAGGAGAAAGAATCCCGTAAAGATATTAATCTGCAAGGAAGAACAATTTATTTATTTGTCCCTTGCTACTTATTCCTGCAAAAAGGGTACAGATCAGAGTTGAAAGAACTGCCCAGTTAAGCCAAATTGGGAGGAGGGCAAAAGTGGTGGAGAAGCTATAGCTGCCCCCCCCCCCTTGTGGCTGCCACCTGTGTGTTGCTCTGGCTCATCATTTTTCTCCCTCGTATAAATCTCTATGCTATGCTGGGTCATGTTGTAGCATCATGTAGGGGTGAACTTTGGAGGACATGGCAGCTGGTTGTTACTTTGCCCAGTTAGTCCGTCACCCCATTTCACCTCTTCCCTGTAAATCAACAAAAAGAACCCTCCCCTGCCAGGTTTTACCAGCTATGAATAAAAGAGAGGTGGAAGGCCGTTTTAGGTCCGCTTTAATGCCAGGTATTTTAAAGGGGAGGCGTCTCTCGAATGGAAATCCCTTCTGGTGCTTCATTACAAGCCTGTTTTGAACGTTTGTGATATATTGCATGGTGTGTGTGTGGTGGGGGGGAGCCGACATCAGGTGTGCATGCCTAAGTGGACCTCTGCGCTCTTAGATGTGTTTGAAGTAGCCCTTTGGATCCAAGCTGCAGTTTTTAAAAAGGGTTGCCTAGTGCAGGAGTCTGCAAACTTTTCCATACGAGGGCCACATCGTATATTTTACACGTTTTCGTGGGACGAAAAGAAAATCAGTTTGTAAATGAATGAATGGCATTTAAACGAACGAATAAGTTTTACCTGGACCTTTTTTTGTAATCCGCATGATACGACTCAGAACTAAAGAGAAATTGACAGAGAAATGATCTATAATGAGTAAAAATATCAAACATTAGCAAATGGATAAAAAAAAGTTGCTGCAGGCTGGATAAAATCTTGAGGTGAGCCAGATGTGGCCCCCGGGCCATAGTTTAGAGACCCCAGCCTTATGGAACTGTTTGTTTCGTCAAGCCCCAAACAGACAGAGCTATTCTCTCCTCCACTCTCCCCTCCCCATCATTTTTCTCTTACTGGGTTCCAGTGCATCAAAACTCCTGTTGCAAACTGTAATGAGATGGAAAGGTGATGACAGAGGGCTTAGGAAAATGGGAACAGCTTTTTCTTGGTGTGTGGGGTTTTTGTGTTTTGTTCCGGTTTCTTTTTTAAAAAATAGCAACGGGCTGCTGTCACCTCTGACTGTAAACTGAATACCAGAGATTTTAGCGTGTGCCATTTACAGTGCAGAGGGAAAGTCGCGCTGTCAATCAGTGCAAGGTTTTCAGGTGGTCTTCAATAGCATGTTGACGCTGCGTTGGAAAAAGAAAGGGTGCAGTTCTTTATTTTTTAAAAAAAATCTTTTTCATCTACTTGTTTAAGTGATGGTGTTTATTCTCTTTCCAGTTGCAAATTTAATGGTCTTAATATTTGGGTTGCAGGATGTACTGTTTGTTGCATACTTGATTTTTGAACTGTTTGTGGTCCATTTGTGTCCTGCCTTAATCTGCCTTGGAATGATCCAACACACCATGTGCGTGCATTTTTTTTCCCCAGGGGATTTGGTGGAGATGTCACTGGTGTGTCTGATGGCTGTCCCAGAATGCCAAGACGTCTCCTTTCACGCTAAGGCGGTAACCGTAAGAGGGAGGCCATATCAATGTGCTACACTGCCGCCGTCTTGTTTCGATCTAACCCTGGCTACCTCCAAGAGGCGCTCAACCAAAGTAGACATAATCCACTGCCAAAATGTTTTTCCCCTTGTAAACCTTCACAGTGACAGAATAGTTGCCTTCAGAATTCAAATGACTCTCCCTTCTTCCAGACTGCCTTAGTTTGCCCAGCCTCCCTGTTCTGTGCTGTCTCTAGGCTTTCTGAGGACAGAAGATATCAATGACAACTTACAGTACTGGTGTTATCCAAGAGAAGGACAGGCACATTCCCAGCCTTGAGGTATGTCTGCACTGCACATGTAATCTGGATTAACTGTCATGATTTGCAGCCTGGGAATTGTAGCTTGGGGGGGAGGGGGGTCAGGAGCTAACAGATGGTTCGGGTCCCTCTCAATATGATCCCTACCAGAACTGGAAGGCTGTGGTTTTAGTATAAAAGGAACATAGAATGGTCCTGCAGGGCTTTGGAAGGAACCAAGTTCATTTCAGCAGCAGTTGGAGGAATTTGATACAACACACAGCTGGGTAGGTTTTAACTTGTTTTTCTTAGAGCCACTCAGGCTACACATGCACCAGAATTAGGTAGTAGTACTGTGCCATTTCAGACTGCAGGTTAGAGAGACCATTTTATGGTATTCTTCCACACACTCCTTTTAATCTCTGCATTTAATAATCTGGCACGGCAGGGAGAAGACTGCCCTCAATGTTTCTGCTTGAGGTGCTAGTTTACTACATGCAGGGAGCTTTTTGCTTAAAAATAGCTTCCACTTGTCCACTTCAGAATTCATACTTCAAGATTGTCTGTGCAAGCTATGGAAAGTGGGGGTAGACTGCTACCATTTCAGACGACGCTTGGGGGAAATGGCTTTTTTAAGTACTCCCCTGTTAAAACTAGTAGACTGGGGGGGATAGAAACCCCCCCTCAATCCCTGATTTGCTATTTAAAAAAAATTGTAGACACTTGTGAGTCTGCTGTGAGTGGAAGAGCAATCAGAAATATAGATAGCTCCCCCATCCATTTTGCCACTGTGTTCTGCTGGATCAGTGCCACATTACACAGGTGGAGGAATACCTGTTCTACCAAAGAATAATAATTATAATAACTTGGTATTTATATACCGCCTTTCTGGTCATTGGATTACTCCTCTGACTTTATTCAAGGCGGTTTACACAGGCAGGCATTTCTAAATCCCTCAAGGGGATTTTTACAATCATAGAGGTTCTCTATGAACCAACATTTCAGAATGGATCTTCCTGGTTTGGTCTCACTTCTGGCCTCCAGTTCTCCCACCCAGGCTGGCAAGCAGCTCCATCTCTCCATGGAGGGCAGCCGCTTCTTGCTCACACCAAGAGCAGGTGGAATCACTCAGCTGGGCTTGTCAGCTGCCTCAAGGTCTCGCCATTCTCAGCCATTCAGGAAGCTGCCGGTGTCCTCGAACTGGCGACCTGATGTTATCTTCGGGCTAACAGAGGCTCCACCCTCTAGACCAGACCTCCTGCCCGCATATGTGTGTCTTATTTGAATAACATCCCTAAAAGCGTATCCGCATGTAGCAAACTAGCACCTCAGGGATACCCGTTTGAAGTCCTCCCCCTGATGTTCTAAGCTTATTGTGTGCAGTTAAAGTGTTCCAAAAAATGCAACTTTCCCCCCTAAAGTGCTGTGTTCTGCAGGCGTAGGGCAGCTCTCATCCTGCGTGTCATTGTGAAAAGAGGTGAAGGACCACACCTCAATGATGCCACCTTGGAAGGCAACCATGACAGTTAATCCAGTTTGAAACCACTTGTGAAGTCAGGTACCTAAAATCTCCTTTAGTTGCCCCCCTTCTCCTGGGCAGTGCCACCGAAGATTGGTTTTGGTCTCAGAAATGCACCAGTGCCATCTCTTCACAAGGTGGGGGAGGGTCTGCTGTCCTGAAACAGCTTCACAGAATTCATTGTAAATATTTGCCCTGTTTGTACTAATGTATTGCATTTAACTTTGCCAAGAATGTTTTACACAAATATCTCAAAGGTGTGAGAGCATCTTGTTTTTTGGGGGACGGGGAGGAGGAGAGCCAGGGGAACAGAAGGCTTATATATAAAGATTGCAAGCTGTGCCAAGATTCCTAACCTGCCTTTGTGTCCCAGTGGGTCTTTTGGAAGCTGTCCAAACATGCTTTGGAGCTCTGCCAACTGAGTTAAGCCTCCTACCACTGTTTGTTGTGTCGTGCTCTAGGATTCCATGAGTATCACCAGACACCACCTCAAGTACCACTGATTGAGAAATAGTGACCTAGTTCCTGGCTATGTTTGGGCACTACGGTATACAAACTCAGACCTGAGGTCCCACTCAAGATAGTCATCTCCCACTGCTATAACCTATGCTACAGGAGCATCATGCTGAAAAGTTCCAGAATACAATGCTGATTGCAGCCCCAGTTTAAAACATTTCTAGTCCTTCAGCTTGAACATGACAATGGCTAACAAAATCTCATTCCCCCTTGCCCAGCAGAATATGGGAGAAAAGTGTGCAGAATGCATGCTGCAAACTGGCACAGTCTAAACAGGCCAGTGGATCCAGCTTGTCTGTTACTGCCAAATTCTGAGTTCCCTGGCCATAGGTCAGCTGTCCCCACGTGTGCCACGGTGAACTCAGTGCTGTGGGGTGGCTGTGGTAGCAGCTTCTTGCCAGCTCCTCGCAGGCCCTGCCATCGCATCAGTGATTGTAATTCAAGATGGTGGCACCTGGGGGAAACAGGACTGCGGTTAGATTGGTTACCACTGGCGGACACATTCATCCATTTCAACCAAGATTGGCTGCCCAAAGTGATTTAACAGCTAAAATCCACCAAAAGGTACTATTTTAAAAATTTGATTTCTATCCAATTGAGATAGGGGCTCAGACACGCTTACTGCATTTTATACGTACTAAGGGGTTCACGAGTCTTTAGACCAGTGGTCTCCAAGACCAGTGGTCTCCCACCACCTGGCGTGGCAGTGGTGAAAGGCTTTCCGTTCCATGCCGTAGCCTCCACTTTTCACAGCCAGTCGTCACAGAAACTTGGGCTGGGCAGCTGCTTCCTATGTGAAATCGGGGCACAGAGCCTGCTGGGGCAATGCCCAGCCCAAGTTTCTGCAACAAGTGGATGCGGCCTTTGCCACCACCATGCCCAGGCAGTTAATCTAGGGATGCTGGATCCAGTCCACGGCCAGGGGCTGGAGGCCCTGCCTTACACAAACAATAGTTTGGGAATAAGAGACCAAATGAACATAAGATATTGCAAACAAAAGCTCTATTTAAAAAAAACAAAAAAACAAAAGAGCCTAGATCAGTGGGGAAACTGTCTTTAGAACTTTGCTAGGGGGGCCAACTCTCAGTGCATGAAATGTTCCTCTGCTCCATAACCTGACCTTTTGCTCAGTGGATCACAGCATTCACATTTTCGGACTCTGCAACCTTAGGCTGCAAGTCTGGTAAAGAAGGTTTTTGCACTATTATCAGAGCCTTGAGAGCAGGCCAAGATTTTTGGAGCTTAATTCTGTTTGTCTATATGAAAAGGAGATGGATGCAATTAAACATGAGAGGGAGGACAGAATAAGGGAAGAATTTTATTTTTTTTAAAGCTACAAAAAGGCAAGGAAGTTTCAAGTCAAAGCAAGTGAGCACACAATGGAATCTGTTCTTTATTTATTGTGCATGCAATTATAACAGCTGGAATTAAGAACATGGTTCAAAAACAAGAAATCATCTATTAAAAGCGAGAACAGGAGGGCTGTGTATACAAGTCTGTAAGTGCAAATTATTTCTCTTACCAAGGCAAGTTATTTACATACGTTTAAAGCAGTGATCTCCCAATGGATTAAGGCACCATGAAAAAAGGGAGATATAAAATAACATGATTATGCTTCTGTACAAGATTGGACTCTGGGAGGCGCAAAGGATCAGTTGGCTGGTTTCAGGGGAGTTTTGCGGCTGGACCTCCTCAGTCCTGTGCTGGAGCCACTATCTTTCCTCCCTGGGGAATTGATCTTCCACCGCTGAGGCTCTGATGATCTATAAGAGGATGCAGAAAATGGATTTTTTTTTCTAGTGGAGGGGGGAATCATGTTAGTTATTAGTGAATTTGCAGAAATTGACACTAGGAACTCTTGCTTTCTTTTGGAGAGGCACAAGTTTCTAGCATTCATGGTTGAGAAGACAAACTTAAAAAGGAGAAAGTAGCTTATGCAAATTCTCACAAAGTGCACATAGTGCGGAAACAGCCGTCTGATATGTGGGCTGGTTCATACAATTTTAGCAGAGGCAGCAGCTGCTGATAGGGAAAGAACTAGGTTTAGCTTCTGCCTCCACTGAAACTGGCTGGGTAGTCTCCTTGGAAGACTGAGATTTAGCTCCCTTAATGAGTTATATTTGAGGAACCAGCTTATGCAATTGGTGGACTGACAGGAGGATGCTATAGGGGTGTGTGGGAGGGAGGGAGAAAAACCACACGTTTGAATACTTCCCCAATGTAAAGAAATTCCTTGGACACAGAACTAGCATGTCAGGGAGGCAGCTAGACTCAAACCTTTCTTCTTGACACCTGATTTTCTATGTGCAGGGAGGGTCTTTTTAAACATAGAGGGAAACATTCAAAGACAAGGTCACCATGTTCTGCAGCAATAGAGTCTACCAGGAAATTCAGCATGGGAATCTGGCGATGGTGCATTTCTGCTGAGACAACAGCCATAATTCGGATGATTTCTTTAAAAATGAGCTGGGAGGATAAGAACATACGAACAGCCCCACTGGAACAGGCCAAAGGCCCATCTAGTCCAGCTTCCTGTATCTCACAGCAGCCCACCAAATGCTTCACGGAGCACACCAGATAACAAGAGACCTGCATCCTGGTGCCCTCCCTTGCATTGGCATTCTGACATAGCCCATTTCTAAAATCAGGAGGTTGTACATGGCTTGTAACCCATAATGGATTTTTCCTCCAGAAACTTGTCCAATCCCCTTTTAAAGGCATCCAGGCCAGATGCCGTCACCACATCCTGCGGCAAGGAGTTCCACAGACCAACCACATGCTGAGTAAAGAAATATTTTCTTTTGTCTGTCCTAACCCTCCCAACACTCAATTTGAGTGGATGTCCCCTGGTTCTGGTGTTATGTGAGAGTGTAAAGAGCATCTCTCTATCCACTTTATTCTTCCCATGCATAATTTTGTATGTCTCAGTCATGTCCCATGCTTCCTTAACCTCCCCTTCACAATCCCACATGCAAAATTTCTCTCCCCCTTTACTATTCCACCAACTTGAGAGTCCCTAGCCGGCTAGCATGGCTACCACTGCCAGGTAAGGGCAGGCAGTGCTTGTACCTGCATGTGTATCAGGTGCAAGCAAACGAGAGTCGACTCAGACTGACACTGTTCCCATCAGTTATACTCACGGTTTATCGGGTGCTGTCAAGCAGACAATCTCTCCCTGCAAATCTTGGCCTCCTGGCTTTTCTGCAAGCAGAATTTATGGAATGTTAACATGCTCAAGTTTCCCCCACCACTATTCAAGTGTGTCTGTTTATATCTTATCTTTCAACATCAAAACAGAAACAGCAGCTTACCTGGAGCTGAACCTGGTGTGTGTGTCACACTGATATAGCTCACGCCTGCCCCAAAGGTCAAATTGCTGATGGACTCTGAGAAGCACAGACATAGGAAATATCAGTGCAGTTTTGTTAATACCTACAAGTCAGGTCAAGTGGGGCTTTTTAGAGGGGAAAAAGGGAGGGGGTGGGGCACGACAGAGGCTTAAAAATTATTCTTATGAGGTGGGCGGGAGAGAGAGGAAAGTTCCCCAGGACCTGGAGAAGCGAATGGAAGCACACTGGCCCCCATCAGAGACCTAAGGGCCTCTGGGAGATGGTACCCCCTGCCTCCCAAAATGATCCCCTTTCCAAGGGGAAGATCAACTCACAGTCGACCATGAAATGAAGCAGGTGCAAAGAGCACATGTGCGCAGAAAGGTCCAGATTCAATTGCCGGCATCCCAAATCAAAAAGGATTTGGTTCCAAGTGGAGGCAACCGCCTCTGCCTGAAACCATGCAACAGCTGGACCACACACCCAAGAGGCTCAGTTTAAGGTCACTTTGCAGAACTTATTTGCAAGGCCAAACACCCCCTTGGGCCAACAGGTCTTTCTGCAACCACCCACAGGGTTGGAGGATGATAAACTCAGGGCACAGAAACGCTGCTCTGCAATCCACAAGCCTTCTCAGGCTCAAGAGTCAATTCGGATATGACGTGGCAGCAAACCAGACTGCCCAGCATACCCTCAGCGGGGAGTGGGAACCTGCCTGACAAGTGGACCTGTATGACGTGCATGTCTCCAAACCCATGTGCCTCTCATTCATGCATTGCGTAATGTGTGCGGGGACCTTATACGCCTCTGCACATTAGGCAGGACCAAGGGGACCTCTGCATTTCCAATTAAGTGATTTGTCCTCTCCCGGCGCTTCTTGAGCATTCGTGCGGTAAAACATCAAAACAAGAAAGGCGAGGAAGGCCTGAAACGGACCTCCCTGCCAGACGCTGGAAGCAGCGCAGAGATGTGCTTGCTTGCTTTGACAGCCACGATTACTTGTGGCGACGGCGCTGGCTGCTGTTTCTTGCTTCTAAATTAAAACGACGGAGCAGAAAGGGAAGACGTTTCCCTCTCGTTTTAAGGCTGCAAAACCCGGAGCTGGCGCAGTGCTGACAAGCTCCGCAGAGGCCAACCCAGGCAGCAGTAATGCTTCGTGCAGCTTGTGTCACTGCTAGGAAAGCAGAGCAGGAATGTTAAGCCTTGGCCCCTAGTGGGATTAGCGGTCCCCTCCCTCCCTCTCTCCAGCATATGTCACTTAAGTGGAGCATCAGCGCAAGCCCCTGGGCTGAGAGGGAGGCAAGATTTTCCAGGCTGTGGCATCCCAAGACAGTCTGCGAAGCAGGCAACAACACGCTAAGGACATCTGGTGTTAACGTTGGGATGCTCCAGCGTGGCCAGGTCAGGGAAAGGCTTCTGGGTGAAGCGCGGAGACTGTGGAGCTGCAGCCAGCTTACGGCAGCCACTGCCTTCTTCAGTCCCATTACCTGGGATCCCTCCTTTTACGTAGCAGATGCCAAAGATTGAACAGGGCCAGCTTTGGGATGCTCAGCATGTGTCCTGCCACTGGGCTTTGGGTTGCCTCCCAAAATAAAGGCAAGGCACCCGATGGCCTTCTTTGGGATTAGAGCACCCAGGCCCATCCACTGCAGTCCAAAGGACATGACCAAGACCGTTCCAGCAACTGCAGGAGCCATCTTTTCGAGTAGCGGTTTCTGTGATCTGGGAGAGGTCCCTCTTGGAGGGGCAGGGGATACTAGAAGAGGAGTGAAAAGTTCCAGGAAACCCTAGGACCCTGTGGCAGGTGGTACCTTCCTCCTCCTGCCAAGGCACCCCCCCCCCCCCCAATAACTCACAAAGGCACTGGCTTCAGAAACTTACTTTCTGGAGTACTGATTGCTCGACCTTCCAGGAGGTCACTGGCTCTGGAAGACGGTTGGTTTAGACTGCAGAAGGACACTGCAGGAAAGGAGAGGAGCATAAGAGGCAGCAAACCCCTAACACAAGACCACCCGGGACCCCTGAGTTAGTGTGACTGCAGAACAAAGCTGGTGCAACAAAAAAAGTGTCCACATCTTAGTGACTGGTTAAACCTTGCTTGCTGCTCTGCTGACTCCCTGGAGATGCCGGCCTTTGCCCCTCGCTCCTGCTGCGATGCTTGTTAGCGGCCTCCATAGTCTTTTTAGCAGAGTTGAGGATGGCCAAGGTATTCAGGGACATCTTCCTAATGGAGGGCAGAAACACATTTAATGGCTGGAGCTTCCTTTGCTGCAGGGTAAGCAAGCTCTGAAAGCCCTCTGCTGGGCATTTCGTGCTTCTGGTTGCATTCACACTGCTGGAGGAAGTACCGTTTTGAATCAGCAACTCAATCAGCACAGTCATGCATTTGGGTCCATACTAGTCTAAGGACACCAGCAACTGAAGACCTGCAGCACTCAAGCCCAGGTCAGATGTGCTTCCAGCGGCAGAGACCCACCAGGAGAGGGGCTGCTACATTTCCAAGCAGATAAGGCTTCCCAACAGTCACGAAGGGCAGCCCCAAAGAGAGCCTGTTACAGAAGTCTAGCAATCAAGAAGCACAAGTCGCAGTTGTCAGGTCCAAATTTGAAAGACCACAGAGTTTGTGAAGAATATACACCAAGCGAGCCCATTCAGTACCATACCTGGGCCTTGGGAATTTCCCTCTTGGCGAAGTAAATGCAACGTGAGCCAAAGATATAGGAGGAGGAGATCTCAAAGGTGAAGAGTCCTTTCGAGCAGTGGGAGAATCAGTCTTATCTTGATCAGTCGGAAGTGTTGCTCTCTCTGACGTGGGAGACTGAGATTTAAAAAGACAAATGAAGGCTGCTATAATTCCATTATGAAGCCAATCTAGGACAGGACGGGCTTGATGTCACTTTGTCTATCCAATCTCTGATGCAAACCATTATTTCATGGTATTTATGCCAACAAAGGTTCTGATCATTCCCATTTCATGGATGGCAGACTGAGATTCAGTGCAAATTGTCCCTAAGGCAACTGGGCCTTGGGGCGAGATGGGGAGCTTTATCCTTGCTCTTTTTCAGCCTATTCTGCCTTGCAGAATGGCGACAGCCAGTGAGTTGCACATAGATTTGAACCTAGACTTCTGTTCCAAGAGGCACAAACTAATCATAGGGCATACCTGGAATACAGATTAAAATTAAATTAATCAGTCCCTCTCCCTGGGGGATGGCAGTTTTGGGGGAGCACTGGGATGGGTCCCAACAGGGGATTTTTAGAGCTCTTACAAGGGCACAATTTTCAAGAGTTCCAGGGGAGAGAAGGTGGAATGATTCAACTGATATAAAGCTAAGTTTGTAGTGTCAGCAAGTCCCAATTCAGCAGAGTGGGGAAATGTTGCTTGTAAGCAAAGGAATCAAATGTAGTGACCTCGTGCCACACATGTGTGAGGAAGACAGCTAATGAAGTTGGGTTAACATCATTAAAACAAGCCAGTCTCTGTCCAGTCCAAATTTGAAAGACCACAGAGTTTGTGAAGAACATACACCAAGCGAGCCCATTTGGCCTATCTGGCTTTCATTTGGACCAGCGTACTGGACCCTGGTGAGCACTAGCACATCTGTCTGTGGTACCTGCACAGTCGCCACTGCGCTCAGGGCTTCCGGCGCCTCTGCGAGCGGCTCCTGGCCTTGCCTGGACTCCCTCTCCAGCTGCTCTTCGTACTTCTTCATGTCGTACTCCAGTTCGGCGGCCAGCTGTTTGTCCACTGCAAAAAACTCCTTGATTTCGTTCCGGTAATCCTGCATCATCTCCTAAAAGGCACAAAGAAGAGTTTGAAGATGGTGCAAATCTCAGGTTCCAGTAGTAGCGCGTGACACATGTTCTGCTCGAAAGAGGGATCCACAAGCATGCAGGTCAATACTTGACACCAAAACTGTGAGAGAGGGCGGAGCAGAGTCTCGGGTTCCTCCCTGCACAACCAAAGCCAGATTTTTACAAGGATAGTTTAGAAGGCAAGTTTGCCTTGGGGTTTTCTCAAGCCAGAGACATTTGTGGTGGAACTGTGGCCCTGACAAGGGAAGAAGCCAAGTGAGGGAGAATCCTGCTGCGGCAGGGACGACAGCTTTTGCCTGAGGAACCAAGAAAGGAGAGAAGGAAGGGGATGGTTTGTTTAAAAAGAAATGTCTTACAGCCTCTAAGGAGGGAGAAGTTCGTAGATTGAGAGCGAGGGAGTTCCATAAGGTTGGTACCGCTACTGAGAAGGCCGTGTTCCTTGCAGCCGTAAGTGACGGCACTTTAAGCTTTACTCATGCTTTAGGCCAACAAGTCTACCCTTTCCCCTGAAAGGAATCCTAAGGCTTCCAGGTCCCAACCCAAGACGAACATGATCTTGTTGCTCAACAGACAACCCGAAGGCCCATCAAGACTTCAGCCAGCCTACCAAGACCCATGCTCACAGCTGTCACCTTCTCTTTACTCCCACAACACCCTATCACTCAGATCTCACCTGCCAGGCTCCCTTAGCCCAGCAAGCACATGCAACATGGCACCTGGAACTAGGGCAGCCCTGCCCACTGCTAGCAGCAGACATTCAGGTCAGGAACCGTGCCTACCCAACAAGCAAATTGCATGACACTGGCATAAAAGGTTACCCGGAGATAGTTCATGAGGTCTCTCAGTGCTGGAAGCCTGTTTTGCTCCAACAAGGTCTTCAGTGAAGTGATGATCGGGATGATGTTTTCTATGAAATTCTTCTTTTGAACCTGGGTATTGGATTGCACAGAGACAGAGGCACTGAGTGAGCAGAGCTACATGACTCCAGACTAGTGAAGAGAAGTTTAGCGTGCTGTGACAAAGGACCGTGATGGAGTCACAGAAGCATCTCTGACATCCTGCTTGCAAGGAAGTCCTAAGACACAATTATGAGTAGGACTGTTGCTTGATCAGGCTCTAGCCTTGTTCACCATTTCACACTGATCGGATGCAGCTCTCCAAGGACTCAGGCCAGGACCTTTCCCAGCCCTACCAGGAGTTGCTGCCAAGGACTGAACTTGAGAACACCTGGATGCAAAGCTGCTGCTCAGTCGCTGAGTTATATGGCCCTGATGACTTGCAATGCTCCTAACACACAATAAAACAGGAGAGCTAAGAAACATTCCAGGTGCCCAGGCTTCTAGAAATTCAGCACTGCTCTTAAGAACAGAAGAAGAACCTTGCTGGATCAGGCCATCTAGTCCAGCTTTCTGTATCTCACAGCAGCCCACCAGATGCCTCTGGGAGCACCCAAGATAACAAAATACCTGCATTCTGATGCCACTCCCTTACATCTGGCATTCTGAGGCAGCCTACTTCTAAAATCAGGAGGCTGCACATACTCATCATGGCTTGTAACCTGTGATGGACTTTTCCTCCAGAAATCTGTCCAGTCCCCTTTTAAAGGTATCTGGGCAAGATGTCATCACTACATGACACGGGCAGGAGGTCTGGTCTAGCGGCAGGAGGTCTGGTCTAGAGGATAGAGCCTCCGTTTGCCTGAAGATAACATCTGCAGGTCACCAGTTTGAGGCCACAGGTACCGTGAATGGTGAGACCTTGAAGCAGCTGACAAGCTGAGCCGAGTTATTCCACCTGCTCTTTGGTGTAAGCGAAGAAGCGTCTTGGCTGCCCTCCATGTGAGAGATGAAGGAGCTGCTTGTCAGCATGCGTGGGAGGAAATCGGAGGCCAGAATGTGCTACCAGATCAAAAAGATCCATCTGAAATGTTGTGGTTCTTGAAAGATAGAACCTTTCTTTGATTGTAAAAATCCCTACGGGGATTTAGAACAGCCTGCCCATGTAAACCACCTTGAATAAAGTCTGAGGAGAAATCTGACAACCAAGAAAGGCGGTATATAAATACCTGTATTATTATTATTATTATTATTATTACTATTATTATTACTACATCCTATGGCAAAGAATTCCACAGATTAAATACATGCTGGGTAAAGAAATATTTTCTTTTGTCTGTTCCAGCTCTCCTGCTACTGAATAGTAATGGATGCCCTTTGGCTCTAGTGTTGTGTAAGAAGGATCCACTCTATGAATCCTATGCTTTTAAGAATCTGGAACATGCTTTTCTAGCCCTGGCACAGAGCCCACTCCAAGAGGAGAGGAAGGCCAGCAGGGCATCACCACTGCTGCCTGCTGTGCTTTTAAAGGTCCACATGTGAGCAGCAGCATTTAAGGACCTCTTAGGAAGCTGGAATAACGAATATCTAAAATATAATCAAGTGTAAAATACTTACTTGTGAGATTAGTTTCTTCTGGGCCACCTGCATGACAGCATTGGCCATGGCCAACTCATCCTCGTCTGGCTGGATGTCTTCCTCTGGTCTTGACCTCATGGCCGTTAGCTTGATCTCCTTGGAGCTCAGGATCTCAAAGGTATCTGAGAGCAGCTCACTGGCTTCCAGGTCAAGAGGGAGGATTCCGTCCACAAAGCAGGCTGGAAGCAACCACAAAAACAAGGAAAGAGATGGCTGTTCCTTCAAGTGCCATACAGCCAAGCATCTTAAGTTAGGAGGAGTTTCGTGTCATTCATAGCTATTCATGCAAAGGGAAAGAGCTCATCAGTTGTTGTTTTTTTAAAAGCTCATCACTCTCTTTTTTTTTTTAAAAACAAAACAGAAGCCACCCCTGATTCCTCCTCCATAAAGTGAGATTTTGTGCCTAACCAGCTCTAAGTTTATGGGTAAGCAATCACACATGTGCCAAGGACCAGAATTCCACAAATGGGAATAATATATGAAGCCACCCTAAAAAGAAATTATAGTGACTCTTTATGAATACACATCATGCAGTCAAAGAAAGATAAACAACCATGCCATCCTCATGAAAATCTCAATGGAAGATCCAGAAGACAGACTATACAGAAAAGAATGCCACACACACACACACACACACACACACACACACACACACACACACACACCCGCAACCTGGAGAGAGCTCTCTCTGATCACAAACACAATCCAAGATAAACCAAACAGATCATGGGGGGGGGGGGAATATATTCAGATCCCAACTTCCAGTCTAGAACAACAGCACAAATAAAGTTAATGACTGAGAGGGTATCTAACTGGGAACATCCCAGATTACATGTTCAGTGACTCTGGAACTAACTTGGGAGTTTCTTGCAAGCAAAGGTCTCTTTGGAAACGCTTTGCAAGTGCTATTGGGCAGGTGCAGCCACACCAGGTGTCGCGCAATGTGTTTGGTAGCTGCAGCCAGAGCCATACCGAGGACATTCAGGCTGATTTTTGAGGTGATGTTGAACCTCTGCTCGTCTGTAAAATGCTCCAACAGGAACTTGTAGATATACATCCGCTTCTTTTTGTTCACTTTGCCCTTCAGGGAAAAGAGATTCTTCTCTCTGCAGCAAGCAAACAAAATTCATTCAGGGGAAATGAACTAATTCTCTCGCTCTCAAACCCCACTGGGTTCACATCTGGGTTCAACACACAGATCTGATTCAAAAGTGACGAGGGGATAAAATGCTTGGCCTCCTGAGAAGTGAGATAGACAATACTAGCATAATCAATGCAGAGGAGCACAAACTGGTCATCGCTCCAGACCCAGATGGGTACGAACAATATTTCTTTTATCTTATAGATCAGACACAGTTATTAACCAACTAGCAATTACAGCAATGAGCAGCCCAGCATGATCGACAATGGCCCAGACTTCACACCATTTACAGGGAAATCTCTCTCTTTGAGCTGATAACTTACAGGCAACTGTAGGCTTTCCCTTCTGGAGTAAATAGAAACTTACAGAGAGGCAGAGGTGTGTACGTTTTAATCCCAACACATGGTTGCATTCAACTTACTTAAAAAAAGCAAGCAGGGAATCTGATCACAGACCTCCCATCGCTGCACCCCATTCGACCCCACCAAGAACGCACAATGGCCCGTCAACGTTAAAAGAACGATAGTCACAAAATTCACAGACCGCTCACTCTGGGGGAAACGGTTGTACTTCTCGTGTCTCTCGTAGCTGTTGAAGTGGAAGATGCATTCGATGAAGTGCTGGGAGAACATCATCGGGTTCCTCTTGAGTAGGAGGTGCACCAAGCAGAACTCAGCAAAGCTGGGTGAGAGAGTCAGACAGGGATTCAGAAAGGTCTCCTCTCAATGGTCTTAGGGCTCTGGACAGCAACATGGTTGTCTTCCCCCTTTTTTCTTAACAAGGGCTGCATTTTGGGTTGAGTGTGGGAAGAAAGGACCAGGACATTTGGTTTCGTCAGAGTCATTTCCCATGTGAGCCAAAATATTGGTAAAGGGCTCTTTTTTTCCCCCCAGTAGAAGTTCTGGCAATGCCCTTCCTTTGAATAGACCTCCAATGCTCAGTCCTCACCTTCTCCAGTTGGCTGTTGCGCAAACTCTGTCAAATAGGTAGTTGGGGCTGTAATCCTATATACCAGTGTTTCTCTAACTGTGGGTTGGGACCCACTAGGTGGGTCCCCATTCATTTCAATGTTTTATTTTTAATATATTAGACTTGATGCTACCGTGGGAGGTAACTGCATTTGGGGAAATGTTACAGACGTATACTTTTAACAAGCTACTATATATTCTTTTAACAATGATGGTCAATGGGACTTCCTCCTGGGTAACTGTGGGTAGGATTGCAGCCTAGGATTGTTAAAAATTTTCCTGCTCGATGATGTCACTTCCGGTGGGTCCTGACAGATTCTCATTCTAAAAAGTGGGTCCCAGTGCTAAATGTGTGAGAACCACTGCTATACACTAGTGGTTCTCAAACTTTTTAGCATCAGGACCCACATTTTAAAATGACACTCTATCGGGGCCCATCTAGGTTAACCAGACTTTTAAAAAGGAGATCTAGAAAGAAATAATATTTATTTATAAGTAACAATAACCAGAAGAAAGATTCTCAACCTTTATCTCCCTGTATTTACACATGCTTGCAAATTGCAGGAGCTGATCTCTTAGAAGGGTAATTAGCAGCTACAGTATCTGATTTTTATCTGATCTTTCCATCACCCTTTGGCCACTCACCAAAAATCAGACTGCAATGCACCAGTGGGTCCCGGTCCACAGTTTGGTAACCACTGCTATACACACTTGCATGGGAGTAAGCAACATTGGACTCAGTGGGGCTTGCTTCTGAGTAGACATGAACAGCATTGTGCTCTGGGATGCAGAGGAAAACCCCAACAGAGCTACTGCCTGTATCTCAATTTTGGAGAAAGCAGCTAAGACACATGGGTGGGGGGGGGGAGCAGACAACAGACACTGGAGACCGAATTGAGTGAGACCCCAATTCCTTAAGGGGTCTACATTACCCCCTTGGAGGCTGACCAGGAGGCTACATTACAGGGAAGGGGGACACACACAATTAAAGCCACACACACACACACACACACACACACACACAAGACTGCCTAGGGTGTGGTGAGCTTTGATGGAGCTCAGATACAAGACATTCATTACCACAACCTTTAAAAAGCAGCTAGTGCATAGCCCCTGTTTTAATCCACCTGGGTGAGCAGAAGATGGCAGGCTGGGAAGAAACCCATCACCCACATTCAGAACAAGGTTTTGGGGATTTCAGCTGTTGCACTGCCCAAGCAGAGACTGATGGTGAGTGCAAAAGCCAGCACCCTGCCAATCTCAACCTTTGCTTTAAGAAGAGAATGCTTCTAATCCTGAACATTACAATGGCAGGTTCACAAAGACATGGGAAACCAGCTGGCAAGATCTCCAGGGCCAGTGGAGGAGAGGGGCCTGAGCAAGATTTCTGGCAGGTGTGGGGGGAGCTCCAGGACCCCCACAGCTCCACACCAAACTAGCATCATCAGGCAAACATATACCAGATCTGTAAGTATATACAGAATGGTTGGCAACCTTCAGTCTCGAAAGACTATGGTATAAGCCTACAGCACCCAGTATTCCCAGGCGGTCTCCCATCCAAGTACTAACCAGGCCTGACCCTGCTTAGTTTCCAAGATCAGATGAGCGTCAGTTCACAAAGCTTTTTCCCTTGAGAAGGAAAAAAAATCTTGATACCTAAAGAAGCAACTTATTTGTGAATTAAGAACATTCTGCAGCTGACCAGCTGAGTGACACAAAACACACCAAAGGAAACAAAGAATCTCTCTCTATGGCAGCCCCACTTGAGCCAGAGCCCAGCTGAAATGCCTCCATGTTTGAGGAACACGGAATCTATTTTAATGCTGCTTCCTTATCCAGGACTCCTCTGGAAAGCTTTCAGGACCCATCCTGCAATTTTGCTTCTAATTATAATTCAACATAATTAGAGAGAGAAAAATAACTCAATTGAACAGTAAACACCGACAGTAATTACAATGTTTGTGATAATTAACGAGCAATCACTTGTGCTAGCAAGATCTTATTAAGGAGATCTGGTCTTCCCGGCCTGAACCTCAGCTTGGAATCTGCCACAATTAGGAGCATTTTTAATAAAACTATGTGCTGCCTGCATGCAGGTATTTATGGACGACACCCCCGTTAATATCGGGGCAGCTTTCAGAAGCAATATTGGTAAGCTCTGTGGGATGGGGGTGGAAGGGGAGAGGGCTTATTGTTGCATCTCAACAAAAACACACATTAACAAGTTGGTATGGAGACAGCTTCAACTTGAAAAATGATTGAGGCCTAGAGGAGGAAAATTAAAGCTGCAAGGCATCACAGTGAGCGCACTGACTTGTGGAATGTTCTGCCACAAGATGCAGCCATGCTGATTAACCTAGATCAGCAGAGCACCAGACAGATTCTGGAAGCAGTAGTGGGGAAAGCTCAGACTTGCCGGAACTTCTTTATTTCTTACCTCTGAGATCCACCAACCAGAGCCAGTTGGAAAGACGTATTGGGTGCTTCTAGAAGCTGATGTAAAGAGGTGGCTTAGGAAGTGGAGTTGATTGTCCACTGCAACCCATGAGGCATATAAGACCATAAGAACAGCCCTGCTGGATCAGCCCATAGGACCATCTAGTCCAGCTTCCTGTATCTCGCAGTGGCCCACCATATGTATAGGTGTTTGAAATCAGTGTTTATTTTACTCAGCCCATTGTGTTCAGCAAGACTTGGGCTGTAATACATATAGAAACAAACACCTCTAGCCATATGCTGGACTAACTGGGACACCCAGATGCACTGGGATATCCAATCTTTGGAACTCCCTCCTTAGAGAGGCACACCTCAGCCCATCTCTGAGGGCCTTTCACCCCCTCCTGCCAAGATATTTTTGTTCCAGCAGGCATTTAATCACCAGGCAGTATCAGCACCCTTGGAAGCTAACCGATACTGCCCCAAGGCACTATCAGCAAATTGGTGGAATACATAGATACTGAGCCCACAGGTAAGAAGGGCCCACTGGAAGTTGTGTTTATCTGCTGCTTCCTTTTTATGATGGTTCATAATGGATGTGGTGAATTGCCTTTTTACTTTTATCTGCTTAGGTGTTGTTAACCCCTGGGGGCTGGGGGATAAGAATAGGCCCTCAGTTTGGCTGTACTCAGTTGTAAGAGGCAACTAAACAGCCACCGGGTAGGTGGGACTCGTTAGCCTGGGAAAGCAGCTCATCTAAGAGAAGGAACACTCTGATCCCAAACCTCCACTGCCTCTTGGCTGCATCCAGTTGTGGAAAAGGCTTCAGGAGTCAACCTCCAGGCAAAATCCGGAGCCGGAGTCCCTGAGGCAGTTCATGGCTGAACACAGTCACGCTCTGGCAACTTCTGCGACGCTGCTGGGACCAACCGTACTGGCCTCTGCCTTTCCATTGGACCATTTCAGCAACGTGGAGAGGGGGGATTTGCTGCATGGGAAACAGTCTATCCTCCATATTACTTTACCCAGGCTTTGCGCACTGGAGAGGACACTCTGTTCCAGAACCACTATTCCGAGTGCGATACCATAGTCTTCCGAGACTGAAGGATGCCAACGGACTGGTGTTGCTAGCCAGCTTGAGGCATTTATTAAACTAAAAGGTGGGATGTAAATGTTTACAACAAACCAACCAAGCTTGCATGCACAAGGACAAATATACTCTACATCTAAGCTTGACACAACATGCTTTTAAAGCAGCAGATAATGGGGGGAGAGGGGATGGCACCTTTAAGGTGATCTTTATCTCTCTCAAACAATCTTGCAGGTTTTATCCCAGTGTGAGCAGGCTACCCCAGTTAAGAAAATCTCCAAGAGCTGCCGAAGGATCCAAGACAGGAATTTCAGAGGCAGAGGAGGAAGGCAGCAGAAATAAAATCAGCAGCAGCAGCTCATGCATACCTGATAAACATTAGAGCTTCTGCCGAGAGATGCCCATGAAAGAATGATTGAAGGAACACATGGTGGTGGCATTATTTGTGGATTTTACCATCATCTACAGAACATATCTTCTGTGGTTGCAGAATCCTGTAGTGGCCAAGGCCTATATGATGCTTGCTGCAACTCCCCATAGATGTTGTTTTTCTTTTCTTTTCAAATCCCCTTCCACCAACTCTTTTTACTATTATTTATTGTAAGCCTCATTTTTGTGTGTGTGAAACTTATAAGCTGCCTTGGACATTTGCCTTGGCAAAAGAAAGGCAGGATATAAATGTCATAAATAATAAACCCAGAAGTTAACAGTCTATTCATTTATTGATGGGGACATGCGATTCAAATTGGTTCATTCTGCACCTTTAAATGAATTCATGACTTTCTTAGGGATAGTAAGCTTAGAGCAGTGATTATCAATCTCTTTCATCCCATGGCACACTGAGAGGGCATGAAAACTGTCAAGGCACACCATCGGTTTTTTGACAACTGACAAGGCACACCACACTGACACTAGGGGCTCGCATCCCCCAGTGGCCCTACTAACAAATGATCCTCCCCCAAACTCCCGCGGCACGCCTTGCAGATCATCTGTGGCACACCAGTGTACCACAGCACAGTGGCTGAAAATGGCTGGCACAGAGCATCTTGGAAGTCTTTTACAAGACAAAATATTTCTACAGAAAGAGTTTTGCACAACCCTCAAACTTACTACTCAATTAACTACCAGTCCAATAAAAAAAATTATATGAACTATTTTTTGTTTTAGCTGTCTGCTCTGAGGGCAACTTCTTATTTTTAAAATATTAATCAAAAACTGCATGTGACAAGTACAAACTTAGAAGAGGTGCCTCCTCTTCTCAACTTGGAATGCTTTATCTTAGAAGAGGCATTCCCATCCAGGAAGGAATGACTCTTCTGACATGCTGTCAGCTACAATACCTGGAAGCACGCTCTAAATCGAAACAAGCGAGATGGCATGCCTCTAGATCCAGAACTTCTGATTTACTCGAAAGCAAGTTTAAATTAACTGCCTAAAGTTCACAAATCTTGGCTGATTAATTGTAACTGGGTCCCAGTCCCAGTATGAATAAATAAGATGGCAAATGACAGTGTGCGTGGTTTTTATCTTACACACTCTCACTCAGGGAGAAAATTACCTAGTCAAAATTCTTCAAAGCAAATACATTAGGGTGCTGCAACACCACCACCTATTGGGAAAAGACTGCAATTATTACACAAACTGAACAACAAAAGGCAATGTTTACAAGATTGCCAGTTTTGTCTGTTTCTTTTAGGATGGGTCCCAACCTCACAGTGTCCTCAATGGGAGTACCTTTGGAACTGATCCTCCTCCCCAAAGGACACACATAAAAAAAGTATTACATTGCAATTGACAATCCCCAAGGATTTGCCAGGGAAGAGGACAGCACAAGACACAAGGCTGCTAATTTCTTCAAAGGATTTAGGTTTGATGCTACATTTGTCACATGGGTGATTCCAAAAGTACTTCAGCATGCAAGAAGTTCACTTTTGGGGTCAGGGAGGTCCCAAGGACTGAATATTCTCAGAATTGGGAGGGGGCAGGGCAGAGTGGAAGAGTCTACACTAAAAATACCCTTTTGAAACATTGCCAGGCATTGCCCACCACTTTTGAGCTTGTCTCCAGATTCTCCTGGTAGGCACTTTCAGCCCAATCGTATCCAACTTTCCAGCGCAGATGCAGCCATAATGTGGCCCTGAAATAAGGAAATGTCCTGTAAGGGATCTCCAAGTGTCCCCCCTCCTCCACCACAGGATGCAATGCACACCTCATTGGCACAGCTCCATCAGCATGAGAAAACTGGATAAGATTGGGCTCTTCTTTTTTAAAGGGGGGGAGGGGGCAAGACAAAGAAAATCAAGATTCTCAGACCAAATGTGCTGTCCAGTGCCAATTTCCATGTTCATTTGGTGCGACTTTGGATGCTGGAATGAAAAAGGAATGTTGCCCCAGTTTCAAATCTGCTTTTAAAGATAAAAAGCCACATGCCAAAGCCTTAGCTGTCCTATGAGGATATTCTTTACCCTCCCCCTTTGGATTTAATCAGGATGCAGAAGTAGAGCTCAGCTCGGACACACACACATGCACAACCTGGCTTCAAGGTGCTGGTACCTGGCAATATCTTGGTCTGGATCCACAAGAGCACTGACAAATCTGAAGAAGAGGGAGCCTTTCCACTTCACAAATTCTTCCTATTCCAGAACATGAGAGAGAGAGAGAACAAACTTGTCAAGTTATCGCTTCAGGCATAACCTGGGAATTAGATTCCTGCAACATTACACTCCACCCTGACAAAATTCCCCAAATAGTCCTTAATATGCCCTTCTGCACCTTCTCAAGTTGTGCAGTAGTCTCAGGGCTTTACTCCATGTTCTGACAGTCCCAATTCTACACTGCAAAAGACCTGGGATTCTCCAACTCTACTGTTCAGACCCCTTGCATTCTCCTGACCCTTCAAGCAAGCATTACCCATACATGTCCTAGCAGAGTTTTGTCTACTTGAGGGCTAGGAACTTGGCATTTTAATGAAAGCCAAGACTCTCAGAAGATTCCATGCTTTTCTTGTGCTTCCATGGAGTCACAGCACAACTCAGCTCTAGTTATAAATCACCGTTTACTGCAATGACACAACATACACCTGTGAGAACCACTGTGCAGTTTATTAGCTTCTTGGGCAAGGATGAAGCCGCCGTGGGTTTCTTACTGCTGCACTCACCTGCAGGAGGTTGGTGAGCAGGATGAGTGTCTGCTTCCGGATGAAAGGCTCTGGGTCCTTCAAGCACACGGACACATTAGGGATATACCTGTCAGCCATGGTGGTGTAGCGGATGCAGAGGTCGCAAAGCACAATGACCACATTGTTGCGGATGGCCACATCCTTCGACACCTCCAGTTCTCGGGCCAGGGCAGCAATGCATTTCTTTGCCAGATCCTCATGCTGGAGGCAAAGCTTACCTACCACAGAGTAAGCAAGAGATTTAAGGTTGCAGCCACCTCCACTGGCTGCACTTGAGGCACCAGACCATGTACAGGTGGAGCCTATTTATCCGCGTCAGTTCCATTCTGTGATTTGGCACGATTAACAGAAAATGCGATTAACAAAAAATGCAAAAAACCCCAAAAAACACTTCCGGATGGAAGGAAACTAAGGCAGCTGTTATCAATCCCCTCCGCTCCATACTCAGCCCTCCCGTTGCCAGTTGTCCCCGCTTCTTTCAGAGTTGGGATGCTGAGCTTTTAAGAGTCCAGTCCTATGCGTTTCTACTCAGAAGTAAGCCCCATTGTAGTCAATGGGGCTTACTTCCAGGAAAGTGTGGAGAGGATTGTAGGCTAAATCTCATGCTTTGCTTGGCGGGAAGGCTTGCTTGAGTTGGTGATAGCCTGCATTATGGGGGGGGGGGGTTTTTGCTTGTGTTGGTGAGTGCCTGCACCATCTGAATGGGGGGGGGGAATTCGGCAAACACTCCCTGGGTTTTTTAAAGCAATCCCCTCTGTTGCTACCACACCTGCCCCTGTGTGAGTGTGTGTGTGTGTGTGTGTGTGAGAGAAAGAGAGAGCGCACACGCACACTCCACCTTGCTGCACGTGTTCTGGCTACAGATATTTTCGGCCCCCCCTTCCCCTCTTCAGCCTCTTTGCTGGCTCAGGGGTTCCAGGAGTGTTACTGTTCCTTTGCAAGGGGAACCTCTTCCAGGGCTCCAGGGCTATTTCCCTGCCTGGGCGAGGCAGAGCCTTTTTGCAGTGTTTTGGGCTGCCTGGAAATGGAGCTTGACGCCAGCGCAGGGCAAAGGAGGCAAATGTGTGTGTGACTTTCCCCCACCCCATTCGAGGCAAGGATTTGCTGAGACAAATCCTAAGATAAAAAATCTGTGGATAAATAGGCTGTACCTGTAAACTGTCCTGAGTGCCTTTGAGGGAGGACAGAATTAAAATGTAATGCACTGATGCAATATATATCCAGCAGATCTCATTAGCACACAAAGTTTCAAGTCCTCATGCTTACAGAGGTAGGCAGTCCTCAGTACCGCAGCCCATTTATTTATTTACTGTATTTCTACCCCACGTTTCTCCCTGAAGGGACCCAAGGGCTGCTTGCTCTGTGGTTGGTTTTCATGTCTCTGTTGCTGCTATCATGTTTTCTAATAGTACTGTTATTAAGCCACCTTACGGACACTGAAAGATGGAAGGGAAAAGCTGGGTCTCTTACTTTAAAATATGTACAGAATTTCAGTGGTTATTAGAAAAGAAGAAGAACAAGAAAAAAAGATGCACACAGCAATGAGCTACAGTTAGCTCCTACCTAGCGTAATGAATGCATGTGCCCTGACCACAGAAGGCATCGTGGAGCCCCTGAACTGGGACAACGGCTGAGATGGTGGGAGATCTTCGCTGTCCACTGGGCTGGGCACTAGAAACAAACACACATCACAAGTGAGAATGGCCCTTGAAGCAGGAAGGGCTTTGCTTGATAACAAACAGCTTGGAGGCCTTACGCTGATCCACGTCAACAGGACTTGCCAGGATGGACTGTATCAGCAAGAAGATGCGTTTCTCCACTTTGGCCGGGCAGAGCTGCGCAGCTTCACCCAAGGTGAAGAGGTGCCTCACCTGTCGAAAAAAGCAAAGTCACAGAACTTCCGAGAACGCTAGAAAATGCTGTATGAGTCTAATGACAAGGCTCTCTGCCGCCTGCCGCTTAGGCTGTAGGTTGGTCTGTAAAAAGTTGGTCTAAAAGTTGCAACTGAGAATGTAAAAAAACCAGCCCTCCTACACTGCCTGGCCTCCCTTACCAAGGCATCCTCCTGCAGCTGCTCTGCTCCGTACTCTTGGAGGACCACATTTGAGATGCAATGCTCACACGCAGACACCAGATTGCCACATACTTTGTCCAACAGCTCCTGTTCAAATTACGGGGAGAATCAAATTCAGTATTTGCTAAGGAAACTCAGCCATCATTCCTCCCTGCCCCCACTAAACAAAGCTTGTCTGGGTTAGCATATTCCCCTTCTAACCGGGCAAAGGGACACCAGCCAAAGTGGTCTGTTGTATGCAACAAGGGGGAAGCAACTGTATGTACCAGTTCATCCCAGCACTGCAGCCCTCCAGTGGCCAGATCCCCTCTTGGGTTCCTTTTTAGACTGTACTCCATTTAGAGAATTGCAATTCTTCTCACCATGTAAACTACTCTGTGGATTTTTTTCCCCATGGAATAAAGGAAAGGGGAAGGATGTTGTGGGAGTGCTAACAGTCATCCATCCCATGCAGGAATGCCCTTCACAAACACAACTTCCCACATGCCAAGGATCAAACCTACAGCCACAATGTCCAAGTAGACAGACAAACTGGGCCCAAGTTCTCCTTCATTTGTGAACATGACTGTATTATTTTCTAGGGATTAAGATGAGAGAATCTCCATCCCTTGCTGCCCAAAACAAAAACAGAAGCCCCAAAGGGATGAGTTTTTCACATTGCATTGAAGGGCAGAGTTCTTTGCATAATAGTTACTTTAGCTCTGCACCAAAAGTGGGACAATGGAAACCCTGACAATTTGCTGCAGGCAGGTGTTCTTAGATGCAGGTTCTGATTCAACCCAGAACTTCACTCTCTTGGGAGTGCTTTGTAGCCCCACCTGTGCTTCCTTTGTGGTCTCCACGGAGGCATGGCAAAGCTTCTGGAGAGTCTCGACAGCTGGACTGATAGTCTCCAGGGGACACCGGAAGTCCTGCAGCCAACATTTGATATCATCTGAAAGAAGAGCACAAATGTCTAGCGTGAGCTACAGTCAGAGCTCATGGACTCTTCTAAAACAGAGACCACAATTCAGATGACAGGTGAAGCTGCTCCCAGTCTTTCCCCAAGGCAGCTTTTAAAGAGACATTCACCTATCAGCCGCTCTTGGACACTCCTGGGCAAGTGCTTTGCAATGCTCCCGATCACATAGAGGATGTGCACTGTTGTCTCCAAGCTGGCACTGCGATTCCTGGACAGCCCAAAAGAGACAGGAAATGGACAGTAAAAATCTGCTAGACCAGAGAAGAAGAGAAAAAAAAAAAGTGTCATCTGCACTTAGGGTTGCCTCCCTTTTGCGCATAGGATGCATGCACGTTGCATTATTCAAAACCAGGATCCTGGCACAGAATCCAGCTATGTGACAATCTCAGCTTTCAGTGGGGAAAAAAAAGTAAAAATAAGTTCCTAGCTCTTGGGGGGGGGGATGGGGACGACACATTGGAACTGAGGGAAATATCCTCTAAATCTCAGAAGAGTTATAACAGCCAATCAGGGATTCTGTGCCCTACACTGACCCTTCTTTCTGATGCTTATTCTCCAAGTCAACTGCAATGTTCTATTGATTCTAATCTTTGATCAGATTCTAACAGGCTGGTCTACACCTGACAGCTGCTGCAAGGAAACTGTTTTGGGTTGCTTAAAGTGAAAGTCGACGCTGAAAGTGAAAGCTGCACACTGTTGGTGTGCAATGGTTCAACAAGGGAATCAGAAGCGGGGGAGGTACTTTCATCTTATCACTGTGGTGCTCTGGGATTGGTGGCAGCGGTGGTGTGAGGAGAGGAGCCATAGCTGGGTGGGAGAGCGCATGCTCCAGGCTCAGTCCCCAACTTCTCTAGCTGAAAGAATCTTAGGTAGCAGGGCTGAGAAAGCCATGTGCCTGGGACTGTGGAGAGATATTGCCAACTAATGTAGACAATCCTAGATGAGATGGACCAACAGTTGCACTCAATAGAAAGCAGCTTTACATGGGAGAGACAAAAAACACCAAGTCTGCAGTTAGCCACTCAACAAGCTCAGCAGACCGCTCAGTGATCTGCTGCGGCCAAGAAAAGGCACCTCTGGAACCCCAGGATTTCTCGAGATACGTCATTAGGACTGTGCTTGCCTCTCAGTACTGTCCCAGGCGTCAATGATTTTGGAGTAGTCCAGCTTGGGCGAGGAGCCGGCAACCTTGGCAAGCAGCATCCAGGCCGGTGCCGCGCGCTCCGTTTCCGTGTGGGAAATGATGCTGTTGACAAACGCAGAGGAGAATTTGCCTTGCTTGGACCACGTGTGGAAAGCTTTGTTCAAGTAGCGGCTGCAAGAAAGGACGGGGGGGGGGGGTAGGAGAAAACCAGCCACTGTTAGACCACTAAACAAAGTCTCATACAACACTGGGAATGTTTAAAGGTTCTTGTGTGAACAGTCTGAAGACAACGAGAGATGTTTTGCTAACAGGAGGCTCACTTCCAAACCAGTTTGACTCTCACTGGTCAGAAAAGTCCTAGGCATTTGTCTCAATGTCACTATTTCCCCACTAAAGAGACTGGAGAGGGGATGGACACAGGGTTATCACACGTTATCTTCACACCAGCCCTGCAGGGTAGATTAGGCAGAGACGTAGTGTATGGGCTGAGATCCCCTGTGACCTTCACAAGAGGGACAGGACGTCAATGTAGGTCTCCCAGCCCAAGTCCAATATTTGATCAGCTCCCCTGCAGTGGCTCTTCTGCTACGTAAGGCGATATTCACAGTCTCACCGATTCATTTTGTGACTCTTCGAATGCAATAGAATTCTCAAAGCAATTTACAAGATGCATTTAAAAACCATGAAGAAGCAACAAATAAAATTATATTCAAGATGCAGTTAAGCAGCACAGCAGACAACACCCTGTTCCCCTCCAGCAAAGGACTAAGCCAATTAAATACATCTGAAAGCCTGGAGAATATAGTGAGTTATTTGACATTCAAAGTGGGGCAGAGTTCGGGACATAGGGCCCCATTGCCACAAAGGCCCTCCAGTCACGACATCCCTCCCTTCTGACAGTGGTGGGGGTCTACAGAAGATTTAAAAAAAACGCAGATCAGTGCCTTTCTGCCTCTCCAGCTCCAATGCCAGAGTACTGTCAACTTATTTGGAATATCTGACATGTCTCTCTCTCCCTCTTCCCCCCACTGCAACAAATGCCCTCCCCTTTTAGAGTAGCTGCCCCAAAGTCAGAGAATCACAGCAAACATTCCACATACGTGGATCAGGTTGCCGGGAGGCTTCAAGTGAATGTGGATCCAGAAACTTTGAATCTTAAAATAAAATTTCTGAGAGGTTCTCTACGTCGACAGGTGAGGGGTATTTTTGACTATGGCATAGAATAACCTGTAGATCTTCTTCCATTTCGGCATATGCTACCTGCATGTCTTAGCCCACGAACATCCCTATTTCTTTATGCCAAAGTGTCCCGCTCAGCCATTTTTTTTTTTACAAATTGACTTTTGCCTATGTCATGGTGCTGGGACGGGAGAAATTCCAACACGCCTCAGACGTGGCAGGCAATGTGGAAATACCAAAGCAGGCTGCTAAAAGGGACCAAAATTAGGACTGGAAATGCCAAAAGCGGCACGACCGACGGATCAGTGTTCTATTTCAGAAACGGTTACATGCTATTGACTAATAAACATACGGTGTTTTTAATCAGCGTTTGTGTCCTTGTCATTCTAAAAATATCACCTCATCCCTTTTACTGCTACTTATATCTGGAAGGGAGACAGAAAGCTCTTAATCACAGGCAAGCAGCATATTGTATGCCGAAATGAAGACAAACGCTCCATTCCCTGTATGGGTGGCTGCTCTGATTTATGCAGGTCTAATTAGCATTCCAACCCCCTCCTCTTTAAAAATCAAAGGGGACAGAGTAAGGATAAGCTGTGAGCGGCCAAGGGGCTCCCATCTGGTCCCCAGGAGATCAACCTTGCTGGATCAGACCAAGGGTTCCTCAAGCCTACAATCCTGCTCCCCACAACAGATGCCTAAAGAGAGTTCACAAGCAGGGCACGGAGCCCTCTGCCACTGTCTGCCCCACAGCAATATTCAGAGATACGCTGGATTGGGTTCAGTTCTGGTTGCCACACTGGGGAAGGTAATGACAAACCACCCCGCCTACAGTCTGCCATAAAAGCGTCGTGGAAGCGGCAACACTCCAAGGGTCAGTAATGACTCGGTGCTTGCACAGGGGACCTATCTTTCTTTTTCTGGTCGCCACATCTTCAAAGAGATCTAGTGGAACTGGAACAGGTGCACAGAGTAACCAAAACGACAACTGGGTCGGGGCACTTCCCTTGTGAGGAAAGGCTACAGCGTTTGGGGCTCTTCAGTCTTGAAAAAAGGAGCCTGGGGGACAGGATTTTGACATGTAAAATGATGCGAGGATGGACAGAGGGATGTTCATTTCCCTTTCACATAACACCGGAACTAGGGGACATCCACTAAAATTGAACATCGGGAGAATTAAAACAGACAAAAGAAAATATCACTTTACCCAGCATGTAATTGGTCTGTGGAACTCTGTGCCTAAGGATGGGGATATGGCATCTGGCCTGTATTCCTTTAAGCCATTTCTGCCCAGTGTTGCATTTATGCAACAGGGATCAAATGTGTACGCCTGTGGGGTGGGCAGAAATGGTTTAAATGAGGTTTGGACAGATTGATGGAGGAAAAAGACTGGCAAGAACAAAAGGCCAGGTTTTCAGAAAGCTGAATTCTACACCCAAGACACTGTGCTTTTCGTTCCTTGTGTGGAATAACATATGAAACAAAAAACCCCACTTGGTATGCACTAGACTCCCACAGTTCACATGTGCGTGTAATGTCAAAAATGTCAACCGGACTTTCTTGCGCATACTGATGGCAACCAAAGCTCCTAATAGGAACACCTCCACATGTGCACAGAAGCTACAGCCCCTACCTTAGTTCTTGGCTCTCATTTGTGAAAAGCATAAGAAGGTCCCAGGCAAGGGCTTGGCTTCTGTCCTGACAAGTAAATTTATTAGCATGTCTGATAGGCTGAAGCAGGACTTGGTCAAGGCAGTCCAAGGCTCTCTCTTGAACAGAGTTCTCGCAGTCCAAGAGGACAGGGACGACGCCCGCCAGCCAAGCCTTCTTGATCAGGACGTTGCTGGGCTGAGACTGCAAGAAAAGGAGACTTCCAGTTAGATCTCCGCCCAAGGTGCTAAAGGTCAAGACCGTCACACGTAGATTAAAAGAAAAGGGACATGCTGCACATCAGTGGGAATGACAGAGAACAAACCAAACCAGGAAAAATACTGCTTTATACTGTATCCGAGACAACCACACTTTATATGTACAATACTGATCAATCGTACCAGTTTTACGGTTTGTCTTTAGTCATGGTTCAGGATATCCAAATTTTGCAGTCCCAATGAAAGTTCCAGGACCAAAGTTATTTGCTTGTGGATTTTTTTTTTTTTTTTGGGGGGGGGGGAGGGCTAGCACTTTGGTCTGGGATCAAAAGGATTAAATTCCCCTCATTACCCACTGCAGTCTCAACAATGACACCCCTTTTTCTCCCCCCCCCCCCACCCTGCTCTTATCTGGAAAGAAGACACAGAAATGGAAAAATTGTGTATTTAATGTCATAGGTAGTTTGATTGTCAGTCTTCCTTTTTTTAAAAAAAGGAAGATGCTAGCCCTTATTAGCTGCAGGGACAACACCTGTTGAAATCCTAGAAGAGAGAGGGAGTAATGTAAGATTTCCAGTTATTTGGAAGATCCAGGCCTCAGTGACTGGCATTTGTAGAGGTGGGTAAAAGCTTTTTTTTTTTTCCTTTTGGATTTCAGTGTTTTCCAAAGTTAGAAGTGCAGAAAGAAGTGTTATGTGTTGTTATTAGGGCAGGAGGTCTGGTCTAGAGCAGGGGTGACCAAACCTCGGCCCTGGGGCCACTTGTGGCCCTCGAGGCCTCTCAATGTGGCCCTCAGGGAGCCCCCAGTCTCCAATGAGCCTCTGGCTCTCCAGAGACTTGCTGAAGCCCTCAGCGGCCCAAAGCAAGTACTCTCAGCCTGAGGTCGATTGTTTGACCTCTCGCGTGAACTGTGGGATGAGGGCTCCCTCCACTGCTTGCTGTTTCATGTCTGCGATGCAATAGTGGCAGCAAAGGAAAGGCCAGCCTTGCTTTGTGCAAGGCCTTTTATAGGCCTCGAGCTATTGCAAAACCTTCATTCATTCATATAAGTTCATCTTTAATATATTCATTTATGTAAACTTATGTAAATTTATTCAAATTTTAAGTGTAAATTAATTCTTTTTTCCCTGGCCCCCAACACACTGTCAGAGAGATGATGTGGCCCTCTTGCCAAAAACTTTGGACACCCCTGGTCTAGAGGGTAGAGCCTCTGTTAGCCCAAAGATAACATCAGAAGGTCTCCAGTTCAAGGACACCAGCAGCTCCCTGAACGGCTGAGAATGACAAGACCATGAAGCAGCTGACAAGCCCAGCTGAGTGACTCCACCTGCTCTTGGTGTGAGCAAGAAGCGTCTTGGCTGCCCTCCATGTGAGAGATGGAGCTGCTTGCCAGCCTGGGTGGGAGAACTGGAGGCCAGAAGTGAGACCAAACCAGGAAGATCCATTCTGAAATGTTGTTGGTTCTTGAAAGAGAGAACCTCTATGATTGTAAAAATCCCCTTGAGGGACTTAGAAATGCCTGCCTGTGTAAACCGCCTTGAACAAAGTCAGAGGAGTAATCCGATGACCAGAAAGGCGGTATATAAATATCAAGTTATTATTATTATTATTATTATTCCAAGGGCACATTTTTATAAATTATAATATAATTGCTTTTAAAATGTACTAGGTAGGCAATATAGGTGGCATAGTTTCAGCAGAAGCAGCCACATACATGTAGAGGTGTCAGAGAATGATTTTATGCTATTGCTGATTTTGGGGTTTGTTTTGTTACAAAAATGAGAAGTGCAGAAAGCAGTGTTAGGCGTTTTTATTTTGTTATCACTAAAAAGACCCACGTCTATCTGTTTCCTCCTTTGTAGGAATGTACACACAGCCCAGCCTAAACCTAAACACAGTGTGTTGCCCCCTCCACCACTCACCATTAAAAGGTCCGTAATAGACTGCAGGGCTTGCTTTCTCACAGAGACTGCAGGATCCCGGCAGCGATCCTGGAGCACGGTCAGGTCTTCAGGGGTGCAAGGGACCATGTTGTGTTTCAAGATGCTCATGAGCACCTAAACATCAGAAAAGGCAAGGGCCAAACATATTGAACTCATGGTAAAAAAAAACAACAACCTATGTATACAAACCGTTCGGAAAACACCCCCGTAGTTTGTGCATTTCAGCTAAAGCCAGCTTTGGAACCAATGACCACATCCAAGACAGGCATACAAGGATCCATGGGAGGGTCTGCATGTTCCACAACACACCTAAGTCCTCAAGCAGCAAGGCAGTTTTTCTTGCACCAGTGAAGACACGAAGGGCATTTGAAGCAACACATTCAGTACAGTAGAACGCTTGGGAAGCAAGAGAGCATGAAAGCTCAGAGCAAGGATTCTTTAAAGTATTTGTATTGTCTTTCCCCTTCCACAGGAGAGATGCTCCAGGTGGCTCACAAACCTATTCCGATATAGATTTACAGGTGGGGCCTCGGTGTCCACAAGGGATCCGTTCTCAGACCCCTGTGGATACCCGAAAGCCACAGATAAGCAAATCCATGGTTTTGGGGATGGAGCTGGGCTCTGGTCACCTCCAGGGGGATTTCGGAGGCCCACAGAGGCTGTAGGCGGTCTCTCTGGCTTCAGAAAGCACTCAGGTCGCCTTTGGGGGGTTCAGGTTGGGTCAAGTGTGGTTCAAGATGGGTCCAAGGGACATGCATTAAGCCAGATCCGCAGACAGAAAATCCGTGGATCATTAGGCTCAACCTGCATTATTTATTTATCCACATTTTTTGTGCTGCCCTTCCCCAAGGAGCTCAGAGTGATACGCATGGCTTCTTCCCTCCTTCTTTCCCTCACAACCGGTGAGGTAGGTGAGGCTGAGAGAGTGTGACTGGCCCAGGAAGCTTCATGCCTAATTTGAAACTGGATCTTCCAGGTTTAAGTACAATCTAGAAGCACTACACCATCCGGGCATCTGTATTTATGCGCCGTCTTTTGATGAAATGATCCAGAGGCTTACAACAATGATTGAGAACTGTGGCAGCATTGCCTTCGTCCTTTGGCCAATTCCTCCAGTCCCCAGACATTTCAAAAAAAATTCTTTCCAGGCAGAGTCTGGGGGATGAACGCCAGCTTCTCCATTCTCTGGCCAACAGGGGACTATCAGAGCCACGAAGACCACAATGATAATCCCCATGGTAAACACAGGGCCCAGGATAGGGTCACTTGCAACAGGGATGTGAATCCCTTGTGACAAGCATAACTTCAAGCAAGAAGGAAAGGCCAAGGGTCATTTTGGCAGTGGTTCTGAGTGCCAAAATAATCCTGGTCAGCTTAGAGAGGGGATCTCACTTGTGGCCACTCTACAGAGTGATGCTAAATGCCCCTACCTCTGTGCCAAGCTGGAGAGGAAGACACAGCTTCTTTCATTACCTTTAATATGGAGAGGATGAGGAGTCCAAATGCACAGCCCTGTTTATGACCAGCATGCTAGGAGTCTTTAACTCCCCTCATCCTGCACTGGGGAACAGGGCTGGAGCAAGTCAACATTCCAAGCCACAGAGCTACAGAAGACTCTGGTATTCCGTGCCATCTGCGATGGAGCAGCTCTGCATTCCAATGTGTGCTAATTCATTACCCTGCCACACACATTCATTACGCCACTATCAATATTCTAAACATGAGGGCTTAAACGTTAAAAAATGATTTATTCAGGCTTACATATTTCATTACACAGTAATAAATCTCTCAGCAGGAGATCAAGTATTTGCCCAAGTTAAGGTCACATTTCTGAGTCATTTATCATCTGATGCTGCTTCCAAGGATGGAAAGATTCTCTTGGCCATTATCAATACCAATTTGGGGTAATTTGGTTTGTTTGGAATTAACACCCACCCTATTCCCCAAGGGCTCAGGAGTGGGTTGCGTGCATTTACAACTTTATATTAAGAAGAGGATGAAGATGGGGTCCCGTTCCTGAAAAATCACACATGCAGGAGGTGAGGAAAAAGGGGAATCCTCAACATTTATCACCGACATCCTGGTGCCAGTTACAAGCCTGAGGTTCTGTAGCTGACCTAGATGCCTTTAAAAGGGAACTGGACAGCTTTATGGAGGAAAAGTCCATCACAGGTTACAAGCCCTGATGGGGTTTGCAAACTCCTGGTTTTAGAAGCAGGTTATCTCTAAATAACAGACACAAGGGAGCGGCAGCAAGATGCAGATATCTTGTAGTCTTGCACATTCCCCAAGGCATCTGGTGGGCCACTGTGAAATACAGGAAGCTGGACTAGAAGGGCCTTTGGCTTTATCTAGTGGGGCTCTTCTTGTGTTCTTATGAGAGTACTGCGCTAGGCAGACCCATGAAAACAACTCTCTTCTTGCAACTACAGGTAATATCACCCTGCTGGCAGTGGGTGGAGTATGATGCAGCTGGGCACTGCAGGATGTCCTCGAGAAACACAACCGCAATGATTTCTTGTAAGTAAGTAAAAATCCCTCTCGGTACCAAGCCCTGGACTCCAAGAGCAAGCGAGTGCTGTACCTGGAGTGCCGATTTCCTCACGTTGGTCTTCTCATCTCCAGCTCTCTGTCTCAGCATGACCATGATCTCCTTTCCTGTTGGTGGGCAGAAAGCAGAGCAAGGAGTTGCATGACTGTCATGTGCTCTGCAAACTCAAGAAGTGCACATTTATGTAGGGCACCCTCAAGCATTCAAAGCGTCTCAAATGTGTTATCTCGGTACTTCTTCAGCAGTTATAAATATAGGCAGGAAGACTGTATTTGGGGGGGGGGGGATCTACTTTGCAGAGCCCTGAAGGTTCACATGGAGACAATGCAAAGTGGGTGCACAATTGCATTGCCCAGCAAAACCTTGATTTTCAGTGCTTTGCTCTGTCGTCTGTTTTCAATTATAACCACGTTTCAAATTCGGTCCACACTTTCCTTTTTCATCAAACCTTCCATGGTGTTCACCAACTTTGTTTTTCTTTTCTTTCAGTTTATTTAGGTTTTGCCTGCACTCACATGTGTTATATAGTTATTTATGTTTATCACTGGTCGATTAAATTAGCAAGTTAAACAAGGCTCTGCTTTGACGTTCATCCACTTTTTTCTACTTTCATCCGTGCTCTGGTTTCTGACTAGATCAAGGGTGGGTAAACATCGGCTCTCAGATCCCCCAATCTGGCCCACAGGAAGCCCCCAGACTCCAATGAACCTCTAGCCCATCAGAGACTGTTGGAGCCCCCGCTGGCCCACGACTGCTGGTCGTGACCACCAGACGTGAGCTGTGGGTTGAGTTACAGCAAGGCCTTTTATAGTCTTTTGTGTTTTCTGCTTTTCTCTGGGCATTATTTTAAACCCCACCCCATTGCCTCTGAATAATTTATATCTCCATGCCTTTCTGGCTTGGTCTGTATGTTTTCACTGTGCAAAAGGTGTGTGGCAAACGGTTCATAGCTCTCAGGTGGTTCTGCACGCCTGTATTATAGTTCTCATGTGTATTATAAAAAAGTGCAGTAAAATTCATTCATTCATATAGATTCCATCATTAATGTATTCATTAATGTAAATTTATTCAAATTCGAAGGTAAATTAATTCTCTCTTTCCTGGTCCCCAACACAGTGTCAGAGAGATGATGTGGCCCTCCTGCCAAAATGTTTGAACAGCCCTGGACTAGATGAAAGGCCAAGGTACTACTATACTCCTCACCCAGCCCTTTTCTGCTCCTCCAGAATCATATCTGCCAAGCTTTCGCTGGTGCAATGCCTTTGCCAGTTCTTTCCTGCTTGTTTTCTAGCTCAGGAATCTGGTGAGCCAAAGTGTTCCTTGCAACCAGTTGATCCTCTTTCTCCATCTCCCTTCTCAACAGTCTTTCTCAACTCCCTTTCCTGAGCTCTTTCTTCAGTGATCCTTTTCTAAGCACCTTCCCCCTTAAACATACCCCAAAGTGATCCTTTTCTAAGCACCTTCCCCCTTAAACATACCCCAAAGTTGTTTTACCTCCCTCAACTCAAATCTCAACTTCCTACTATCCAGTAACAGAGTTCTAGCTTCCTGCCACAACACCATTTCTTCCTTCCTGTGTTGCAAGTGCTGGCAGTAAACCGTTCAGATAGAGATACTGACTTGCCCTGAATTTGGGGCAGACATAAGATTTAAATATTACACGCTCACCCCTTCCCACAGGCAATCTTCTGCTTAGGTTTTGAAAAATACAGTGACACACAATAATAGGATCAGGGATTCCAGAAGCAGAAAAGCAAAAGAAAAACCCCTTCCTGGTCTCGGCCTACCATCAAACTCAGATGCGTCGCGTTCACCCGTCACTTCAATTGTTCTGAAAGTTGGAAACGTCTTCAGACGATGGCTGGAGGGACCTGAAAAAAGAAGTCTAAAGTCACAGGGCGGATGACACAAAAACGTGTCTGGTTCTGTTTGCCTATCACCACCGCAGGACAGAACTGCCCCAGAAAACACAGCCCAAGGGGGAGCTTCCCGAGGCCAGGTGTGATGGTGATGGCAGCTGTGTGTTGTGACAGTAGAAACAAGGCTGATAGGGCACAATACTAATGGAATGGTACCACAAGGACACAGTCCATTCCTTATTCAAGGCACGCAAACTAAAGCCGGGGGACAGATAAAGAGGAATAGAGATGCAGGGGCTAGGAAGGGGACTGTCTGGAGCCATCTTCCAGCCCCTCTGCTTATCAACCGTATGCTGTGCTGTGTTCACCCACAGACCTGGTGAATGACTGCAGACAAATAAGGAAGTCTTATTCGACACCCCAGCACCCATTTCTCTGGAATGGAGTTCCACTAGCTGAGGCTGTCAGTTAGTGGAGCTCTCTCTGCAATACCTAAGATTAAGCCGGGGGGGGGGGTGTCACATGGAGGACAATGTAGATGCCCCACTCACATAGAGAGTGGACTGCCTATTTTTTACACAGGAAGTACACAAGGGAATAGATGAAACCTGCCCCTCCGCTACCTGACCTAACTGTGTTGCTTTTCAACTGTTTTGGCCAGCCAAGGTACAGCAACACAAGTGAGCCAAGAGAGAAAAAATTTGCAGAGCACAGCAAAGTAAGGCAGAGGGGGTAGGCTTCTCTCCCCTCTTACAACACGCAAGGGGTCCCTCCCCCTCCCCTTCAGAGTTAGGGGTATGCCCCCATTTTGCTCTTACCACCTGGAATGGCTCTAAAGGGGAGGGACCCCTTGCACACTGTGGTGAGGCTCCCTGAAAAATTGAGTGCCTTGCACCCCCTCTAGCTATGCCACTGCTCTTTTCTATAGACTGGGGTGGCCAAGCTTGCTTAATGTAAAAGCCACCTACTACACACTTCAGATGTTTGAGAGCCAAAATATTGAAGAAGCATTCAAATTTTTAAATACATTTACTCTCCACGAACACTACACTTATGTTTTAATCCAGCGGACTCCCAGTTTATACTCGGTAAATTATAAAGCTTGAGAACTTATTTGCCTTTTATATTGATTGCGATGTGGAAAGGAGCTTAGTCAATATAATTCTGAGAGCCATACTTTATACGTCAAAGTCCTGCACGTGGCTCACAAGCCCTGGCTTGGCCACCCCTGCTATATACCAAGACAACGGCCCTCCTGCCCCAACATCTAGCCTGGTCCTCCACCAGGGCAACTCCCTGCACAGAGGTGCTGTGCTCTTTCCACACTGCTGCATTTCTACCAGCAGTGGAACACTAAGGACACGTTTGGAAAGCGTAAGACACTCTTGACATCAGGCTGTTGTATTTACCTCCTGTGTTGGTTAGGAAAGTCCCAGCAGGTGTGTTTGTGTCCAGGACTGTGGAGCCAACAGCTGAGAAGCGAGAGAGAGAGAGAGAGAGAGAGAGGAGATTTAGTGACATTCAAAAGCCTAAGGAGGTGCTATCCCCACGGCCTTCTCAGTCAGTCCACGTCTGCCTCAGCAGTTCCTTTGGTCCCCATCCTCTGAAGGGAGGCGCCTGGGGCTCCAACATCACAAATGGCCAGGGACTTCAACTGCAGAGCACGAGAAGGACTTCTCTGGGTTGGCATCTCAGACATCAGCCAGCCCCTTCTTCTGCCTGTTCCCTAGATGCTCATAAACACCCCTATCTAGTCTATGGTGTGCTTTTATTATTGTAAACAGTTCTGAGAGCTTCTTCTGGCTGAAAAGCAATATAAACTATAACTAGAGGTGGATTTTTCGGTGATAATAAAAGCACGTAACACCACTTTCTGCATTTCTCATTTTTGTAAAACACACACCAAAATCTACAAAATCTAGGAAAAAATAAAACCATTCTGTAACACCTCTGTGTATTCTCTGGTCACCTCTACATGCCTGTGGCTGCATCTGCCAACACTATACCACCTACCCAGTATACTTTTAAAGCAATCATAATATATCGTTATAATTTATAAAAATGTGCCCTCGGAATAAAAACACATAACACCACTTGCTGCACTTTTAACTTTGGAAAACACTGAAACCTGCAGAAAAAATAAAACCCGTTTCGCCCACCTCTAACTCTAACATAAGCATGCATCAGCCCACCTGTAGTAAGGTGGGGTCAGTGAATGGCAGACCCTGGGCTGGATCCTGCCAAGTACTGCTGGACAACCAACTCAAGTGAACACACACACATCTCTGCATAGCCTAGTTATATTTATCCAGTCCTTCCTCCAAGTAGTTCAGAGCTTTACACATAGTGTTGCACTGTGGGCGTTGGTGGGTGGGGGGGGGAGAAGAAGAGGTGAGCTAGGAAAGTCACCCAGTTTCATGGCTGAATAGAGGGGGTTGTGGGGCTTGCGTCCTGAGTACACTTCTGTACTGCAGTGAGTCATGGACTCTTCACTCACAACAAGAGAGGAAACTGAACGCTTTCCAAATGCGCTGTCTTCGACGCATTCTCGGCATCACCTGGCAGGACAAAGTTCCAAACAACACAGTCCTGGAACGAGTGGGAATCCCCAGCAGGTATGCACTGCTGAAACAGAGACGCCTGCGTTGGCTCGGTCATGTCGTGAGAATGGATGATGGCCGGATCCCAAAGGATCTCCTCTATGGAGAACTCGTGCAGGGAAAGCGCCCTACAGGTAGACCACAGCTGCGATACAAGGACATCTGCTAGAGGGATCTGAAGGCCTTAGGAGTGGACCTCAACAGGTGGGAAACCCTGGCCTCTGAGCGGCCCGCTTGGAGGCAGGCTGTGCAGCATGGCCTTTCCCAGTTTGAAGAGACACTTGGCCAACAGTCTGAGGCAAAGAGGCAAAGAAGGAAGGCACATAGCCAGGGAGACAGACCAGGGACAGACTGCACTTGCTCCCGGTGTGGAAGGGATTGTCACTCCGAAATCGGCTTTTTCAGCCACACTAGACGCTGTTCCAGAACCACCATTCATAGTGTGATACCAGAGTCTTTCGAGACTGAAGGTTGCCAACTAGGGCATCTGAACCCAGTTCAAGTGAGAAGTTCCCCTACTCTGGCTCCCACTAGTAACACAAGCACCTCCTGCTATACTCACTGCCTTGCAGCAGATCCTGGATGGCTTCTATGTTTGACGCGGCTTTTGCCTCCAGACACTGTGAAAAGCTGGAAAGTGCTTTGCTACGAACAGTTGGGGCTTTGTCCGAGCACCGGCCAAAGACCATGACCTGGACCAGGAACCGGTGCTTCAGGAATGCCTGCTGGCTCTCAGACAAGGTGGTGTCTGGGAATCGCTCCGGAAGGTCCAGCAGGGCCAGGGCAACATCAAGGGCAAAAACCCTGTAGGGTATCTAGGGGAAGAGAAGGAAAGACTGCGACTAGCAAGCCAAGCAGGCTCTGTGCTTTGAAGGTGGCCTCCAGGGCTGCCCCAGCCTGTTGGCGCACTCAGATAGGCTAGCGGGATAGCCTAATCTGCTCTTTCTGTTCTGCAACCAACCAAAAATTGGTCACAATCCACTGGTGTGTCCCAGACCCACAGTTTGGGAAATGCTGTCCTAAACCTCTGCTGGATGCCTGACCATGCCAAGACTCCACATCACATTTCTGTGACACCAAGCAATCCCAGACGCAGCCAACACCCCATGGGTATGCAAGTTAACACTGCCACCCTCTCACCTTGTTATTGCGCGAGTATCTATAAAGCCAAGCAATGAAGTCTGCGTGCTCCAGGCAAGGAAGCTTGTACAGCAACTGTGCCAAAGCCAGGGCTGCATGAGTTCGATATTCAGACTTATCGGGGACCTGGAACAAAAGGAATCAAAAGAAAAAAGTGTCAAGACGAACTCAAGTCTGACAAGTGGTCGTAGTATGTGCAACGCCTGGAGTTGTTGGGAACTAGCAACTGATGACCTATAGGCTGGATCTTGCTTAAGTAAGGTCATTGGATGGACAAGTAGCTGACTACAGGGGTTGTGGACAGATGAACCTGTTGCATTCATGGGGATGAACTGTGTGCAAGATGACATGCTGGAGTTCTGGTACATCGTAGAGACCCTGCTGAATGCTTCCTCAGAAGGCAAACGATGACATTCAATTACTGTAAGTGTCATCAGCAGATCACTTAAAAATCTGGATCCTCAGCTCCATGTTACCATGCTGACTTATTCCAAAATGTTGCATATTATGTTCAGATTTCTCCAAAGACAATCTGTGATGTTGGAGATGGCAATGGGCAGCCTCTGGATCAAACCCTGCCCATGTCCAGTCACCAGTTGGTCAAGTCCCTAAAAACACCTGCCCTGGCTTGCCTTCAGACAAAGCCTTGAGGACAGGAGCTCTCCTTTTTCAGGTTCCATATGGACACAACAGAGCATGAGGATCATAACCCACCTTGACACAAATATGCTGCAGCAGGATTCGCAAGACAGGAAAGGCAGCTTCCTTCAATTCTTCGGCCAGAGAGCTACGCAAAACAGGAGATGTACAGATTACCAGGAGAGAGGTGTGCACATCAGCCAGGACACAAACTCCTGATTTTTACAGTAACAGCACCACCGTGCCCTGGTATTGGACATTTGCGCCTATTCTTTTTGTGTCCCGGACATTTGTGTCCCACTGTACGTAATTTATATTAGATGTCCTTTTTTATTTTTAAAACACAAAGGTAGGGTAAGGACAAGCGCATTAAGATACATAACACGACACTTGTTGCCCAGTTATAGCAGGATGCAAATGATCCAGACACAAAGAAAAACCAGATGCAAATGTTCAAGGATGCCAATGACTGGGACACATTTGACCAGGACACAAGTACCAATTGATTTCCTAGGAACACACAAAAGTGCCTTATACTAAGCCAGCCAATTGGTTCATTTAGCCCAGCGCTGTTGATTGCGGTTCGTGGCAAATCTCCCAGAATTCAGAGGTCTTCCCTAGTCCTGATCCCACGAGGCTGAAAGCATGGCCTGTAGTGTTGAGCTATTCCTGGTGAAACTGCTACATGCCTTGGAGCAAATGCATTTCCACACTTCCTTCCATTTAAGAAGCTCACGCCAGTGACCATGGGATTATCTGACAGCAGCTATAGTAGCCTCAACTCTCTTGCCAGGGCAAGAGATGCTGTGTTTCATAGCCAAGCAGGGATCCGAAACCAGGCTTCCCCAGTCCAAAGTCAAAACTGTAACTCAAGCTTGGTACAACCACTTCCCCACTCAACTGAGGCAAGTAAGAAATTTCCTCCAGATGACTAAGAGCTCAATCCTAGGCAGGTCTACTCAGAAGTAAGTCCCACTGTAGTCAATGAGACTTACATCCAGCTAAGTGCGAATAGAATTGCAGACCAAATATCATAAGATATACATGGCAAAGTTCAATTGTATGCCAACTTAAATGAAACAGAGCAGAGCATGAAACAGTATCAAAGTACTGCCATCTACTGACACGATCGTGAAAACTAAAGCCTTAGCTGGTGACTTTAAGCTATATCTTGGTTTGGTTATGCATTTAAAGATGGTGGTCCTGTTCAGATTCCTGACATTTGCTCAGACATCTACCATGCCTGTTTACTGGATCCCATGCGGACTAACAAAAGTGTGCAATTATTCTTAAATAATATTTATATACTGCCTTTTGGCAAAGAGGTTCACAAAGCAGTTTGCCTAGCTAAAGGAGTACATGGTTCTCTGACCCCAAAAAGGTTCCCAATCTTAAAAAGATGCCGAAGAAAAACCTGCAAAGAGCTATCAAAATGCTGTCCTGGGCTGAAAGTGCACTGAAAAAACAGCAATAATTTTAATTTAGTGCTTGTAGTCCTCACAGTCCTAGAGAGCTCATTTAAACTCCTCAGAGGCTTTGCTTGCAAAGTGACTGATTCAAACATCTAAACTGCTTCACGGTGAATGTGCTTGAAATGCAGAATGTTGGAAGCAGCCAGCAGCAGAAGGAGATAAGAGCAGGCCACTGAAACAGCAGGAAAGCTCACAGCCAGCCACTTTGGGCTTCACCTTATGAATTTGATGGCCTGGTTTCTAGTGCCAACGACCTGAGCCGGAACAGTGGCAGATGCCCCGCTGGATCCTTCTCTCCCTACCGACATGAGGATGACACCCAGAAGCTGATGAAATACCCGGTGTAGGATCTAGAAGGGGAACAGGATATTGGCAGGTGGGCATCAGGAGGAGTCCGATGGGCTGCCAGCTTTTATTCACAAAATATTTGCCGCTCTAAAATTGCAAGACAAACATGAACAAGTTCATCTGTACCCTCAAGCAAATGGTTTCATGGCACACTGAAAGACATCCAGTCAGAGCCAAACTTCTGGATTCACTCATCACCAATGCTAGGATCTTGCCAGCTTCTGTCAGTGCTAGCAGGTTAACTAGAGAAAGTTGACATAGGGCAAGAGAGCAAAAGGTTGCAGCATTCTGGGCTGGAAATGCCAGCAACCACATTGCGCCGTTAGCATGGGCTAGAGCAGGGGTCTCCAAAATGTGTGTTGTGATGTCTTAGCTTGCTGTGGCCTACTCACAGGGGCACCATGGTATGTCCCCAGCCACCCCTTCTACCTGCCCCCCACGGGTGCTGACTAACTTGGATCTCACGAAATCTTGCAAGATCCAAGATGGCAGCACCCAAATCTTACGAGATTTGGTCGCAACTATCTTGGATCTTTTGAGATTTCATGAGATCCAAGATGGCAGCACCCAAACCTCACAAGACGTGGTGCCACCACCTTTGATCTCATGAGATCCCACATGGCGGCACCTGGCTTAGCCAGGAAGAAGAGACTCTGAGGGCATCACGATTCAGGTTCATTTGAGAACCACGGAATAGAGCAATGCTTGTCAAATTATGGCCCATGGACCGGATCCGGCACAACACTGCATCCCTCCACTGTGTGAGCAGCACTTACTGTTCCACCATGCTACTTACAAGAAGCCCCTCCGTCGTCATGCGGCCATGCGGGTAGTTGCGTCTGCCCAGAAATCTGGGCGTGATGCCTGCTGGAACAGTGGGCTACAGCCGCGACTTCCCAGAGTGTTGTGCAATGAAGATAGAGGGGCTTCTGAGCCGCACAGCAGAACGGTAAGCGCTGGTCTGAATGGGGACCGGTTTAGCGCAGTACAGCAATGAGTTTGGCGACTGCTGGAGTAGAGAATAGTTTTAGTTGCAGTTCTTATACCATGGTTGCTCTAACCATTTAAGGCATGCCTATATAACCTCCGACTTCTCCCAAGACAAATGCACCACCAGCCACAGGCCAGGGGCTTATCAAAACCCATGCAGGTCATAAAGTATGGCTTGTCATTACTTACACAGGCCTTGCTAAAATGGGCAACAGAAACAGTTACAGTGATACAGTTCCATTTGGGAACTCTTTGAGAGCCTTTAAGAACATTCCTCTGCAGATAATGTTTCTAAGGTCGCTTGACCACATTCCAAGTCAAAGAGCAACTGCAGGGAGGAGGATGTCAATAGAACAGTCTCACACTAATAAAAAGGTGTCCATCTCCATCTCACAGCAAGACAGCCCAGAAGTTCCACGCTTCCTGCCCAGCACACAGAACTTTGGTGGTCCATTTGCAGGTCAATTGGGCATACTAGACTGTCAGCCCATATCCCCATGCCTCACTGTGCATCAAGGAGCTCAAACAATCTACCCCCCCCCCAGCACAGTATATGTTTTGCTGTTTTGCAGTATATGTTTTGCAAAAGAAAGAGTTCTATTTTAAGCTTGACCCGTTTAGCAGGTTTTAGCTACCATTCCACCTCCTACTTGCATCACCTGAAAGAGAACAACAGAGAATACTCTACTCCTTGTGACGTTCTCTTTCTTGCTCAAAATTCAACACTGATGGGGGGAAGCTAAGATGGGGGGGAAGCTATCTAAAATGGGATGAAAACACTTTTAGAGCTTACAGTATGCAGTGGTATTAAAGCTCCCTCTGGCAGGCAAAAGAAAGAACTGCCTGTTTGAGAGACAAATTACACATTATCTTAGAGCTCCATTATGAATTCTCAAAGATTTTTTTCCCCTTAAGCAGCTGCATTACACCCCAATTTGGATCAGAGCTGGGGTGCAGGGGCAGAGGACGGCTCCTACCCATTCATATCAAGGCCCAGCACAGTTGCTTCTGTAAGTAATACAAGAGCTGCTGCTCACATGGCTAAAACCAATTCAAATCAGCTTGAGAGAACAGCCAAATGTATCAGCCATATCAGAATCAGGGCTATAAACTCAGCAGTTCAAAACAAGGTATCACCAGAAGCTTGAGATAAGAAAAGTACTATTTTCATGGTTGTCTAAAAGATTATGAAGCAGGAGTCAGACAATAGGACAGGGGACACTGTGCCATATTTGAGACACCCCTGCAAGTAGGTTGAGAGATATTTGAATGGTGTCATAATCTAATACTGGGTGACAGTTTAGCCCCCAAGACTTCTAGGCAGATCTGGCCACTGTCACTCACAACATAGTCCCAGCCAGGTGGGACTACTACCACATGCTTTGTGGCAAGGAAGCAGAAGAGAGGCCTATGGAAATCGCCGGCACAGAGCACTGCTGCTAGAGTATTGTCAAGAGCGCACTACTCAGAGTATGCAACTTGGCTGCTATTTGATCTGCTCTGGACTCCAGTTAATTTCCTAGCTCAATTCCAAGCATTAGCTATCACCTTTGGAACCCTAAATGGCCAGAGGGCAGAATATTTACAGGCACCATTACGGAGAAAGCTCTGGACCTGGTAACCCATTCTCTGAAGGAGTGGGCCAAAAGCAGAGTGTTGGGGAGGAGGGGAGAACCACCATGCACCCACTCTGTGGAATTTCCAAATCTTCCCTCTCTTATCACCTCTAGGCCACTCTCTACACTCTGTTTACAAGCTTTATTTAACGGCATCAAAGTCAGCTGAAGCAGGAAGTAGCTGCTTCATTTTGATTTAACAGGAGGACCAGCACATGGCTCAAGAATTCAACATGGAGAAGAGAGATAGCAACACAAATTATTATTTATTATTACTATTTTATTAATTTATATCCCGCCTTTATGCCCAAAGGGCACACAAGACAGCTTACAACATTTAAAAATACAACATTAAAAACAATAATTAAAACAATTTACAAATAATTAAAAATGCATGTTATTTTTACCTTATCTTCTAGGCTGTGAAGTGGGGAACATAACAGTCGTAGGCCAAAGTAAGCAAGCTCTGGGACATATTTGGCTTGGTCAATTGTCCTGAAAAAGAACAACAAAAAAAAGCCAAGCAGAAGTTTAATCTCTCTGCAAGATACTATACTTCTCAAGAAGCCAAAACAGATCTATACTCAAGAAGACCCCCATTAAAGCTCAAGCAAATGCTGTTCCCTAAGAGGGAACAAAACATGCAGTCCTATGACTATCAGAAACATGCAACCTCACTTCAAGGAATACAGCAATACCTTGCTCTTTCATCTGGTTAGGGACCAGAGCATGGATGAAAGTCAAAAATGGATGAATGTCAAAGCAGAGCATTGTTTAGCAAGCAAATTTATTTTGGTTGGGTGGTAAATGTAAATAACCAGATAACATGAGTGAAAGTGTGTGAAACCTAAACAAACAGAAATAAAATAAAAATAAGCATAAGAAGGTTGTGGAAGGTTGGATGAAATCAGACGAAGGAGAAAAGCACACAGATGACCTTTTAAACATGGTTATAATTGAAAATGGTTGAAAGAGCAAAGTGATGAGTGAATGGAAGTCAAGATTTTGCTGCATTTATGAAATCTGTCCCACCCACCCCCAACCTCCTCAAAGAGATGCCTTAAAACTCAAGAGCAGTAACTCACATCCTTTCTGAAGGCTCAGACACGCGTGGGCAGGGTTCAAGGCTTGTCAGCTCAACAAAGATCTACAAACGAAAAAGGCTGAAATTATGACAGTTAAAGCAAGGAGGAGGGGAAATATCCTTTTCTATACAAGAACCATTTTCAGCCACAGAATCCAACCTGTCTACTAGGATAATCAGTAGAGACCTTATTCTAAGTCCTGCCACTGCCAGAGGGGTCACTGGGGAAGATGTGGGACAGGAACCCTGACGACAGCAGTGCTCAGCCTTGGAACTACATCCCCCACTGACATCATTTGATCCTTATGCAGGTGAAAAAAAAACCCAGTAAAACAATTTCATTTCAGCAGGAATCTGGTTTGGAAAAAATCCCAATTCTGATGTTTTAATCTGTGTACTGGCTTGATTGATATTTTACATTCAATGCTGGTTTGCCTCATCAGAAAAGTAGCCTAAAGACAAAAGTATAAAAACCCTCTTTGGAGCATAGTAATGCTAGCATAAAAAAGATTTACTGTATCCCCTCCCACACACACCCTCCCCCCAATGCCTGGGTAATTGCCCCCTGATCAGACAGAAGGGTGGAACACATGGGGAGAACTTTGCTGTGGCAAGTCCATCCAGAGCAAGGAAATAAAAGGCAATGCTTAGAAAAGTAATGCCACCTCCCCCCCAAAAACCGATAATGCCCATGATATAGACCCTATTGGTAAATAAACCTTCCTGTCATTGTACATAATATCATTTGGACCATGACTATTTAGTTACCTGAATACAAGTTTGCACACACTGTGGCCTCTCTTTCAGAGAGAACTTGGAAAGCAGCCTCAGGAGGTTTTTCAAGAGAAGGAAGAGAGCTTCTCGAATTTGCAGCAGCTCCTGTGCTGAGAAGTAGACCTCCTCTTCCTGGTCTTCTTCCTCTTCCAAGATCTCATCCATCTAGGACGGCAGGAAACAGTTAGAATTTGCCAGAGCAGGACAGCTGACAGGAAACCTGAAGGGCAGCTTCAGCTCCTGTACTGTGGCCCTCAGTAGCCTCACCAACACACCCAAAAATCAGAGCACAAAAGAGATCCCAAAGGTGTAAAGGAGGCAAATGTAGAGATTCCAGTTGTATCCATTCCAATGAACGACTGCAGCATGTTAGGAGTCAGTAGCTCTTTCAGAGCAAGTCCTCTAGGATATTATAGTAGGTTTCTTAACAATGAGTTCTTTGCTTGAAATGCGTCAGGATTTAGGCAACTGGCATGACAAGCCTTCCTCATCCGTCCGTCCCCAAACTTTATTAGTTAAGAAGTCTACCCAACAAAAATACCCAAAGGTAAATAGTAAGAGAGGAATATTCAGGGGTTAAACATTCCATCTCTATTTGGGGTCTGAAGGCACCTGCATGTGTGAGTCCATGCACTGTTCAAAGCCCTTCAGTGATGGATGGCTCCAACTTCATCAGAGACTGCCCACCTGCAAGGGAGCCTGAGTGGCAAAGGACGCTTTGGTTCTCAGACCAGTGCCTGGATCGTACAGTAACATCCAACTGCACTTGCCACTGCTGCTGCCACAGTGCTAAAAGAATCATTACTGCCCCTTGGAGGGTCCACATTTCCTCACTATTGTCTTACCTGCAGGTTTTCCTTTCTTGCTGACTTCCCCCTCTTCTTATTTCGAACACTCTGAGAACTCTTGCTGTGATCCTTTTTCCTTTTCCTGGGCAAGTCCAAGCCCCGAGGCCAGCACTTACAGAGGGTCTGAAGGCATTTTTCAAACATCACTGGATGGAAAACCTGATTGGCAACGCTACCTGCCGAAAAAGGGGACACAGATCAGGGTCTTAGTTGCCAGATACTCCTTACAATACTGTACTTGCAGCATCATTAAAGACACGTGACAGTTTTGTACAGGAGATCGAATAAGGCAGTGGTTCTCACACATTTAGCACGGGACCCACTTTTTAGAATGAGAATCTGTCAGAACCCACCGGAAGTGATGTCATGACCAGAAGTGATATCATCAAGCAGGAACATCTTTAACAATCCTAGGCTGTGATCCTACCCACACTTACCCAGGAGTAAGTTCCATTTACTAACCTTGTTAAAAGATTATACATAGTAGCTTGTTAAAAGTGCAGGTATGTAACATTTCTCCAAATGCAGTCACATACCACGGTAGCATCAAATCTAATATATTAAAAATAAAACATTGAAATGAATGGGGACCCACCTGAAATTGGTTTGCGACCCACCTAGTGGGTCCTGACCCATAGTTTGAGAAACAATGGAATAGGGCAGTTGTTGGGGTTATGTGAGATTTAGGGGCTTCTAATCCTGCCTGAAGGTTACCAACCAAAAGTATAAGGGGTCATAAGCAATTCACTGGCTGCTTATACAAGTGTCCTACTTACTCAAGAGTAGGCTTACTGGGTCAGTGGAACAAAACATCTGACCCAAGAGCAACCACTTCCCAAAACAAGCATGCATGGAATTATTGTTGAAAGGTGGTTATTATTCCTCCACTTAGAAAATGCTTAGCCTTGCCTGTGTTAAGGCATTTGAGGCTGATAAAGTCTTATCCCGTGGCTAGAATTGTTAAAGGAGAGAACAGTCCAAGGAGGGGGGGATATTTTTAAAAGAAAGGTGCCGAAGGAACATTTGGAAACAGCTCCCAAGGGAAGAAAGGTTGAGACATCCAAGGAAACCACTGATGCATTGAAGTTCATTCTCGATGAAGAGTCTTAAGGACATCAATGCAAAGCACAGAGAAACAAGCTCTGATCAAACAAGTTCTCTTGTCACAAAACCCAAGTGAGGGCCACGTGCTTACCTGGAATTTCAACTAATAAGAAGTACAAACCAGCAGCGTGCAGAGCATACAGCCGCTGATGAACGCTGGCCTTCTTATGCTGGGCCTCTTGGACAAAGTGATACAACACAGCAACGAGGGTACTGTGGGAGACATTGTTCTCTGCAAACAAGGCCCAAGCACTCTGAAAGAAAAAAAAAAAGAGACATTTAACAGGTAGAAACACAACACTTTGCATTTTGTGAGGTCAAAAACTCTGCCAGGAGCTGGCAGAACGCTCTAACCCAGCGGTTCTCAATTGTTTTACTGCCATGGTCATAGTGGTCGCATCACACCCCAGAATGCCTTGCAGCTTCTCAGTTGTGCCCCAGAATGCAAGGCACTGTGGGACACATAGCCAATGAAGCAAGTTGCATGCTGGCACTACTGCAAGTTGTAAGGCATTTTACAGTGTACATACTTTGCAGCTTCTGGGTAGCACTGGCCTTGCAAACCACCAAAAATCAAAGATGCACCAGCCATTGTGCGAACGCAGAGATGCAAGCCATTTTCACTCCTGCAATGAACTGGCCTCTTACTTCAGTGGTCCCACGGTCCTTTGCAAAGGGACAGAGACCCTCATGAAGCTGCAAGAAGGCCTCCAAGCCGTCCTCCGTTATCACGCTCTCTTGTCTGGAATCCAAAGGCTCCATCTCAGTGAAATCAAGCTCCCAGACTGTGTCAACCCAGGCTAAAAAAAGAAAAGACGTTGTGCTGTTTATTCTACAGGAGAACATAAAGATATTTTTAAAACAGTTATGGGGGAAAAAATCTAGATCACACAAGGGAGGTGAACCAGAATGGTAAGGAATTATCCCAGGTGAGCAGGTTAGAAACTTCTGTAGACAGGTTGTCAGTTACCACAACCATCTCACTTAAGTATGTTTGGTCATGCAGCAACTTCCCTGGAGCTTTCGCTATACTCTGGTTCAGTTTAACTCCTGTTTTGTCCATTGACTGACTGTCCAACATGCCTGCTTGGATGCTTCACCATCACCACAAACTATATCTAAAACAGAACTTCTCATCTCTCCCGCCCCCCCCCCCGGTCATCTTTTCCATGGACACTATTGCCCACCCTATTGAGCAGGCTCAAAGACTTAGCTTTATCTTCACCCCCTATATCCAGCCTGTTGCAAAGGTATCGCTTGTCTTCTTCTACAATAGTGTTTCTCAAACGGTGGGTCGACACTAGGTGGGTCGTGAGCCTATTTTAGGTGGGTCACCATTCATTTCAATATTTTATTTTTTTATTATTATTATTAACAGTATTTATATACCGCTTTTCAACAAAAAGTTCACAGAGCGGTTTTACAGAGAAAATCAAATAACTAACGGCTCCCTGTCCCAAAAGAGCTCACAATCTAAAAAGATATAAAAGAACACCAGCAGACAGCCACTAGAAAAGACACTGCTGGGGTGAGAAGGGCCAGTTACTCTCCCCCTGCTAAATTAGAGTTATATTAGACTTGATGCTACCATGGTATGTGACTGCATTTGGGGAACTGTTACAGACCTGTACTTTTAATAAGCTACTATGTATAATCTTTTAACAATGATAGTGAATGGGACTTACTCCTGGCTAAGTGTGGGTAGGATCGCAGCCTAGGACTGTTAAAAATTTTCCTGCTTGATGATGCCACTTCTGGTCATGACATCACTTCCGGTGGGTCCTGACAGATTCTCATTCTAAAAAGTGGGTCCCTGTGCTAAATGTGTTAAAACCGCTGCTGTAGAATAATAGTGCAGACAGTCTAAAAACCAGTGCAAGCTTATAAACATTGCTGAATACAATTAATATGCAAATTCCTACAAAAAAGAACTACATTTCTACAGGCGCCAACTGTGACGCAGACTTTGCGCCAAAAAGGAAGCATTCATTTTGCTCTCCTGAGAATACATGCTTTTTATTTACACAACCACCCCCAAAAAGAGCTCCCTTTTCTACTCAAGCAAAAGAAGCAACTAAATCTCTGAGAGCTCAAGAAATAAGCACTATGCTTCCCGATGCTATTATCTTTTTTAATGACTGTGGTGAAGGAAAAAAAAGAAGGCTGAAGCATAAATTAGAACCTCTTACTAAAACTAATTACAGTATATCACTTTCTGTAGTTCCAGAATAAACACTGAAACGCGTTTCTATTTGTAATTGATAGCAACAGAGAGCCATATCCCCTACCCTTTAAGAATTCATTCATTCATTGCTATTACAAGGAAGGGAGTTGACAGCCAATTTAAGCTCGGTTTGCCCAAATGTTTTAAGGCATGGGTGAGTCACTTGGATTTAAAAGAAGGCTGGATGGAACGTATCTGATTTGCCAGGGCTATTGTCCATCCAGCCCTGAGTGCCAATATGTCATTTGTAGTACAAGGGCGCATCCTTACTCCCATTTCATTCTGTGAGTATCTCAAAGGCACTGGAACTGTTCCCACAAGGGCTATTTTACAAATACCACCAGCATCCTCTTTATTGCACTGCATCCTCAACTTTGCTCACTGCTTCGCAGCAGGGAATCTGATGACAGAATGTACTGAAACAGCAATAAGAGGCAAGACCAGAAGCTTTCAACTCATACTGTTATCAACAGAAAGAGGGAGCTTCATATCCACAAGAGGTATGCAGAATTCTAACATACAATGGCTCATTGATGACACCAGGTAGCTGATATTTTGGCTGCACACCTGGAAACTTTGGGTTTTTTCATCAGAAAGACAGGAATATAAGCATGACAGCTCTTCTGACAGAACCCAAAGACCTCCAGGTGGTCATCGTGGAATAATAACTACTGTATTATTACCCTTTTTTCCTATCAGGTTATGGCCAAAGCACCTTATAAACACCACTAACAATCTGCACATTAGAAAAACAGATTGCCTAGACCAGTGGTTCTCACACATTTAGCACCAGGATTTTTAACAATCCTAGGCTGCAATTCTAACCAGGAGCCAGTTCCATTGACGATTGTTAAAAGAATATACATAGTAACTTGTTAAAGGTCTGTAACATTTCCCCAAATGCAGTCACATACCAGGGGAGCATCGAGTCTAATATATTAAAAATAAAATATTGAGATGAATGGGGACCCACCTGAAATTGGCTCATGACCCACCTAGTGGGTCCCGACTCACAGTTTGAGAAACACTGGCCTAGACTACAGTTATGCAGCCTTCTCCCTTCTGAGTTTTTTGAAGGAAGTTTGGACAATAAAGATAAAGAGATAGGGCAGGGGTGCTCAAACTTTTTGGCAGGAGGGCCACATCATCTCTCTGACACTGTGTCGGGGCCAGGAAAAAATAATCAATTTACATTTCAAGTTTGTGAAGGATTTTTAATGTAATTTGTGCTTTTAATGATGATTTTATGTTATTTTATTTCCCCATATTGTTGTAAGTGGTCTTGGGTCCCTTCGGAGAAAAAGGCAGGGTAGTAAGTAAGTAAACTAATAAGTAAATGGAACTTATACGAATGAATGAATTTTACTTAGCTTATTGATAATACACATGAGAAAAGGGGAAAAAAACAAAACAGCAAGGCAGACATAAGTTGTTTTCGCCAGCAAAGTAGAAACTCACTGCTCAGGCAGGATAAGGAGGGCAAACCCAAAGGGTGAAGGGCAGACAGCCTGATGCAGCAGCAGCTACTCAGAAGCCGTGGAGGGGGGAGCCCGTGGCCTTGGCCTCGCGCCCATAGCCATCACCTCCCCATGTCCACCACCTGCTGCCTCCCCATGTCCCTTGCCTTGTCGCAGCTTCTGTGTCAGGGGCGAGGCAGTTCATAAGGGGGGGGGGGCAGGTCCTTCAGACACTCTGGTCTCAAGCCATTTAGGGCTTTCACAGCATGATCCTAGACACGACCACTCAGAAGTTGTCCCACTGAGTTCAGTGGGACCTGCACCCGGGTAAACATGCAGAGGACTGCAGCCTGAATGTCAGGAACAGCAAATTACGTGGAATCTCCACTGTATGTTGTTGAAAAGCGGTATATAAATACTGTTAATAATAATAATACGTCTGGAGGAGTGAAATCATCGAGTGTCTGCACAACACGCGTGACAAACGGCTGGGCCGGCGGAGGTGGAAGTTCTGCCTTTTCTGCAATCAAAGCAAGATGCATTTTGCACAGGATCTTTTGCCTGTTTTGGCTGCATCGCCTTGTGCTTCGCTTCGCTGAGACACATGGAAAGGGACACTGTTTGCAAGATGGTTCACTTTGGACTAACGAGTCTAGAGCAGTGGTGCCCAAACCCCGACCCTGGGGCCACTTGCGGCCCTCGAGGCCTTTCAATGCGGCCCTCGGGGAGACCCCAGTCTCCAGTAAGCCTCTGGCCCTCCAGAGATTTGTTGGAGCCCACACTGGCCCGGCAAAACTGCTCTCAGCGTGAGGGCGACTGTTTGAACTCTCTGGTGAGCTGTGGGATGAGGGCTCCCTCCACTGCTTGTTGTTTCATGCCTGTGATGCTGCAGCGGCAGCAAAGGAAAGGCCAGCCTTGCTTTGTGCAAGGCCTTTTATAGGCCTTGAGCTATTGCAAGACCTTCATTCAATCATATGAGTTCATCTTTAATATATTCATTTATGTAAATCTATGTAAATCTATTCAAATTTCAAATGTAAATTAATTTTTTTTCCCTGGCCCCCAACACAGAGTCAGAGAGCTGATGTGGCCCTCCTGCCAAAAACTTTGGACACCCCTGGTCTAGAGGTCTATCAGGAGTTCACACCATCTCTCCTGATATAGAGAACTGCCGTGGGGGGGGGGACGACCCCAGACTGACCTCCTTCCCACCCCCACCCTGTAAGGGACCCAGGAGTCCTGCCCCTCCCCCACCCTGTAAGGGACTCAGGAGTCTTGCCCCTCCCCCGCCATGGAGGAGTCCTGGAAGTGACCCAAGAGTCCTGGCTTTCACCTCCCCCACCCTGTAAGGGACCCAGGAGTCCTGCCCCTCCCCCACCCTGTAAGGGACCCAGGAGTCCTGCCCCTCCCCCGCCATGGAGGAGTCCTGGAAGAGACCCAAGAGTCCTGGCTTTCACCTCCCCCACCCTGTAAGGGACCCAGGAGTCCTGCCCCGGAGCCCGCACTCACCCTGGCCGACGTCGCGGAGCCCCCAGCGCTCCACCGCGGAGAGCAGCTCGGCCGCCGCCATCGCTTCCCCCACTCAAGCTGCTGGCGCCGCCACCGAGGCCTTCGAACCGGCCAATCGCCGCGCTCGCCCCTCGCCAGCCAATCAGCGCCGGCGACGGAGGAAAACGGCCTGCCGCCGCCGCGCATGCGCAGGCCGGCAGGAGCGCTCGCCCGGCCCGGCACACGACCGCGGAGAGTCGCGCATGCGCTGTGGCGGACTCCGCTCCCCCGCCCGTAGGGAGGAGTGCGGCGCATGTGCAGTGCCGTCTCCCGGTCCGGGGACGCAGCGCGAGCTCTGCAGCCGCTAGCCAGTGAGGCCGGAGCGGAAAAGGCGGGGGAGCGCCGGGCTGCGGAGGCCGCTACTGTCATCGCGAAGCCAGGCCGAGCCGTGCAGGCGCCGCCGCCGCCGCCGGGGACCCTCCGGCCTTCGGAGGCCCCTCCCTTTTCCTCCCCCTCCCATCACCTTGCAGGGCGGGGGCGTGCACTGCACGCTGTTGTGCGTTGCACATTCATTTTTGGGCGTTGCACGCTCTTGTGCACTGCACTCTGATTTTTGAGCATTGCACTCTCTCGTGTGTTGCACGCTCTCACCTCTGGGCATTGCACACATCTTTTGGCATTGCACGCTCTTGTGCACTTCACACTCATCTTTGGACATCGCACACTCATTTTTTGCATCGCACGCTCTTGTGTTCTTCACACTCATTGAGAATTGCACGCTCTCACCTTTGGGCATTGCACACTCTTGTGCACTTCGCACTCACTGAGCATTGCACACTCATGGGCATCGCCCCTGCCTGCAACAAGCAAGCAGGGAGTCCTCCTCTTCCTCCGTGCATGCTTTTCTCCCTCCCCCCTTCTCCCCTTTGCCATCCCTCCCGCTCTGGCCTTGCAACACTGCAAGCGCCCCAGCCCCCCACTCCTCTGGACGCCCACCTTCCTTGCACTGGCCATTGGAGGTAGGAGGCAAGAAAGGAAGGGGGAAGCCTGAGCTGCCCCTCTCCTGGGTCCAGAATTCCTGCTTCCTGCGAACTGGATCATCATTTTGCTTCTCAATTTTTGGCCCAGGTGGCATCCCTGCTGCACCTTCCAGCATCCCCCCCCCCCCATTTTCTTGAACCAACTGGGCCGCTTCTGCCACAAGCCTTTTCTTCTCCATCTAGGCACCTGAAGCCGCTGCTCTCCTGCCAAGCGGGCTCTGTCCAGCACAGCCATCTCCTTATGTTCCAGGCTCGCTGCCTCCCTTGGCTTCCTTCTGTGGCTTTCAGGAACTGTTCTCCAGCTGTGCAGGAGAAGGAAGCAGCATCTCAGGTTTGGTGAGCTTTGGCCTTCCTGTGGATTTGGGCAAGTCTGAACAGAGAAGAAGTGGAGTTGCCCAACCTGCCAAAGGTATAGCCTGCCTCATCTGTGCTCCTCGGTGTCACCTGCCGTCCCTGGGGTGCTGCCATCCGCCCTCTCTGACACGGAGATGAGCTTCTTTGGGTTTGGGCAGAGCGCAGAGTTGGAACTGGTTCTGAGCGATGCGGAGAGCAGGCGGCGGGCAGAACACAAGACCGAGGAGGGCAAGAAGGAGAAATACTTCCTTTTCTACGATGGCGAGACCGTCTCTGGGCGGGTTATCCTCACCCTCAAACACCCAAACAAGCGGCTGGAACACCAGGGCATCAAGGTGGAGTTCATTGGACAGATTGGTAAGAGCAGTGGATAGACCTATCAATAACTAAGAGGTAACAGTAGCTTAATGGAGCCTCCAGCTATAGAGGTAGTCTATCTCTTGCTAAGAAAGGTTTGGTAGGTCTTGTAAGTAGAACCTCAAATAATACCTGGATCCTGTATTTCTGTGTACCTTAGTTAGAGGTACTTGTTTCTGGTGAGTAAGGGCCCAGTCCTATCCAACTTTCCAGCACCAGTGCAGGCACGATGCATCCCCAAGGTAAGAGAACAAATGTTCCCTTACTTTGAGGAGGCCTCCATGACTGCCTCCACACCAAAGGATGTAGTGCACACCCCATTGACACAGCTGCAACAGTACTAGAAAATTGGATAGGATTGGGCCCTAACATAGGTTTACAGCCCACGTCTTACTGAACACAATGGGTGTTCTTCTGTGTAAGGTAATAACACCATTTTCAAACACCTCTGACCATAGCCCAGGGGAAAACAAGAGGGGCAGTGCACCACTTTCAGGTCATGCTTGCGAGTGTCCAGGCCCCAGGAGCATCTGAATGACCACTGTCACGAATGAGATGAGTAGAACTTGGCCTGGTTCTTGCATCCTTAAGATTCAGCGGTGGTGGGTCTTGTTGCATTCAGGATTATAATTTGTTTGTAAGAGGAGGTGTCCTAATTTGTAAATCCACAAGCCATTCAGGGACTATACTAGCATCTCTTGATCTTGTCCCATTGGGAAAGAGGTGAGCTATTTTGCTATACTCCATTCTAGCTTAAGGTGCAGCTAGTACCAGAGTTAAGAGAAGATCTTCCTTGGTATATTTTTCCATGTTCTGCATGCCCTGCGCACTCCAGACCAGTATTGGCTGTGCAGCAGTCCCCCTCACCCGCTTTTTCTTCAGCATTTGGTCTGTTCCATGTTTGTAATTTTCTTTCCCCCATAAAGTTGCTGTACCACCCGGTTCATGTAGCTTACCATCCGTCTAGTGGCGTTGTCCTGTGGCTCAGAGAGATGCTCCAGGGAAGTGAGCAAGAGGGGATGTGGATGAAAAGCATCTGTCTTGTTAATTCTCAACATCTGGTCTTTGTAAGATCTATTTAAAAAGGGAAGTTGCCTTTTTGGCTTTTATGGGGATTGGCTACAGCTAGGGATGCTCCTGGCAGTCTGAGGCTCTAAGTTCCTCCAGGTTTGAAGGGACCCTTGTCTTATGTGGGTGGGCTCCCTTAAACGTCATGTGTGCGCATCCTCCCGTTGTAGTGTGACAATGTGGTTAACTTTGTCCCTTTTTTCAAGCTGAAAACGGAGTGACTGAGTTCTTCTGGGTGGCAGCCTCTCAGGGGCTGTCATTTTGCCCCAAATATTGCATTGGTCTCTAGGGTTGGAAGGGGAACAACCACTGCCCACCTCCCCAAACATGGTGGTTGCCTTTTTTTCCCCAACAGTATCCTGGAGCAATGCTATGTTTTGGGAAAAAACAAAATGGCAGTTGCCAGCCCGGGGGGTGTGTGTGGGTGGGTGTGTGGTTTGGATAGATTTCTAGAAGAAAAGTCCATCACAGGTTTCAAGCTATGATGAGTATGTACAATGTCCTGGTTTTAGAAGCAGGCTGTCTCAGAATGCCAGATGAAAGAGAAGGCCACAGGATGCAGGGATATTATTGTCTTGTGTGCTCCCTACAGCCCAATCCTATCCACACTTTCCTGGGAGTAAGCCCCACTGACTCTAATGAGACTTACTTCTGAGTAGACATGCATAGGATTGGGCTCTCAAGCATCTGGTGGGTCACTGTGAAATACAGGAGGCTGGATAAGATGACCCTTTGGGCCAATAGGGCTCTTCTTATGTTATCCCACCTGCCACAGCCCAATCCTTCTGGGGGTCAAGTTGAGCAGGTGTCCACAAGTTGGCCAACCCAGGAAATGGGGTCCCCACAATTACCTGAGGTCACCAAGTGCTGATGCCACAGCTCAAATTCCAGAGTTCATAAGTAGTGTATCCCAGGGGTTTTCAGAATGAGTTTAGGGCAATCTTAGATAGTGTACTTCAAAATATTGTTATTTTTTTTCCAAAAAAAATTTATGCCTTACTTTCCAGTTAAAGCTCACAAAGTGGGTTACGTAGCAAAGGGAGTAAATGATTTTGACGGAGTCCCTAGATGAAAAGATAACAGTGGTGGACAAGGTTACCCGAAAGATATTTTTCCCCCAGAAGTGATCTTCCCCGCTGAGCGCAGCCTCGGTGGGGGAATTGAGTAAGCTGCAAGACACATTTGCAGTTTGTCTTAACAGGGCTGGTTTTGCATCCATAAAAAAGGATTGAACCTTGAAGAGTTTCCCAGCATTCTTTGCAACATAGAGGGCATCCCCAGTGATTTGGATTTGTGAAGGATAGGAAATGTGGGGAAATTGGCATAGCATTTCTGCAGTTGAATAAGGACACAATCCTAACCAGCATTTCTGCAGTTCTGCAGTTGAATAAGGGCACAATCCTTGCTATCTCCCTGCTAATTGGGTAAGAGGCACTTTTTCAAGTGGGTGCTCCTTTTTTTAGCAGGGGGAGAGTAACTGGCCCACCTCATCCCAGCACTGTCTGTTCTAGTGGCTGTCTGCTGGTATTCATTTGCATTTTTTTAGATTGTGAGCCCTTTTGGGACGGGGAGCCATTTAGTTATTTGATTTTTCTCTGTAAACCGCTTTGTGAACTTTTCGTTGAAAAGCGGTATATAAATACTGTTAATAATAATTAATAATAATCCTGACCAGGTCTACTCAGAAGTAAGTCCTATTTTGTTCAGCGGGGCTTACTCACTGGAAAGTGTGGTCAGGGTTGCAGCCTAAGGTTCATTAAGACTTCCTCTCTCAGGATGTTCCATCTGAATCTGGATGGTCAACCTGTGAAAATGGTTCCTAGTAGTGTGGGATTCTTGCTCTATCACTCATGGTCAGTAGCCTACTCTCTCCTGGCCGGTCAGTTTCATGTGCCATTTTCCCAGATGCTCTACCCTTCTGTACTTTATTTCTTCACCACACAAGCACTGCCCACTGGAAAGGGATAGTCATAGCTTGTTTATCTTAGGGCTGTCCTTTATCTGCCTTTTCATATTGCACTTTCGTAGAGATCCACAGTTGTGTTATTTTGTTCCGTTAGAGTGCATGAAATTAGCTTGGAAATGACCCCAAGCCTTTGAGTGGGGTTCATGTGGTGGGAAGGCGGTCCGATTGCCTGCTGCAACCATTCATGTGGATTGAAAAGGGCACCATTGCAACTATGCCTGCGCTCTCTTTCTACAATGGGATTTATGAGTAGGGAAAGGAGTGCCAGCCTACAAATTCAGGAGCATCCTCGGTGATTTGGTGTTCTCGAGAAGGCAGATGGAGAGCTTCACCACATGCTCAGCTTGTGTTTGCTGTACCACTACAAAGCCTCTGAGAGCAGCTTCAGAGTGTAGAAGTGTCATTAACAGCCCCCATCCTATGCTCCACCCTTCCCTCGTTGATGCAGCCATGCCAAAAAGGTGTGCACTGTATCCAGTGGAGGGGAGGCAGAGTGGGAGGTTTCAGTGGGGAAAGGTAAATCCCTGCTCTTTCACTGGAGCAAGTCTGAGGAGAGAAAAGGGATGGGGAGGCTGCTGGCAGAGGGGATAGAATCTGGTGTGTACCATTGTCGCCATATTCACCACCTCTCTGCCCCTGTTCCATCGATCCCCTCCCTTCTTCCATGCTGGTTTACTTGCTCCAGTGGGTGCGCGGGCGAGTGGGCAGCGGTCCTGCAATGCGTGAAGAAAGACTTTGGCTCTCCCACTGACACTCTAGCAGCACACCACTCAGCACATTGCTGGAGTGCACTTAACAGCTGCTTTTCAACAGCCAGCATTTGCAGAACGCCTGTTCCACCGTCACCAAGAGCCCATAGGATTGGGCTGTAAGCTTGGTTTCTAGCTTGAGCCAGGGCAGAACAGAGGCAGGCCTTGCCTCGTGGCACGCTTTGTAAGGTCAGCCTGCGTCACTGATGTTCTGATCTGGTTGTGCAGATTGGCCTCTGGGTGCCTTCCTCCTGTGGCCCCTTTCAGAATCCATGCTCTTAAATGCTGTTATTAACAACAGTCCCCGTCTGTTGCCAAAGCACAGAATCACCGTGCCTGGTGCTTCCTCCCTATGTTATTGAGTTGTGCATCCCAAAGCCTATTAATTGTGTTGACAATTCTCCTGGCCCTGACATTTATTTCAAGTCCCCAGTTGCATTGATCATCTGCAATCCTTTCCCTGTGCCTGAGTGAGTGGGAGAAACCTGGCCAAGGCTTTTTTCTGCCTCTCTTTGTGGAAAAGCACCAGTACACCAAAGATCACTTTTCATTCCAATCCATTCTTCCAGGTACAGCATCCAGACATGTTTAATGCTCTCGTGGTGGCAGCTGCTCTAGATAGCATGCAGGCCGGTGGATTATTCATCTTCCCCCCTGTTTTTGCAAGGAGTTAGATTGGCACCTGTTTTTCCAGGGCTGATGATCGCATAGTAAGTCACCGGTAACTGGAATCCCATTAAAGTTAGTGCAAAACAGGGCACTAACGGGAATTGTTCCTGTCTCCCAGGCCCAGCACAAAGATCTCATCTGCTCTCCCCAAGCTTTCTCCAGATTTCTTTTCCACTACACCGCGCGTTCTCAGGTTGCAGAGAACTCATAAGGTGTGATGGGCAGTTCTTTGTGGTGAGTACAAGCATCTGACTCCCCCCTGAAGTTCTCTGAGACAGAAGTGGGATTCCTGCCACTTCATGAGAGCCCACTGTGAATTAAGTACAGTGGGCCCTCCGCATCCATGGATTCTGTATCCACTGATTTAACCATGCGCGGATACAGAAGGTTCACTTAGGTGTCTCCTAATGTTCCCCACAGTTTCTTACCTGGAGCCTCCAGAGACCTCTTTAGGGTCACGCCAAGCCTGTAACCCACTCTGTTGGTCTCCATGGCCCTCAAAATGACCTACAGAGGCATCCAGAAGCTACTTCTCATTTTCAGATGCTTTTATGGGCCATTCTTGCAGAGGCCAATAGGGCAGGCTTCACACCCTGTGGGTGCATTCCTAACCCCTTATGTCAGTGCTTTCCAGCACTGACATAAGGGCAATGCAGCTCTGAGGTAAGGGAACAAATATTCCCTTACTTTGAGGAGGCCTCCATGAGTGACACCCAACTGCAGGATGCAGCACACGTCCCATTGGCACTGCTATACCAGTGCTGGAAAGCACTGACATAAGGGGTTAGAATTGCACCCTACGTGACTCAGAAGAGACTTCCAGAGGCTCCGGGTAAGATTGCAGGTGCTGGACTTCAGCATCAGTGGAATTTCTTATCCACTGGGTGGGGGGGGGGGGCTTTAACCAAACCCCTGTGGATAAGGAGGTCCCACTGTACATCCTGGCTTTTCTCCAGTGTTGTGCACTTACACATGAATTGGGGAGGTGGAGGGATCAGTGGTAACTGCAGAGAAGGGTTGAGTAATGGGCAAATCACAATTGGTGGACCCCTGCCTTCCCAAGAAGCTGTTGCTGAAATTGAAAGTGTGTGATAACAGCTCCTTGGAGGTTTATGCCTTGTGTAATGAGAGTCTTTAAGTGGCTATCCTTGGATGAAATCTGGTCTTAGGAAGACCATCCTGTTCCTCGGATGCAAAAGAATCTCCTGCATGTTCCCGCTCCCCTCCCTATCAGTAGGAAGCCTACATTCATGCGCCATTAAAGGAAGGCTAATTGCAAGGACTTAAAAGATGCGATCAGCCCCTAGAGCACTGTTCACATTTCCATGTGTGAATAGAATTTATGGCAACCACCTTGTGTCTGAGAATTATTCTGAAACGGGGGGGGGGGGGGGGTTCCCTGCCACTGTTTTTCCTTGCTGGAAAAAATGTATCTAAAGGGATGTGTCTAAAGGAATGTCTAAAGGAGCTGGTTGCTAGGTCCCTTTTTTCCTTTGCACCATTGGAAAATCTGTAAGTAAGCTTTATTGCATCTTGTGAAACCCGGCATCTAATCTTGTGATCTCTAAAGGCATCCTTGTGGTTTTGAATGTGTGACATTTTAGCAGCACTGAAGTTCCTGGAGTAGATCTGGGCTGCAAGTTGTGTTGCTTCCCCTCAGAAGGCAGTGCTGGCTTGTACAAGACTTGGTATAGTGTTATCAGCTAAGAAAGTGAACTGTAAATCAAGGTCTCCATGGTTTGAATCTCGTCTCGCTAAGAAGCTATCATATGGTCCTAGGGAAGCTGTTCCCTCTCAGCCTCAGTTTCAATATGGAGATAAAAACAGTAACAATGAGAACCTATGTAGGCCTACTCGGGAAGAAGTCCCATTCAGTTCAATGGGACTTACTTATTCCTAAATAAGTGCCTTCTTCCCAGCCTTACAGAGAGGTAGATCTTAAGAATGGCATCATCTTAGTGCAGCTGAAGCATTTTACATACTCAGAAAATACTGTCTTGTTGTTGTTGTTACTGATAGGTGGTGGGGGGGTTGACATTATATTTTTATCTCACTTTTCAGGCAAAAAATGATTTTCCAAACATAATATTTACATCTAAAATCCAGTGTACATTTTAAATTGTATTTATCAGATTTCTGTTCCCCATTTTTTTCCTCGTCATGGATCCCAAGGTAGCATAGATGGAATTCCTGACATGCTTTCCATCCCCATCCGTGCACTAACCAGACCCAATCTTGCTTAGTATCCAGCAAAGTGACAGGCACCAGAGTTCTTTTCCCTCACTTATGCTTCTTCAGTCATGTCTGCTTCTTTTGGCTATAGCAGAAGGTCCAACATGGATATCTCTTCTGCAGTAAAAACCAGCATTGTCCAACTGAGCTGAGAATTGTTTTACTGTACAGAAGATACAGTTTGAGGAGGTACTTATTCCTTCTGATTTTTGAAGGCATGGTATTGATTTATTCATTTCTCCTTAAACATTTCACGCTGCCTTTCCCTCCTACGAAGAGCAAGGCTGCTAAAATACAGACTTGTTTGGATTTCCTTGCTCGTTACAGAACTTGAGTTTCCAAGAGTCCTTGAGGGCAGGTGAGAGGGTCTTTGTAGTATGCAGGCAAACCTTTGTGCCGTATGGCTTTATCGAGACTCTTTTGCTTCTAGAGCTCTATTATGACCGAGGGAACCACCATGAATTCGTGTCCCTGGTGAAGGACTTGGCCCGTCCTGGTGAGTTCACCCAGTCACAGACTTTTGACTTTGAATTCACGCACGTGGAGAAACCGTACGAGTCGTACACTGGGCAGAACGTGAAGCTAAGGTGAGCCACAACTTTCTCTTGGGGTTTCTACCACCAAAATCATTCTAGCCTATTGCCTTTTTTTCTGGCAATGTTAGTTCAGATACTGCTAAACAGAAGAATCTAGAAGGTGGCCTTGTGAGAAGACGGGGGGGTGTGTGTGTGTTCTATATTGAGAAAGAGGGTAAGGCCAAACAGAGAAAAACAGAGTTAGGGCACAATCCTAACCAGGTCTACTCAGAAGTGAGTTCTATTTTGTTCAGTGGGGCTTACTCTCAGGAAAGTGTGGTTAGGATTGCAGCCCATATTTCACAGCATTGTTATTGAAAGATACCTTGACCTGAGAATTGTTTTAGTGTAGAGTGAAATTAAGAAGGGAGCCACCAAAACAATTGCAGGTGTTTCCCAGTATCTGCTGGGGGTAGGTTCCTGCTTCTTCTATGGATACTAGAAACTGTGGGTAGCAGGGAACCCTATTCAAATCCTCCCATCACACTCATGACTCACCAAGACTTACAGCTGGTAGACTAATGCTACAGCATGTGACTGAGAAAACACGAGCAGAAAGTGGAGTTCTCTGTCTGCTTCCTCTGCAGTCAACATCCTGTTAGTGTTCTCTCTGTTGCCTCCTGGAGCATTAGTCCACCAGCTCTGCCTAGTGTTCTCAGTGTCTACTTTCATTTACTCATCATTCTGTAGCAAGCAAAGCAAAACTGTTTTGCAGAGCCTTTGCAAATGAAGAGGTGAGTCGTTCCCAGGATGAGGGGAGGATTTGTGAACCGCAGATAAGTGAAACCACAGATATGGGATCTGTGACTATGGGAGAACTCCTGTTGTGACCAGTAAATGCTGGCAAACATCTTGTTAGTAATACACATAGTGCTAATCAAACAGTAGAAAGAATTTGGGGATAGCTGACCTGGTAGTTGCTCACCTTCACGTGACTGTATTTATTTTTCCAGGACTCTCGAACATGGCAGTCTTTGCTGCTTTCCTTAGTAGGAGGGAAACTGGTTGGTAGGCATACAGTACGGTTGGGTGGAAATTCTGGAGTGGTTGGAGCCTTGCTAGCGCCTGGGGCATGTGTACCCTCTTTGCAGGTACTTCCTCCGGGCCACTGTGAGCCGCAGGCTGAATGATGTGGTGAAGGAGATGGATATTGTCGTGCACACGCTTAGTACCTATCCGGAACTCAACTCCTCCATCAAGATGGAAGTGGGTATCGAAGACTGCCTGCACATCGAGTTTGAGTACAACAAATCCAAGTGAGTGGGCTGGGGATGCCGGCAGAGCAACTCGGCCCTCTGCTGGGTCTTGGAGCATGAGGTGCTGTGGCCACATGGCTGCGGTGCAGGATTGCACCTCGTCTCATTGGTTGCTTCAGAGGGAGAGGTGAGATAGCACAGCTCCTCCTGCCTACACACCTGGAGTCAAAGGCTGTTTGGCTTCTCCCCTCCCCAAACCTCCTCCATCGTTGGTGGTTCCTCCTTGGCTGCGTTGGAAGGAAAAGTGAGAGGCTGAACCCCAGCCCGCCAGCTCAGTGGAGGGCTGGCGGCCACATATGAAGCTGTCTTAAGCTGAGTCAGACCATCACTTCTGCTAGCCCAGCGCTGTCTACGTGGCCTGGTTCTTGAGAGTCATGAGCTGAGGTCTGCCTCGTCCTTGAACTTGAGATCAGGGATTGAATCTCCTGCATGCAAAGCGTGTGCTTTGCTGCTCAGCTGTGACCCCTGCCCTCCCCTCTGAACTACCTCTGTCAGCAGCCATTCTTCTTGGCTGAATCGGAGGGAGAGGTTGGAGCATAAGGTTAGAGGTTGGAGCTTGTCCTCATCACCCTAGATGGGAAAAAGTGCCCATTTGGCTCCTCCCCTCTCCAAACAGTCTCCTGCAGCAGCCATTTTGCATAGGCACTATGTGACTCCCTAAGTTGACACTACAATGTTGTATGGCGCCATTCCAAGGCAAGTGTAGCAAGTAGAGAAGTATACCGGGAGGCTGTGCTCTGGTCTAAAAGCCCCTCGGAGTAACGCTACAATGTTGTATGACATTGTCTTGAGGCAGTTCTCGCGCCCTGGTGAAAGACTTGCTTGCGAATGCCTCTTCCCTGGTCCATTGTTCTGATTCTCTGGTGATTCTCTCCATCTTTTCCAGATACCATTTGAAAGACGTGATTGTTGGCAAAATCTACTTCCTGCTGGTGCGGATCAAGATCAAACACATGGAGATCGACATCATCAAGCGGGAGACTACGGGGACTGGGCCCAACGTGTACCATGAAAATGACACAATAGCTAAATATGAGATCATGGATGGGGCACCTGTGAGAGGTGAGGGGGGAGTTTGACCCTAGCCCAGAGCCAGCAGCAGCCCTCCAAAACCTTATGCCTTTCCCAGCCTTCCTTGCTGAGATCCTTGCACATGGAGATGATGGGCTTATCTACTGATATTACGCATGCAGTGTGCACGGTCTGTCCCTGAGCCATGGGGATATCCTTTATGTTTTTCTCTCCATCCCTCCTGGTAGGTGTGGTGGGCAGGTGGAGCAGAAATAAGGTCCGGAAAGAGTTTGGAAGTACGACAAGCCCAGGCTCCGAAAGTAAATGGTGCATTACAGGGTTTATTGTTCTCTCAGGGTAGATGGTGCTTTAAAAGGCGTGCTAGAGACAAAGTCTAAATATGGTCATAATGTAGACAACAGAGAAAGGAAAGCAGGACGGAAAAAGGGAAACAGGTACAATTTTTTTTTCAGCTACCCATATTTAAGCTTAGTTACAGTAGAGATTGAGGACTAAGAAATTGTGCCAGAAGCGTCGTGGAAAAGATGGGTTTTGGAAAAGGTTTTGGAGGGAGTAAGAGAGGGGGATGTCACACAGGGGCTCTTGGAAGCAGCTCTGAACTTAGTGAGGGAGAATGAACTGAGGGAGCAGGAGACCTTTGATCAGTTGAGGGTGTTGGAGTGGGAAAGGCAAAGGTCATGGGCCTGTATTGGGAAATAAGGGCAAAGACTGTTTTTATTTGTATAATCCAAGGAACCCAAGATAGCATAACTATACAGGTTGTTCCTTGTCTTCCACAGATTTGACTCAACACAAACCATAAGTCCACACTAGAGGACCTCAAAGGACATGACCTATTTAGCAAAACACTGGAAATGTCTTTCAGAAGGCTTCGGCCGGCCTCCTGAGTTGCATCCAGAGGTCCTGTGAAGCCTGGCCACAAATGTCATTATCTGTGGATTTTGGTATCCGCAGGGGGTCCAGGAATGAACCCCCTGTGGATACCAAGGACCAACTGTATTGATGAATACCAACACAACACTGTGAGGGGGTTTAACCCAAGGGATTGAGTGATTGGTCCAAGATTGGGGCAGAGTGGGGGCTAGAACCCAGGCCTCCCTGGGTTCAGTGCTCTGTCCACTTCATCACCTCAGCAAACCCTCCACGGGAACCTATAAAACACCATGTTAAAAGCGGTATCTCTGCACAGTGATGTCACGTTCCTCTGAGACCCTGTGCTCTTCCTTTTGCCATTCTTTGCAGGAGAGTCCATCCCTATTAGGCTCTTCCTAGCCGGCTATGAGCTGACGCCTACCATGAGGGATATCAACAAGAAGTTCTCAGTGCGTTATTACCTCAACCTGGTGCTGATTGATGAGGAGGAGAGGCGCTATTTTAAACAACAGGTGAAGCCGGGGGAGGCTGTGACTGGGAGTCTTGCTTGTTTTTCTCTTAACATGACCAGCAGTAGTGAGATCTTTGTCAGATAGTTCCACCATTACCAGTTACCAAATGGTCCCCATTTTTGCTTGTTTTCGTCTCCCTACTCCAGTGCTCTCATGCTATTTTTTCCTGAAAGGGCTGTGAAACTTACAGCATCCATATGTACACAGAATAAATAAATGCAGTGTTCCCCCTCCCCCCCAAAAAAAATCAAAGGGTGCCTGTTGAAAGCACCCTCTACTCTAGTTCTGTACCTATTTAACAAGCAAACATCCAACTTTGCCCCACCAGGTAGGTCATGAAATCAGTAGATAAGGCTTGTTCATGACGAGGCCTCTAGTTCTGCAACCATTTGCTGTTTCATTGTTCAGATGAAGACCATTAAAAAAGACAAATGAAATTATATTAATTGTTTTTTAGAGTAGTGTTTATTTGAAGTAAAGGTAATATCAGTTTCTGTATGTGTGGACATTTTCAGATAGGGCATCCCTCCCCCCTGATGTCCTAAGTTTTAGTGGTGGTGGGGGAGGTTGGAATGAACGTTTCTGTTTTTCTCGACGATGTACTCATGGAGAAGACTTCATCTGTTGAATTTCTGCCTAGTTTTCCTCTTTACTGTGCAAATGGGGAGTAGTTAACTCACCCTGCCTTTCCTTTTGGGGTAGGAAGTGGTATTGTGGCGCAAAGGGGACATTGTGAGGAAGAGCATGTCCCATCAGGCGGCCATCGCCTCTCAGCGATTCGAAGGTACGTCCTCCCAGACAGACAGCAGGACGCCCAGCCAGCCTTCAGAAAACAACGGGCGGCAGTGAGAGGCCTTCGGAGCAAGGGTTCTGCAGAACCGGTGTGTGGGCGAGGCTCGGGGATGTTGATGAGGAAGATCACCAAACAAATCTTTCAGCAGAGACTTGAGAACACAAATTATCTGTTGGGTTGTGTGTGTGTGTGTTTCTTTTCATTCCTTTTCTCCTGAGGACTAGCAACTTGTGGGATTGGGGAGGGAGTTGAGGGCAAGGCCTGCCTTCCTCTTTTGGGTGGTTGGATGCTTTTTAAGCATGAGAGGAACAGTGAAAAGATTCTAGGTCTATGGTAGGAGGCATTTGAAAACACAATCTGAGTTGTGAATGCTCCAGACGCCAGGCTGAAGAGGGTCAAAGACATGGAGGAAATACAGATTCTTGGCAATGTGTTTTGGGGGGAGGGAGGACTTCTTATTTTGCCTCTCCGAGCACCCCCTAGGCCAGGGCTTCTTAACCTTCTTTCTGATTACAGACCCCCAGTGGAATGCCAAATGTATCCCTATACCCCCTTCACTTGTTGAAATCCTCCTTATCATCAGTCCTGTTAAGTTCCGATATGACTTCAGAAGGTTCCAGTAGCTTGTTTTTACTTTATACATGGATAGCTAGAAACAGAACACCTCAATCTGTACTGATAATGTTGATAGTTAATAAGCTAATTCAGCGATTTTTCAACCATTTTCATCTCATGCCAAGGCACTGAAATTGTTAAGGCGCATCATTTTTGACAGTTCACAAGGCACACCACACTGCCAACGCGGGGCTCACATCCCCCAATAGCCCTACTAATATATGGCCCTGCCCCCAACCCCCACGGCTCACCTGCGAACCAATTGCAGTACACCAATGTACCCTGACACAGTGTTTGAAAATCCCTGATGTAATCTAATGACATAAAAATGTTGAGAGATTGAGTTCCATCTCCCCATCATTTGGTTCCCCATCCTCCAAAGGGGTATGGCTATCCCAAGTTAAGAATCCTTGCTGTGGGTGTGTTGCTGTAAGTACTTTTTTTGGTAATTTCAAATGTCAAGACCTCCATGGGTGGATTGAGTTCTTTGAAAGACCCTCTTTCCCTCGTTGACACTAGTCACACACATTCATGCAAATAGCACTGGAGAGACTCAAAGGTGTATTTAGTGTTTATACGTAAAAGTGCTGCTGGGCAAACATCTCCCCACTCCCAATGGCTATTTGTCCCTGAAGAAAAGCTCCTGCTGGTGCTGCTGCAATCTTTGTATTCCAGGGCAAATCACCATGGGTGATCACCAGAGCCTGATCTAAATTAAAACCATGGTAGGAGTGGAGGGTTATTCCCCCCCCTCGGCACAGTGTTCCAAATCTCACCTTCTTAACTAAAAGAAAAAAAAACACACTAGCTCCAGTCATGCCTAGTTTCACCTTTTCTTTGACAGTCTTTAAAGGTAGGTCTTTGGAAGAATCAGACTGAAAATTGGGCTGAAATTGCTTCCCAGCTTGCCATTTTTTTTCCTGCTGCTACCAGTCTTGCAGTAGCTGCGCTGCTCTGCATGACTGGCAAACACTATCCAATAGAGTTCTCAGGAGACTTATGCGGGGGGGGGGGGGGAAATGGCAGCTTCCTTGAAGACCTTATTGTTGCCAGTCCAGGCAAGTCACACCCTACCCCGTGCCCAGCATTGCTGAAATTCCTTCTCCATTTTACTATCTGTGAATGGGACACCAAAATTGAGATGGGGAAGGGAGGGATTTTGTCTGGCCCCTGAGATGCGTTGTTGGTCCACCTTGATCAGGGGTTCTCAAACTTCCTCCACCATGACTCACCTGTTTGGTGGCAGAGGGTGCCGTGACCCACCTCCTCCTCCAACACCAGGCTTCTGCAGGTCACTTTTGTAAACCAGAAGTGATTGTCTAGCTGCTTCTGGAGGCCTGGTGTGGCCTCCAATTGCATCCATAGGGCTCCAATTTTGAGCCAGCCAGGTGGGAGGGCCCAGCTCAATACCCACCCGACATCAGGTTGTGACCCATAGTTTGAGAAACCCTGATCAGATGAATATGGCCTGTTCTGACTCCCCAAGGATACCTTCCGAGGCCCTTGAATTGAAGATGCTGATGATTTGTACAGGGGATTTTCTGTTTTTTTTTTTGCATGCCAGACTTGTGTTCTTTCACTGAGCTCTGGGTCCTCTTTTCCAGAACAGATTGGGAGTGACCTTGACTGCAGGTAGGTCCAACTCTTTCATAGTTTAGGGATACAAAGATCAGGCTGGATGTTCCCCCACTCTGGAAAAAAAACTGTACCTCAAATACCTGAAACTTGGGAACACTGGCATAATCCAGCATTTGGTCATGTCTTCATAAGTGCCCATAGTGGGAGGCGGGATGTGTGTGTCTCTCTTGGCCCCTAGAATCTTTGCTGTCCCAAAGCAGAAAATTCTGCCCCCCAGCATATGGTTTTGAAATAATTGGAACAGTATGTTGTGCACAGTATCCAGGTGTGTCTAGTTCATATGCATCAGTCAATCTGACTTTTCATAGTTGAAATTAACTGATAGCCACAACTGCTACCTTTCCATTAGTGATATATTGGCATTTTCTTCTGTCAGAATGGGCCTAAAATATCACACATCTGTTGCAAATATTCAGAAATTTTGTGTGTCAAATTTCTTCTGATAGCTCTTCTCCAAGTAATTTAATAGCATAGTAATTCCCCCCCCCCCCAGATTTGCCTTCTGACTTCAGCACTTTTAGGAATATATATGTTAAGCTTTTTTAAAAAAAATCTGACTGATGAGAACTAGAAACTTGAATGCTTCAACACCCCGCCCCCCCCCCCCTTAACTCTCCAATGCTAAGATACGGATTTCAATGAATCCTGGGACCAAGTAGAAGCTCTTCGAGAGATGCTTGCAATTTCATTTTAATGATATATAATCTGGATCAAACTGTAACTCCAGAGGATATTCAGTTAACATTTAAGTGTCTCTTGATTGAATAGTCAGAGCTGTTTGTATGCAGTTGTCTCCACAGAAGCTCTGAAAAGTGCATAATGTTGTAAAGGGCACGGAATCAACTCTGAGAGTATTAAAAAAAATTTTTAGTCCTCATGAATCAATTTCAGTATCATTGAAAGTATCTGGGGCCCACACCTGAAATCTCAAAAGCCACTGAATTGTTTACTCAGAAGTAAGTCCTATTTTGTTCAATGGGGCTTACTTTCAGGAAAGTGTGGTTAGGATTGCAGCCTAAGATTCCCTGTGGTTTGTGACAGGGATCCAATGCCCTGCATCACTCCACAACTAGGGAAGCCAGAATAAAGTCATGCAGAATGGCAAAACTTGCCCATTCAATCCATTTTTGCCCTGTGTACGTATTTGATCCCTGTTGCAGCTTTGGGCAGAAATGGCTTAAAGTGTGCAAAATCAGGAAGAAGAAAAAGCAGACTTCAATCAGGTCTGCAAAATGCGTTCAGTGGTGCAGGATTTGGCTTGCCTGAGTGCAGGCATCTTTGAGTACCCTGTGGAGGAGTTGATCTGACACTGCTAAATGCACTTGGGATGCTTTTTTTCTAGAATGGAAACAGGTTCAAGGAATAGATTCACCTTTTGTTGGAAAACTTGTTTCTGATGCTAAGCTTACAAGATTCATCACTGGCAGGCTGTGAACTGAAGCTACAGATCATTAGTGGATCCATTTCAATCCAACGTTTCCCCCAATGACCACTTAGTAGTGCATAAGACCATTGCCTTGGCAGCTGTCATGAATGCGGAGATGCTGTAGGGAGGTCTTTGTGAGGACTTTCCTATCTGCGATAGTGTCTCTCTTTGGCTGCTCCCCAAAGTGAGTTTGATTCTCTCCATGCAAGTCTTGGCATCATTCTTGTGTCTCCTTTGGAACACAGGCTTGACCCTTACTCAGTTCTGATGCTTATTCTACTTTGTGAATGCTTTTTCTTTTGCTGTGTCCAAATTAAATGAGAAAGATGGGTGACATCCCCCAAGTAGAAAATCCCATTTTCCTTCCCTAGACAGAAGCGATGGGTGATAACTTTGCAGCAAGATCCAACACTCTTTACACTTCCATGGACTAAAGTCTTTGTGGCTGTTCTGGAACTGCATCTTCAGCTGTGATCTTTTACCACTGGCAGTAAAAAGTGTCCCAGTGTGATGTGTGAACAGTTTCAACCATTGGTAAGTGGTTGTTCAGACACACTTAAGCCAATAGAGACACGCTAGGCTGGTTTCTATGATGCCATCCTCTGGCCTATGTAGGGATTTCTTCCACTGGTTTGCATGCATTGCGTCAGAATTTCAAGAGCACTGAGAAACAGGTTCATTTAGAAGATGTGAAGTAAGATGTTCATTTTTTTTTAAAGCAATCCTTTTCCAGCTGTACAGATGTCTAGTGGCTGCCCAGAGTGGGAAGGTAAACTTCGTCAGCATTTGGTGATAAATTCTGTTTTGAAATCCATGCCACATGCTTTGTATATAGACCAGTGGCCCTTCAGTGCTGTGGCTGTTTTGGTTTGCTTGCTCTTTGGGGACCACTGCATTTTCTTACCAAGTCCAGCAGGAGGAGGCTTCAGAGGTTTCCAAAACAAACCCAACTGCTGCCAGTCCTCTACAATCAAATGACATGCCAAACAGTGCATAAGCTGTGACTCCACATCAGTGCCGGAAAAGCACCGGGTGGTGGTGGTGGGGGGGTAGAACTCATTTTCTCCGAGGATCTTGGCTTTCATTCTAACAACAGCAAAAAGGGACTTCCATGCCATCCCAGTGCACAGGTTTGCTTGAAAAGTGTGCTGCTAAATCCTATAGAAGTCCTTGTCACAAGGTGACTGAATCAGATTTTCAGAAACTGGAGGTGGAGGTTTTACTGCCCTGAAAAGTTCCTTCTCTTTGCCTTGTGAATAGTACCAACAAAACATACTTTTGCAGCAATAAGGCCTGCAACATTGTTCTGTTTTGTATAATTTATGCTAGCTGAACCCCCCCCCCCCCCCAAAAAAAAATTCTCTTGGTTTTTGAAAGGCTGTAGTCCACCTCTCTTTAATTAGCCCTTCCCTGAACTCCGTTTCTTCCAAGCTTGGCCCTGATGCCCATTCAACATCTCATTCCTGGAAAAAGCCATGTTCGGGGTCAAGTCTAGTAGCAAGATGGTAGGAAGCAGGAAAGAAGCCCCAAATGAAGCCACTGGAGCAGCAAGCGTGGTCTTTGGGGCTGTCTGCTCTTCCAGGAAGCTCTATTTGGGGAGGGGGGAGTTGGAAGTTAAATACTAAATCAAGCAGTGTAACTTGTAAATTTTCAGCCTCAGCATTGTTTACATGTTTCTTAATTCATTGTCTTTTAAATGGTTGTATTTTTAAAATGATGGGAGGGGGTTTTTGTTTTGGGGTTTTTTCGTCTCCAATTGAAAAAAAAAAAGCTATTCTAGGCTTTCAAGGGTTGCGTCTCGGTGTCTTTCTTGAGCTGCCTGATTCTCTTCCACTTCTGACCCCACTCCCAGCTGACTTTCTATAAAAGGGCAGAAATCGAGTCTAAGAACCTTTCTTGTCTATCTTGCATCTCTGCCTGTGTGGAGATCAAGTTCTCTGTATATGCTCAGAGGCACTGGAACTGCCATTACAAATGGTTGCTGGCACTTTCTGGTGTATATTTAACTAACTGCTTTCTGCCCAGCGCACAGGTATACAATTTGATCCCTGTTGGGTATATGTAATGTTGGGCAGAAATGGTTTAAGCTTTGTACAGAACTGTTGGACTGTAGCCCTTTGTAAACAACATCCTCTGCATGGCGGAGTGGAACATGTCTGACGGCCCTGACTGCCTCCAGGGAACTTCAGCACATGCTGACAGAGGGAGGCTTTCTTCCTGTGATTTGTTGTCACAGAGGTGCCCAGGGACCTGACCAGTAGCACTGGGGCCATGGCTGGCTGGCACATTGACTCAGGGGTCTCCACACTTTTCAATATGAGGCCACCTCATATATTTTACACATTTTCACAGGGTGAAAAAAAAAATCAGTTTTATAAACGAATGAATGAAATTTAAACGAATGAGTAAATTTCACTTGGCTCTTTTTTTTTTTAATCATCAGCATGATATGCTTCAGAACAAAAGAAAGATGTGACAATTAGAAACAATGCCATTCTTAAACTAAGAAATAACATATAATGAGGAAAAATGTGAAAAATTAACAAATGTTCTGACAAAAAAAAGAGCTACTGCGAGCCGGATAAAATCTTGTGGAGGGCTGGATGTGGCTTCCAGGCCATAGTTTGAACGCCACTGCCTGAGATGATACCTCTGCAGATATTTTCTCTTATAATTCACAGCTGTTCTACCTGCTCTTTTTGTTTCCTCTGTCTCCTGTGTGTGTAGACGTGCCCACGTCAACTGAAGAGAACACTTCATGCATCTGATGAACTGAGCTCCAGTCCACGAAAGCTTAAGCTTCTTTAAAAAAATGTGTCATTGCAGGGCTCCAGTGCCTCCCTACCATAACCATTAAACCATAAACATTCCTTGCTCATTAAAATCAACTTGATAACGGATGATTTTTTATGATACTTATTATTTTTTTTTAAAGCCCCTGAAATGCAAAACATAACACAACCTCAATTCCAAGGAACGGTCAGTAGGGAATAGAGCTCTGCGTTGGTCTGTCCTCCAAGCAGTTTTGGCCTGCTTGAAATCACAGCATCGCAAACGTTTTGATGGCTTGGTAGAGATTCAGAGCGTTGTCACCTCTGGTGGTTTTTCCTCTTCAAGGCTCAAAACCAAGTCAAATTCCTCTTCAAAAGAAAATGGGAGGGTAAAAAAAAAATTAGGTAAATTCTTTGCTGGCATTTGGATCAGAGCTGATGCGAGACCACCTGGCTCCCCCAGCCAGCAGCGCAACAGCTCCCACATCCAGCATTTCTCTTCCTCCTGCAGCATCTCTCTACCCCATCACTAGCCTCTCCACACTTCCTTTTCTCCCAGGGACCCGCAGGCAAGGGAGATACAGCCCGCCTGTCATACTCAGAAGAAAATAGCCCCAGCCTCCCCTGTGATTGAGCTCACACTCCACCCACTTTCTGAGGGGTTGTGCGATCACAGGAGAGGCTAAGCTCTTGCTGCTGTTAGACTAGAACAGGGGTCTCCAAACCCTGGCCCGGGGGCCAGATGTGGCCCATGGAGAGCCTCTATCCAGCCTGCGGCCAGCCTCTGATCCCGAGAGCCTCTGGCCCAGTTGACTAAGCACTTGTGGGATGGGAAAATGGGGGTCTGTTTAAGTGTGTGATTGCACTTTTGGGCTGTGTTGGTGCTTGGAGAAATCCTGGCCATTTGAGCCCATTCATTCATCTAAGTTACAAATAAATAAATCTAATGTATTTATTTATATTGTGTATTTAATTTTTTTTTTCCAGCCCTCAACATTGTGCCAGATATTTTATGCGGCCCTTCGGCCGAGAAGTTTAGAGACCCCTGAACTAGAACCATGGCAAATGAGAGCTCAGCCTCCCCTGTGATTGTGCAACCACTCAGAAACTGTGTACAGCTTGTGTGCAATCACAATCACATTGCGCATGTGCTCTGCCCAGTTTCTGAGTGGTTGCACAATCGCAAGGGAGGCTGAGTGCTCGTCTGTCTACCACAGCTCTAATCTCTCTGTATAGTAACAGGTTCATGCTTGTCACTATACAGGAAGAGACTAGACCCGCACCAGCAAGAGCTCAGCTTCCTCTGCAATTGCCCAGATGCTGTGGCTTTCGGGTAGCCTCCAGAATGCTTTGTGTGCGCCATGCCACAGCAAGTGCACCCTAGCCCATACACTTCGTTGCATATTGCTGTCTTCTCAATTATACTTTTTGAATCCAGAAAGCAGCAAAAGGCAATTGGCCTGCTGTGGGGTAACGAGTGGGGATAGCATCAATCCACCCCCCCCCCCGATGCCAGGATGTTTGAGGTCAGCCTCAAAGTGAAAAAAAAACTGCCAAGTGGCCAGTGTATGTTCCTACCATCTGTCAGGGGCTGCACAGAGAGCCTCTGCCTGGTGAACAGCATCATCTCCTTCAGGGGTCCTCCTGAGGTCTTGTGTGCCTGGTGGTGAACCTTCAGCTCAGCCAGGGGGATGAAGCGCTTGGTCATCCGAACAAACTGGACATCTACCTGCCAGCACAAGGGAGGAAAGTCAATCCGAGAGGAAGGACATTAAGGAGCTTGTTTTATTACAGCACTGGTAGCCATTCCTGCAATATGAGCCAGGATGATGGCGTAGTGGTTCGAGAGTTGGATTTAGACCTGCTGCTCGCCTGGTCTGAATGATGGCCCCACAAGGTCTTTCATCCCCCCCCAAAAATAAGCAAGCATACCCAAACACAGACAGACTCAAGTCTGCATATGTGGCGACCGCATGCCAAGTCATTGGCCTCACACTCAAGTCAATGCCCAAGTCATCAACACAGGTAACTTGAGTTAGCTAAGAACATAAGAACAGCCCCACTGGATCAGGCCATAGGCCCATCTAGTCCAGCTTCCTGTATCTCACAGCGGCCTACCAAATGCCCCAGGGAGCACACCAGATAACAAGAGACTTCATCCTGGTGCCCTCCCTTGCATCTGGCCTTCTGACATAGCCCATTTCTAAAAACAGGAGGTTGCGTATACACATCATGGCTTGTAACCCGTAATGGATTTTTCCTCTAGAAACTTGTCCAATCCCCTTTTAAAGGCGTCCAGGCTAGACGCCATCACCACATCCTGTGGCAAGGAGTTCCACAAAAACATGTTTTTGTGACTCAGACTCGAGTCACCTGACTCGAGTTCCCATCCCTGAATGAAACTAATTAGTGGCAAATGCAGGACAGACAAAAGGAAGGACAGCTTGTGGCCCATGTGGGAAGTGGGAGGCTGGATCAACTTTTGCTGCAATCCAGCGAGGACCTTCTTCCATCTTTTAGCAGACAAGTGCTTCCATACAGGTGACCAGGTAATTGTTACCATAGGAAAACAGGCAACTGGCTATTTACAAGCCTAATTTGTTTATACAGCAATCAACCTATACATTTTTTTTTTAAAAGCCTGATTATTTATCCACCTTACTCACTTCCAAAGTAAAGGATCAATCCAACAAAAAGCAGCTGAGAGTATAATTCAATGGTCTTACCATGGACCACTTGGGATTCTCTTTGGTGCTGGAAGGATCGTAATGTGGATCCTTCTTTTCAAACTGGGTATGGTCTGGATAGGCCTCCTTCACTATCTAGGATGAGAAAGACAAACAGAGGCAAAGGAGGAGAGTTGGCTGACAGTGGCTGTAAAGAAGCTACCCTATGGTCAGTTCATACATGCAGAATCAGGCACAGGAGAACATATCAATCTGCGGGATAACAGTCAGATTTCAGATGGTGAGGGCGTTTCTCCAGACCCTCCCCTGGGGCCTTCTGCATGCGAAGTTCCACCATTGAACTATGACCTCATTGGTTCAGATGTTGCGCATCCGAGAATCACCATTTCATGCTGTGCTCCTGAATTGATTAGCGTGCATATATGAACTAGCCTTCCATATTCTCTCTTATTTAGCCATAGGATTTTGAACCCAAGTCTCATATATGCAAATCCAGTATTCTACCTGCTGCACCCAGTAACCTTTATTATACCTAGGACAATAAACTGTGGCTTATTGTCTGTGCTAAAAAATTTACTTGCATTTTATTCCACTTTAACTGTCATGATTCTTTAGGTAAGGTAGTTGGGCAAGATGCAGAGAATTCTCAAGTGGAGATCCTGTGTTTCCTTTACACATCCTCAGGGTTCCTTGGAAAGAAGGAATACAGCACAAAACCAGTGGTTCCCAAATTGGGACCCACTTTTTAAAATGACATTCTATTGGGACCCACCTAGGCTTACCAGACTTTTTAAAAAGGTGACCTAGAAAGAAATAATACTTATTTATATGTAATGGTGGTGGTTGGTAACCTTCAGTCTCAAAAGACTATGGTATAAGCCTACAGCACCTGGTATTCCCAGGCGGTCTCCCATCCAAGTACTAACCAGGCCTGACCCTGCTTAGCTTCCAAAAACAGACTAAGATCGGGCAGAAAAAAAAGACACACCGTTACTTCCCTATATTTACATATACTTCCAAACTGCAGGAGCTGAGCTCTTTGCAGGGTAATTAGCAGCTACAGTATCTGATTTTTGAATAGCTCCAGGATTTGAAGCAGTTATCTGATCATTCCATCACACTTTGGCAAACCACCAAAAATCAGGTCGAGACCCACCAGTGGGTAACAACCCACCGTTTGGGAACCTCTGCACTAAATCATTACTTAAAATTTGTAGTGTGGGTTCAGCCCTTCATCTATCATCAGTGCACATTATGATCTATGGTTCATCCCCCCCTCCCGGTCACCAAGCCAAGGATTCCATGACAATAGATATTGTTGACAACTGTCCCTTTTTCCTTGGTAGGAGCTTAGTCGACATTCCAGTAGTTAGTGATCTTTTTGCAGTGAGTGGCACTCACCTTGATTATGCCTGCAATCCCAGGCTCCTTACAATTACTGTGGTAGAAGAAGGCCTCCTGCCCAACTTTCATATCCCTCAGGAAATTTCGTGCCTGTCAAAAGGGTAGAAAAGGGGTGGCTGTTTTCCCACCAATGCAGGGAAGAAGGTGCACTTTTCAGTGCTCTCTTCCTGCAGACAGCCAGTTCTATAAACAGAGTTTCTCAGACTTTGGAAGAGAGGATTCTGGGGGGCCAAAAGATGCACTGGGCCAATTAATGCAAATAATGATTTATGCAAACCCTTCTTTGGAACCCAAACCATACAGCTGAGCTTTCAAACATACAACTGTGGTTGAGCTGCTGGTCTAGATTAGGAACAATTTTTTTTTTAATGTACGGAATAGATACAGTTTAATAAAAAAGCTACTGCTTCCAGTTCAGGCAAGTGATTGCATTTTCTGCTCAGTTAAGAAGAAAGAGAAAAAAAAATCCAGGGGATATTTTCAGATTTAACACACACACCACCCCTTCAGCAGACTGTTATTTTACGTCAGACTATGCCCTGGGAAAAGCAGGATTTATAGAGGCCTTACCTGATAATTCCGGACTCCATCCCAGCATGTCGTCTGATTGGGTTGAGCTTTTAAATCTTCAATGCCAAACTAGAGAATCGCATGCAAAACAAACAGCCTGTACATTACTTAAGCTTCTGGTTATCCATTTTTGTCATATTTATCAAGCAGTCCATAATGCTCTCCAAATACTAACATTCCTGTTCCTTTGCTCGATTATATATATGTATATGTGTGTATATAAGTGTGTGTGTGTGTGTGTGTGTGTGTGTGTGTATACACACAACGTATATATATGCCAACGAAGTTGTTGGCAACCTTCAGTCTCGAAAGACTCTGGTATCGCGCTCTGAATGGTGGTTCTGGCACAGCGTCTAGTGTGGCTGAAAAGGCCAGTTTGGGAGTGACAATCCCTTCCACACTGGGAGCAAGTGCAGTCTGTCCCTGGTCTGACTCCCTGGCTATGGGCCTTCCTTCTTTGCCTCAGTCTGTTGGCATAGTGTCTCTTCAAACTGGGAAAGGCCTGCTGCACAGCCTGCCTCCAAGCGGGCTGCTCAGAGGCCAAGGTTTCCCATCTGTTGAGGTCCATTTCTAAGGCTTTCAGATCCCTCTTGCAGATATCCTTGTAGCACGCAGCTGTGGTCTACCTGTAGGGTGCTTTCACTGCACAAGTTCTCCATAGAGGAGATCCTTTGGGAACCGGCCATCATCCATTCTCACGACATGACTGAGCCAACGCAGGAGTCTCTGTTTCAGCAGTGTATACATGCTGGGGATTCCAGCACGTTCCAGGACTGTGTTGTTTAGAACTTTGTCCTGCCAGGTGACACCGAGGATGCGTCGGAGGCAGCGCATGTGGAAAGCGTTCAGCTTCTTCTCCTGTTGTGTGTGAAGAGTCCATGACTCGCTGCAGTACAGAAGTGTACACAAGACGAAAGCTCTGTAGACCTGGATCATGGTGTGTTCCATCAGCTTCTTGTTGGACCAGACTTCTTTGTGAGTCTGGAAAACATGGTAGCTGCTTTGCCAATGCGTCTGTTTAAGCCACTCTTTATAGCATTCATAGATCTCACAAAGGTTTTCGACCTGGTCAGCAGGGACGGCCTCTTCAAGATTCTCCCCAAGATCGGATGTCCAGCCAGGCTCCTCAGCATCATCAAGTCTTTCCACGAGGACATGAAGGGCACTGTAGTCTTTGATGGCTCAACATCAGACCCCCTTGACATTCGAAGTGGAGTGAAGCAGGGCTGTGTTCTCGCACCAACCTTTTTTGGGATTTTCTTTGCTGTCCTGCTGAAGCAGGCTTTTGGAACTGCAACAGAAGGCATCTATCTCCGGGCCAGATCAGACGGAAAGCTCTTCAACGTCTCCAGACTGAAAGCACAGTCCAAAGTCCAGCTGAAATGTCTGCATGACTTCCTCTTTGCGGATGCCGCTGTCACCGCCCACTCTGCCAAAGATCTCCAGCAGCTCATGAACTGTTTTAGCAAGGCCTGCCAAGACTTTGGACTGACAATCAGCCTGAAGAAAATACAGGTCTTGGTTCAGGATGTGGACTCACCTCCCTGCATTACAATCTCTGCACACGAACTGGAGGTTGTCCATGACTTTGTGTACCTTGGCTCAACGATCTCCGACACTCATATATATAGTGGCTAATGTATTACTAATTCATACATTAATTAATGTATTGGATCAGACCTGGTTTAACCCCCACTCAGCCATGATGCTTATTGGGTGAGTGACTTGGGCCAATCCCACTCTCTTAGTTGTGCCTACCTCACAGGCTTGGCGTGAGGACAAAATGGAAGGTCTGGAATAAACCATTCTAGGATCTTTGCAGAAGATGAAATATAATCTCATGGGCAATGAATTCCATACATTGTGTTTATGAAGGAGGACTTCCTTTACTCCTGAAATGGACAGATGTAATGGGACCCTTGGGGTAAATTTGTGTCTGGTTAGCAGGCAAAGGCGAGATAGAAGATCTCTGACTTACCTTCACGTCCACCCCCTTCTCAAGCCTACTCTCTGGCTCAGATTTCATAAGCCAGTGGGTGTAGACTGGCTTGCTTGCATTCTGCCGAGCACCAGCTGCTGCCTTAGAGCTCTTCCCAGCTTCCATTTTGACGGTTGATGACCGGGGCCCCTCTCCCTGCTTGGGGCCCTCTGATTTGGCCACTTTCAAGGCAGGTTCTTTTGCAGCTTGGATATTGGCCAGGGTCAAAAATAAGGAAGGTGGGTGTCAGTTTTGTGGGCTTAAGCTAAACCGTATATCTCACTCTCATCATTTAGAGTAGACATATAGAGGTATATGCATGCATGTTCAGTTATGCACATATGAAGCTGCCCGACAAAGGGTCAGGCTATTATTCTGCCTAGCTCAGCATTGTCTAAGGATAGCAGCAGTTGCAGTCAGGGGTCTTTCCCCATCCTCCCTGCCATATGACAATGAACCCAGGGCCTTCTGCATTCAAAGCATGTAATTTACCACTCATACAGACCTCCCACCTTTTGCTCTAAGGCTACAATCCTAACCACACTTTCCTGACAGTAAACTCCATTGAACAAAATAGGACTTACTTCTGAGTAGACCTGGTTAGGATTGTGCCCTAAATCCTTAAATCTAATTTGCCCTAAATCCTTAACTACAGCTCTCAAGTCACTCGCAACATGTCCTATAGCCCCTGCTACCTGGCAGAGAGGCCCCTTTGAGTGATGGCTCTCATATATTTAGCAGGGGGAGAGCAACCAGCCCTCTTCACCCAGCCCAGCATCTTTTCCAGTGGCTGTTGCTGGTGCCTCCATTGTGTTTCTGGAACAGGAAATTATTTTCTCATTCCTTTGCAGTTATTTTGGGAATTTGTGGTGGTGTTGTTGTTGAGAGGCAGTATATAAATATTTTGCATGCATCACACCACTAGTCATGGTTTGTATGTGCCTCTTGCATTTGCTCTGCCTGCCAGTCCTTTCTTGTTTTCAACCATGTGCAATCCCACCCCCTCACTTACCTCTGGAGGCTGCTCTGCCTCTTTTCTTGCCTTGAGAAGGCATGCTCAGAATCCAGGTGCCTGTGGAAGAAAAAAAGATTGCCAGCTTAGATGAGAGAAAGTTCTTTCTGAGCCTAACACAAAGCACAACAAGAAAGGGTCACACAGGACTGTGGGTGGCCTACTAAAGTTCTGCAGAAAGAGAAAAAGCACAAAGCTTCCTGAATTTCACTTCCATTTGAAAAGACAATCACATTTCTAGTTGTGGCTGAAAAAGTGTGCTTGAATGTACAATGCTTGTACATTCATGCTTGTATATTTGATGCTTGTACATTCACTCAACACCCAGAAGGGTGGCTGAATAAGATTTATCGGGGGGGGGGGGGTGCACTAAACTAAATGATAAATGAGGCAGAACAATAAAACAAAAACTACTTTGTTTTGCTTACAGAATAGTAAAACAAAAACTATTTTGTTGAGCGGTATATAATTATGATAATATAGGCAACTGTGGAGCAAATAGGTGGCTCTAGGAAGTGAGCCAAGCTGCACGATGATATAGTAGCATGCACAAGTGAGCCAAGCTACACGAGCTCACTGTAGGATGCACCCCCAAGCTCATGCAAATCAAAACCCAGCAAAAGAGTGAGAAAACCATTACTGTACCTTTTCAGTAGATATGCAAAAAGCTGCTTCCTTTGCAAGGCTCACAACTGTCTCTTGAAGCCTGGTCTGCACTAGCAGCTCTCACCCACTTTGCAAGGTGCAGTTCTTGCTTGGCTGCAAGTTTCCTATCCAGAATAAATGCTTTCCCTACTGAAAACATACACACACTCTCCCCAATGGAGCATTTTAATTCGGCCGACAAATAACAAGTTATGCAAACTGCAGGTATGCCTTTAAGACCTGCCCCCACTATGCAACCAATCAGAAACCCTCCAGTGGTTCCGCTTGAGAAGCAAAGGACTACCATTCCCAGGAGCCCTAGCTGTCCTGGCGCACGAGATTCAGGGAATGGTAGTTTCATTGAGAAAGACTGCAGAAAGGGTTTTAATGGTAGGATGGGGCAACCATGAACTACAATTCCCACAGTGCAGCACGGTCAATAGACCTGTATTGCTCATTGCAAAGCTGCTTGCCATGGCTTGGAGAAGCTGCTGCAGGCTGCGGCTCCAGCTAGGAAGGAGGCTTGGAGGGAGTCATGCATGGGGGGCTAGAGGGATCGTCTCCTGCATTGACCGTAAGATGGGGGGCGTAAGGGTGGAGCATTTGATAGTATGGGGTTGCAAGGGAATTAAGGCTTGGTGTTTATTGGTTATGAATGTCCATAAGGTTTGCGATGTGTATATTTTTCCCCATTTGAATTGCAAGGCTTCCTTTTGTGACACAGGCACAGTTGCATCACAAGTAGAAATTCAACAGGTGCTGCTTGTTGCAATTTCCCCTGCCTTCATATGGAGAAATTCAACAGATGGTGCTTTCCTGTGTCGGAAAGAACGCTTCACCTGTTGAATTCCTGCCTGCTAGTCTGCCTAGCCTGGCAGTGATTCCCAGGCAATCCGCAGATATCTTCTCCATCACCTTCTGCATGCACTGAAAGTGTTGCTTGCAGCAAAGCACAGGCTGGTGCTGCCATGACCACTGATCCTGAAGACTCGGAGGTTGACCTGACCAAGTGGGCCCTTGGAGAGGCACAGCCTCATGACCTGATGGCGTGAGGATTTTGCATGTGACAGGTCCTTGGACATGCAGTCATCCTGCCCCCCATTTATGTGGGGTCTGGCCCCCTTCGAGCTTGGTTAGGCTCAAATTGAGGCTTCGTCCTGTCTCCGTTGCTACCATGACATAAGAAACATAAGAACAGCCCTGCTGGATCAGGCCATAGGCCCATCTAGTCCAGCTCCCTGTATCTCACAGCAACCCACCAAATGCCCCAGGGAGCACACCAGATAACAAGAGACCTGCAAGGCTTCCTGGGAATTGTAGTTAAGAACATAAGAACAGCCCCGCTGGATCAGGCCATAGGCCCATCTAGTCCAGCTTCCTGTATCTCACAGCGGCCCACCAAATGCCCCAGGGAGCACACTAGATAACAAGAGACCTGCAAGGCTTCCTGGGAATTGTAGTTAAGAACATAAGAACAGCCCCACTGGATCAGGCCATAGGCCCATCTAGTCCAGCTTCCTGTATCTCACAGCGGCCCACCAAATGCCCCAGGGAGCACACCAGATAACAAGAGACCTGCATCCTAGTGCCCTCCCTTGCATCGGCATTCTGACATAGCCTATTTCTAAAATCAATGACCTCCTTACTGGTTTCATCCTTTCCGAAGCCAAAATGTATCATTCAGGTTGGAGAACAACATCCCAAGCATCCCTGAGCATGAAATCAAGCAGACCTAAATTGCCTCCTGAACAGCCAAGTCTTAACTAGGCATGTGAAAGCCCAGCGAACTGGGGCCCTGGTGGACCTTCCTGGGGACCTCCCCCCCCACCCCCGTGTGTGGTGTGTGCTTTGTGTATATGTCTTGAAATCTCTTTCCTTTTCTGCCTCTCCAGCCGCTGCAGGTTTAACCGAGGAACAGAAGGAATTCCAAAAAGTTGCCTTTGACTTTGCAGCCAAAGAGATGGCCCCTCGCATGGCAGAATGGGACGAAAAGGTGAGACTGCCATTAACCTCTGCTGCCAATGACTGATAGTGATACTGCAGGAGCTGCTCAGAAAGGGGGGCAGCATTGCAATTTACAAAGCACAAACTGGACTGTAAAATTGCAAAAGTTTCCTTGCTGCATTGATCTCCGTACTGTCAACAGCAGACAGCTCCTTCGGTGCAGGGTATAAACCTAAAGAGAACAGCAGTTCATTTCATTGGTAGATTCCTCAACTAAAATGTTGATCAATTAATTACCGGGGGGGGGGGGAGACTTACTGTAGAACAGGGGTAGCCAAACTTGCTTAAGATAAGAGCCACATACAATAAACTTCAGATGCTTGAAAGCTGCAATATTTAAGACGTAGTTAAATCCTTAAGTGTGCAATCCTAACCCCTTTCCAGCACTGACATCAGGGCAATGCAGCTCTGAGGTAAGGGAACAAACACCCCCTTACTTTGAGGAGTTGGCATCCTTCAGTCTCGGAAGACTATTGTGTCACACTCCGAATGGTGGCTCTGGAACAGAGTGTCCTCTCCAGTGCGCGAAGCCTGGGGAAAGTAGATATGGAGGATAGACTGTTACCCATGCAGCAAATCGCCCCTCTCCACGTCGCTGAAATGGTCCAATGGAAAGGCAGAGGCCAATACGGTTGGTTCCAGCGGCATCACAGGAGTTGCCAGAACGTGACTGTGTTCAGCCATGAACTGCCTCAGGGACTCCGGCTCTGGATTTTGCCTCGAGGTTGACTCCTGAAGCCTTTTCCATAACTGGATGTAGCCACAAGGCAGTGGAGGTTTGGGATCAGAGTTTTCCTTCTCTCAGATGAGCTGCCTTCCCAGGCTGACGAGCCCCATCTACCCGGTGGCTGTTTAGTTGCCTCTTACGACAAGTACAGCCAAACTGAGGGCCTATTCTTATCCCCCAGCCCCCAGGGGACTTTGAGGAGGCCTCCATGAATGACACCCAACTGCAGGATGCAGCACATGTCCCACTGGCACCGCTATGCCAGTGCTGGAAAGCAGTGACATAAGGGGTTAGGATTGCACCCTAAATATATGTATTTACTCACATTAAACTTACGTTTTAATCCAGGGGGCTCTTCGTTTATACCTGGTAAATAATGATAAAGCTTGAAAATTTCTTATTTATGTTTTGTATTCATTGTGATGCATAAAGGAGCTCAACCAACATATTTCCAAGAGTTGCACATTATATGCCAAAGAGCCTCATGTGGCCCAGAGCTATGGTTTGGCTGCCCCTGCCATAGAAGTTTGTAATGGGTGAGACAGGAAGTAACCTTGGTTTTGAAAAATAAGTGCATTTGCAATAGTGGATTGAGCTCCTCCCTTCCTCTTGGACAGGAAATATTTCCCAAAGAAACACTGCAGAAAGCAGCCCAGCTGGGGTTTGGTGGGATCTATGTGCGGCCAGATGTGGGGGGCTCTGGATTATCCCGGCTGGACACCTCCATCATCTTTGAGGCTCTGTCGACGGGATGTGTCAGCACCACTGCCTATCTCAGCATCCACAAGTGAGTACCAGATGCAGGCGTGGCGTGAATTGGTCACCCATGCTCTAATGTTGCCTGTGTCATGGTCCTCTCTCCCATTGCTGCAGCATGTGTGCCTGGATGATCGACACTTTTGGGGACGAGGAGCAGAGGCGCAAGTTCTGTCCCTCGCTGTGCTGCATGGAAAAGTTTGCCTCTTACTGCCTGACTGAGCCAGGTGAGGGATGGGAGCCTCCTGTCCTCTGTTTTCTGAGAGCTAAGATGTCCCCAACAGGTGCATGGATAGTTCTTGAGTGTTAGATCTAGCAGAGTCTTGATGGAATCAGGGTGTGGGGGAAGGTAGTGCACTGAAAGAAGGGAATCCTGGTTCAGATCCCCATTTGGCTATGATGCTCCCGGAGTAGTTTTTGGCCAGTTGTCTTTTCTTAACCCAGTCTGCCTCACAAGGTTGTTGTGGAGACTGTATGAAGCAGGGGCAGACAGTCTATGCTGCCCTGAACATAAGAGCATAAACAGTTTGCTGCCACAAGTTGCAGTGATGGGGATTAGACAAATCTGTCTATGATGATGTCACTGCTCCACCCCATTGATGAAATCATGCTCAACTAGCAGTCCTTTCTTAACTCTGGACTTTGTCAGATGGGCAGAGGTGCACAATCTGGGCTTGTGCCAGGTCCAAGAGGAGCTAGGAGGGGGCCTTCTGGCCCCAGAGAATAGACTGCTTGATCCCTCTTACAGTGAAAACTCTATTCACCCATATTTGGGGCCGGCAGAGGGAAACTGTGGATTTTCACTACAAGTGAGAGTGGCAACAGCACAGACTGTGACTGAGGAAGAGCCAAACAAGAGCTGCTGGTTTATTTGTTTGTTTGGAGTTTTCACTGCAATCCTTCTCCTTCTTCCCAAACAGGAAGCGGAAGTGATGCTGCTTCTTTATTAACTTCAGCCAAGAGGTCAGGAGATGCCTACATTCTGAATGGTTCCAAGGTATCCACTTTCCTCTTCTTGACATCTTCTGCAGCCCTGACCTGTGTCTCGTGTCCCCCCCTCTCGTACTGCTTTCAGCTTGGCAGTGCGCCCTCTCAGGGTCCATCTCCAGAAACGTCTTCTTTTCAGAAAGCCCTAAGTTCCTCGCCCATTCTTCCAAAACTTCAAATAGCTGATTTTGCAGGAGATGGAAAACTTCCTCCCCGCCATCAGATGGAAACAAATGCTTCCACAGATTCTTTCAGACATAGCAATGGCTTTAGAGAGCTTTAAAAGGCAACTGGACAGATTCTTGCAGGAGGAGCAATCTGCTAACTATATATTCCTATGCATATTTTCCCAGAAGTAAACCCCACAGATGGTGTGATGGGACTTACTCCCAGATAAGTATGATTCCAGCCTACAACCCCATATGTGGAGGCAGTAGATCTTTGCACCTGCATTACTGGGGACAAGGAACAGGGCAAAGGCAGTTGTCTTCATCCACTTCCCAAAAGTATCTGACTGTCCACTGTTGGAAACAGGGTACTGGGATAGACAGATCCTTGGCTTGGATCAGCAGGGCTTTTCTTATATTCTCATAGTTTAATGTTGCCATTTTGAGCTCTTTCCATATTCCTAAGAGTTTCTCTTCGCCCTTTTTATTTCTCCAGCAATCTTCTCTCTTCCTCTCCTGAGGAAGGGGGTCTTGAATGTGCAGCAGCCTCTTTACTTTCCTGCCTCTGCTGTTGGCTTGACAGTGACAAGCTCTCTTCCCAGGTGATGACCTTTTCTTGCTCCTCTCGTGTCAGGCTTTCATCAGTGGCGGCGGCGATACAGATGTGTATGTGGTCATGTGCCGTACCGGAGGGTCAGGCCCCAAAGGCATCTCCTGCTTGGTGCTGGAGAAGGGGATGCCCGGCCTGAGCTTTGGCAAGAAGGAGAGGAAGGTAAGTGAGAGCCAGATCCCAGTCTGCCTGCCTCTCGCGTTCTCATGCTGAAGCCGCAGGAGCCTCAGCAGCGCACTGTTGGTGCACATTGTGTACCGTGGGACCTGCCACGTCAAAGGCCTGGTGGCTTGTTCACTTAAGGTGTTACGGTGCCATCTGAGGATGGATGGAGCAAGAAGATCCTCTCCTTTTCCTGCAGGTGGGCTGGAACTCGCAGCCAACCCGGGCAGTGATGTTTGAGGACTGCGCTGTTCCGGTAGCCAACCGGCTGGGAGAGGAAGGGCAAGGCTTCAACATTGCCATGAAGGGCTTGAACGGAGGGAGGATAAACATTGGTGAGTGCAGCAGAGGAAGGATGGGCCCCTTAGGGGAGTAGAGCTACCCTTGCTGCTGTGCTTAACCAAGTGTCTGCTCTGTTTTCTCTCCAGCTTCCTGTTCTCTCGGTGCCACTCACGCCTCTGTCCTTCTGGCACGGGATTATCTCAGCGTTCGCAAACAGTTTGGGGAGCCCCTGGCTAGCAATCAGGTAACCTTTTATATTGCGTACATTTGAAACGGTACCTCTCCTAGGAGGCAGTCAGCCCCATGTGTGCTTGTCCTTCACCACAGCATCACTTGCTGGGAAAAGTTGTGCTGCAGAGCTATAAAACCTGTGGATCTGGATATTACATATTTGCATTTGCCACGCCCACTCCCCTACCCCCAGTCCCACCCTACTTTGCTGTAAACTCCCCAGCTCAGTGGACCAGAGGCAAAATCACACCAAGACACAAGGTGTGCTGACTCTAGTGCCACCGGCTGGATGAAGGTTGGAACTGCACATGCTGTGTTTTGATTTATTATACGTAGAATTTGGTTTATTATACTTTAGCTGTCCAGCCAGCTGAAATCATAGCAGAGCATGATCAGACTCTGCTTTGGGAAGAAACAAATGGGCAGCAATCCTTGCAGCAGAAAATAGGTGACATAGAAACTGGCAATTTTCATTTTGCTTGTTTTACTGTTAGGAATGTATTAGAATAAATACAGATAGAGCCTCTATCTGGCCCACGGCCAGCCTCTGATCTCCTGAGAGCCTCTCAAATGATGGCCCCGTTGACCAAACACAACCAGAGTTGTGCTTGTGGGGTAGGGGAATGGGGGTCCATTTAAGTGTGTGCTTTATTTCTTGGGCTGTGTTGGTGCTTGGAGAAATCCTGGACATTTTGAGCCCATTCATTCATTCATTTCAGCCATTCATCTAAGTTCCATCTCTAATGTATTTATTTAAATTTTATATTTAATTTTTTATCTAGCCCTCGACACTGTGCCAGATATTTAATGCGGCCCTTTGGCCAAAACATTTAGAGACCCCTGGTATAGAGGAAAATTCAGGCGTGCAGCATGTAAAACTTAAAAGGGATCATAAGATATGAAAAAGGGGTAAGAAAAAAGGAGGGCTTTTATGTTAGCCCGGCTAAATATTTTCCCCTCTGCAGTGCTGAACGGCCGATATACTCGGGTACCTTTTGACCAAAGGCGTTGTAATCATTGTGGTATAGAGCCTGATTCTGTCACTCATTTTCTTTGCATTTGTCCTGTGTTTAGCAAGCTTCTCTGCTCTATTCTGGGCCCTGTTTTTTCCAGTTATTCTGGCCCCCCTAACCTTCTCGCAGCGTTTCTTTTATATGACTTTTCGCAAGAAACTACGATTCCTGTTGCCGAGTTTCTTGCAAAAGTTTTTATTTCTAACAGTTTAAGGCAGCCCTGACTGGAGTATTTGAGCGAGCAATTTCCTTATGGTTCTGTTTTTGTGTACCTTTATTTGTGGTTTTATATTTGTGATTGTATATTTATTATGTGTGATGCCAATAAAGGTTGTTGAAGTTGGTTGGGTAAGAAAAAGGGATAATTTTAAAAGGATCATAAGAATGGACAGTGATCAGTAAACACACAGCTAACAATACTTGGACAGCTTCCCTGTGTATGAATTTGACACATCTCTCCAAGAAACAACATGGAGCTGAGCTCTCATCAACAGCTCTGGCTCACACTTACCTAGCCTCACCACATTTCACTTTCATCTGCCTCCCGCCCTTCTCTCGACAGTACCTCCAGTTCCAGCTGGCTGAGATGGCGACTCGCCTGGTGGCGGCACGGCTCATGGTGCGCAATGCCGCAAAGGCATTGCAGGAAGAGCGTGAGGACGCCGTGGCCCTGTGCTCCATGGCCAAGCTCTTTGCCACAGACGAGTGCTTTGCGGTAAGTGAAGCCATTACCGCATTTGATGTAGAGAATCAGGAATGATTGGAAGCGAGGGTCTGGGGAGAGAGGAAGACTCGGGGTGTTTTCACATCCCCCTTCTCATGACTGAGGCTGGGATTGGGAGTGAGTGAAGTACAGTAATGTCCAAGGTGTGGGGGGGGGGGCGGACAGCAAGGGGCTACCCGGAAGCCCCAGTGCTTCCACAATCACTATGGCTGCATGGCTGTGCTCTCACAGCTACAGTTTTAGTTTCTCAAAGAGACTTGGACTGCCTTGGAGTCTTGACAGCTCAGCCTCCCATGTGATGATGCAGCCATTCAGAAACTGGGTGGAGCGAGTGCACAATTACAGAGGAGCTTGAGCAGACAGGACAGGGGAGGCTCTGCCTCTCCTGACTGCATATCTCTGATGTGCAGCTTCCGAGGAGCACTGGCTGTAACCCAGAGAGACAAATGTTCTTTGTTCTCAAGGCGTTGCTATATGTAATTTGTTTCAAGGTGTGTATCGGTGGACAGGGTAAGATACGCTTTTACCCATCCTCTTTTCAAGGTTTGTAATTTCTAAGTTATGGTAGGAAGCTGTTAAAAAAAAAAAATCCCTTGTAGCTACAACTCTCAGGCCTCATTTTTTCTTCCTGTAGAAGGGAGTGGAAGACAAAACAGAACAGAGATGGTTAATGGATTAGAAAACCTAGGAAGATTTTTTTTTCTGTGTGTTAAGGACTGAGCTGATAGTTTACCTTCTTCATTCCCTCTTCAACACTGTCACCAGTTTTATGGTAGTTTTCCAGAATGCGATTATCAGGATGAATGTGTCACCAGGTAGGGGCATTCTGGAAGGGGGATAGAAGAACTGCTGCAATGGGGCAGCCCCCTTTTTAGCTCCCCCACCAAAGAATTGCCATGCCTCAGTTTCCACTGCTTCTGAATGAGGTGGTGAAGGGGGGGAGGTGTATGCACATTTCAGCTCTGTCTCAGGCTGCAATCTGATTTATACTTAACCAGGAGTAAGTCCAATTGACTATAATAGGACTTACTTTTGCATAGGATTGGGCTATCTATCCGTTTAGGGCCAATCCTATCCAATTTTCCAGTGCCGGTACAACTATGCCAGTGGGGCATGCACTGCATCTTGTGGTAGGCCAGCAGTCACAGAAGCCCCCTTAAGGTATGGGAACATTTGTTCCCTTACCTTGGGGCTGCATTGCCACTGCACCAGTGCTGGAAAATTGGATAGGATTGGACCCTTAGTCACTGGATGACTCCCCATGCCACAATTTAAGTACATGAATTACCAGTAGGTGGCAGTCTTGCATTTGCATCTAGACCTGTTCAGATAAAGCCTTTGGATAAAGGCTGTTTAAATTCACTGGAATGGTTTGTGTAAAATAACGTAGATGCAAAGCAAACCAGGCGAGCTAAAAGAAATGCTGAGTTTAAAGGGACTAACAGGCAAGCCTCTATTCTCAGGTTTGCACTTAGTTCTTTTCAGACAGTGTTTAAGCACTGGGTTCCTCATCCCTACCCTGTTCTCCTGTGGAGTTCCAGACAAGGCTCGCCCACTCTTGTGCTTGACCTTGTCTCGTTCTCTCCAACACAGATCTGCAACCAAGCCTTGCAGATGCACGGGGGCTACGGGTACCTGAAGGACTACGCTGTGCAGCAGTTTGTGCGAGACATCCGTGTGCACCAGATTCTAGAAGGTAACTTTCAGAACATCACCTACAACCTCAGCCGTTGCTTGCCTTGTTTCCAATGACATTCAGTAGCCACTGCAACCCCAAACTTTAAACTTCGCTCTCCAGCCCTCCCTGCTTGCACTGAGAGCCAAGTTAATGTGCAGGAAATGCGAATAGGGTCGTATGACATATTCCTGGCATAACCTAGAGTTCCTAAAGGTGCATAGATCTAGTAAGCCCATATCAGCTTGTCACTGACTTTGCACTTAGTTCTATAATGCCATGCCTGGAAGTTTGGTTCCTAACACAGTGGCTTCCAAGCATTTTAGAGACCCTAGAGGCTGCTGCCTGAATTATGCCAAGATTGGCACCACATGCCAAGTGGTGTGGCTGTAATGGTGATTGAGCAGCAGTGCTCCCCCCCTCCCAGTAGCAACTAGTTAAAACCCTTAATGCACATAGGCTAATCTGCCCTGACAGTTTTGCAAGCCACCAAAAATTGGGTTATGACCCACTGGTGGGTCCCAGACCCACAGTTTGAGAACTGCTGGAACACAATCAGTGTTCCACTTTTTAGTTATTGTTATTAACAGTATTTGTAATACGCTTTTCAACAAAAGTTCACAAAGTGGTTTATAGAGAAAATCAAAAACTTTGAAACATTTGCTGCAGGTTGGCTGTTTGCAGTATTTGAGAGCCTTAGGGCACAATCATAACCCCTTATGTCAGTGCTTTCCAGCACTGACTTAAGGGCATTGCAGCTCTGAGGGAACAAACATTCCCTTGCTTTGAGGAGGCCTCCCTGAGTGACACCCAACTGCAGGATGCAGCACACATCCCATTGGCACCGCTATACCAGTGCTGGAAAGTACTGACATAAGGGGTTAGGATTGCACCCTTAAATGGTCAATGTAGCTCACTGAGGCAGCTTTTACTTTGCATGCAGAAGGTCCCAGGTTCAGTCACCTGGGTAGGGTTGGGAAACTATTCATGCCTGACACTCTGGAGGACCCCAGTGTTGAAAATACAGTGGGCCCTGGGTATTCACAAGGTTTCATTCCAGGACACCCTGCAGCTACCAAATTCCATGGATGATGAAATCCATGGGGGCGGGGGAGGTGATATTAGCGTGGCATTGCAATTTCTTACCTGGGGGCTGTGACCAGCCCTCCAGAGGTTGTGCATGGCCTCCTGAGAAGGCCTCCGGAGCCAGACATGACCGGAACAACCTCCAGATGCGACCAGGAGTTTCTGGTGCAGAGTGGAATTGCCTTCCAGTCTGGGAGGTCTTCTGAGGCCCTCCAGCCATAGGCTGGGCATCTGCAGATGCTCAAATCTGCAGGTGCCTAACCCTTGGATAAGGAGGGCTCCCTCTTCTGACCGAGATAGGCTGATAGTCCAATTCAGGAGAAGGCTGTCTGTTTTCAGCCTCTGTGTCACTGAGGATTTTAAATGAAAGCTAAGATTCTCCAAGTCCCAAATACTGCCCTGGATTCAACCTGCCCTTCCCAACAGTTACAGTTCTGTTTGCTAACAGGTCCATCTCTCTCTCTCTCTCTCTCTCTCTCTCTCTCTCTCTCTCTCTCTCTCTCTCTCTGTGACTGTGTCTGCTGAATAGGTACCAACGAGGTGATGAGGATGATTGTGGCCAGGAGCCTGTTGCAGGCATAGAATCAGGAGCTTGACACACTCCACGTGCCGCTTTGGTGGCTGCACACCACGAGCAAGAGACGGAGACTTTCTGGTAGTGGAGATGCATTTCCACCTTCCTTTCTGATCTTAAGCCCTGACAGACATGACTTGAAATGTGCTGCGCTACAGTGACAGGCCGTGCCTGGTAGAATCAATGCTGCTGTTTGGGGACTGAAAGCTTCCAGCAAGATATCAACAGAGCCTTTTGTCCTTGATTTCCCAGTGGCTGGGCATCTGCTGTGACCTGATGCTCCTCAGAAGGAGAGTGAAGGAAAGCTGGCTCTGGTCACCCGTCTGTACCTTCCCTAGAGACTGAAGCAAGTGCCCACCAGCCCTTGAGACGGAGATGGGGGGTGGCTTGTTGATGGCCTTTGATAGTACCGCTGCTCATTCTCTCGCTTGGTGCCTGGAAAAATCCATTTGCACAAATTGAAGAAAAGGACAATCTTCCTGTTTGGTCCACATTTCATGGAGATTATACTTTTTGCCTCCTCCAAAGGAGGGTATATGTAACCACCAAGGCCTTTCACAACTTTTAAAGGGGATGGTGTTGCCTCCCAGTAACACACCCGGCCCCAAGGCCAGGGAAACTGTTCCACCATCGATCTGATGGTGCTAGAGATTCTTGATATCAAAACACAGACAAAGCCTTTCAATCCCTTGCAGAATCACAGCTTGGCTGTTTCCAGCAGTCGAGGCACACAATGAAACTGCGCACTGACCCTTGTCGTTTCCTTTGCATCCTGGTATTGGACTCAATAAATGGTGATTTTTCTCTTTTACTTCTTGCTGGTTGAGCAACTCTGGCTGCAATCCTAACCACGCTTACCTGAGAGTAAGCCCCATTGAAAAAAAAAAAATTGGACTTACTTCTGAGTAGACCTGGTTAGGCTTGCGCCCTCTCTTGCCTAATGGGGCAACCACTTAAACTGCTTGTATCTTGGAATGTGAACCAAGTTTGCAGGCCCTGGTTGTGGCAGTTGAACCATTTAGATAAGAGGGAATCAATGGGGAGGTTAAAAAGGATACAGGGATTGCAGAGAAGCAGATGAAATCTTTGCATCTGTATTCACTGCAGCAACTTGGAGGGTAGCTACCTTTGCCTGAACTCATCTACTCAGAGAGGGGGTCTGAAGAACAGCGTCAAATGGAAGTGACAGGAGATGAGGTTCTAATCTTGAGTATATTGACCAATTAAAAAATTAACAGATTACTGGAACCAGACAGCATCCAGATGAGAGTTTTTAAGCAACGAAGATGTCAGATTGCTGATCTTCTAACAAAAATATGTAAGTTGTCCTTTAAATCAATCTCTGTGCCAGAGAGCTGGAAGGTCGCCAATGTAATAATATTAAAAACCCTTCTCCTTGGGTGAAGCTAGTTTTGCATATACAGGAAATGGGTATGTTAAACAAAGCCCAGCAATCCACTTCTTGCCCAAGGGTGAGCCCCCAGAAGCATTGAAAACTGGTGCCTCTTTGGCAGCTTTAGGGCACAATCCTAACCCCTTACGTCAGTGCTTTCCAGCACTGACATAAGGGCAACGCAGCTCTGAGGTAAGGGAACAAACATTCCCGTACTTTGAGGAGGCCTCCATGAGTGACACCCAACTGCAGGATGCAGCACATGTCCCATTGGCACCGCTATGCCAGTGCTGTGCAGCACTGACATAAGGGGTTAGGATTGCACCCTTAGAAGAGGTGGATGTCATTGCTTCTTGGTTACAGTCTGTGTTCCACATGGTAGTGTACAAAATGTCATATCACTCCTGCCCCTGTACTGTGGCTGAGATCTTGCAAAACAATTCCCTTGTAAATATGTAGGTAGGGACTTGGTTAGAAAATTGGCACCTGTTTGCTCTCTCTCTCTTGCCCCCTGCACACAATTTTGTCCGTTGGTCCTTTTTTTCCAAGCTGCCTGGTTGGAATTTGACCCAGGTTGATGCAAACCGATTGCAGTTGTACATAAACTTTGTTGGAAGGTGTCAGTGGCCTCAAGCCGCAGGGCAAATGTTCTAGCAATACTCAACATGCTTTTCTTCATAGCACAGGAGCAAGGTTTTGCCCTGAAGGCCCCCAACGACCTAGCACAAGCAGTGCACAGGGTGGGCAGGCTTCAGCCTCCTAAGGTCTACATGGGTCTTTACTAGACACAAGAGTCAGATGGATTAGTGAGTCAAGGGGTGGAGCACTTACATAATGGTGACTCAGTGGGCAGAGACAGTGCTGGCTGCAAGACCTCCTGACACTGAGCGGGCATGCCAAATGCTGCCCCTTATCAGATGATGTGCCAGCCTCTGCTCCTCCCACCTTCCAGTGGTCCAGCTCAGCATTCTCCTCTCCTCCACATTGCCTCTTTGTTCCCCAGTTTTCCAACCCAGAGACTGGAAGAAGGAGGCAAGTAGGTGGACAGAGATGGACAAGCCCCCCATTGTCTGCCTGAGAGGACCATCTCAGTTGTCCTCATGGATGGGCCGGCCCTGATCAGACCCAACACCACCTTCTGCTGCTCCAGAACCATGTATAAGAACATATTTACATATATGTATATTTATATGTTTATATGAACATAAGAACGTATAATTTAATTTAAGAATCCCTAAAACACAAAACTATGTAATCAGACAGCCAGCAGCAGGGTGGCTGTACCGAGTGTCACATGTATGACTGGCTGCATCCAGCGTTTTGCACCGAGTGTCACATGTATGACTATATGCCTCTCAGAGCATATACGTTTTACATATGCTCGTATATGTTTTGGATGTTTATAAAACATATGAACATGGTTGGCAACCTTCAGTCTCGAAAGATAATGGTATAAGCCTACAGCACCCAGTATACCCAGGCGGTCTCCCATTCAAGTACTAACCAGGCCTGACCCTGCTTAGCTTCCAAGATCAGACGAGATTGGGCATCTGCAGGGTAAAGTAAATTAAAGCTTGATTCAAACAGCTTATTAATAAGCTGAATAAACATGCTTACTACAAGTGCAAGGTGGTGAAGGGAGTAATAACACAGGTTGCCTCTGCAGTGAATGAGACAAGGCTGCCTCTGAGGACGTGCAGAGTGCAATCATGCAAGTGGAGCCTGGGCTGCCTCTGAGGGTGTGCAGAGTGCAGCCATGCAAGGGGGAGCCTGGGCTGCCTCTGAGGACGTGCAGAGTGCAGCCATGTAAGGGACGGCCTAGCCTCTGAGCATGGGCAGAGTGCGCGTCCCCAAGAGCCTCCGGGAGGGTGCAGAGCTCACTTTCCGCGGCCCCAGCGGCAGATCGCAGCAGCCTCAGCCCCGGGGGGCGGGCCGGAGCGGTGACGGACGTGCGCCCCGCCCAACCGGGCCGTAGCAACGCCCTGAGCCCGCCCCCTGGCGGCGGGCCAATGGGGGCGCGCACGGGGCCCGCCCTCCAATGGGAGGAGCGGGTCTGTAACGGGGCGGCCAATGGTGGGGACGGACGGAGTCCCTGGCAACGGAGCGCAGCCTGGCCGCGGCCCCGGCCCAACGATGTGGGGCTGCGGCGGGCGGCGGCGGAGGAGGGTCCTCTTCGGCCTGCTGCTGCTCGCCACCGGCCTCGCCGCGATGCTCAGGTGAGCGGGCGCCGCTCCGTCGCTGACTGACTGAGGGCGCGGGGCGTGGCCAGAACGCAGTTATGCTAATTGGGCCACGCCCACCCACTAAGCCCCGCCCACTGTGGCCACGCCCCCGAGGGCTCCTAGGCACCTGCAGGCTGTCAGTAGCCCCGCCCCCTGGCAGGTGGGGGGCTCTGGGTGCTCCCCCCTCCCTCCTTCCCTTGGGCCCCTTCTGCCCCCCCACACGTGCCCCAAGTGTAAGTTACCCTTGGAACTCCCTGCCACTCGACACAGGGGAGGAGCACTGCAGCCGGCCCCGTTCAGGTGGGAAAGGCTGCTGGAGGCCCCTCTAGCCTCCCCTGGCAAGGCAGTCCCTCCTTCCCTCCCTCTGGGATCACTCCCACCCTGCCCCCTTGGACCCCCTTCTCCCCTCCCCAACATGTGCTGCAAGGGGCTCCTGTGGGTGTAATTGACCCATGGAACTCCCTGCCACCAGATGCAAAGTAGGGACAGTTTGGAACCGGCCCCTTGACTTGCTTCTCTGCCTGCTGCAAAGTTTCAATTTGCAGAGCAGCACTTTGAACTTTGCAGGTGCAGTGCAGGTTTGCAAAACCTGCTGCTCTTTAGCCCTAAAGCAAGTGGTTCCTTTGGGTGTGATTAACCCATGGAATTCCCTGCCACCGGATGCAGAGGACGGACGCTGATTTGCAGAGTAACCACTGAATATCAGTTACAGGGGGGCAGTAGCAGGATTCTCCTCTCTCCTTGCCTGTGGCTTTCCCAGAGGCAACTGGGAAAGGCGATCAAAGGTGTATTTTAATTCAGACATCATTCTCCTCTCGCCTCACCCTGGGTCTCTAGAAATTAACAGTGCAATCCTATGCATTGCAACTGCTGCATTCAATGGGATGTACTTCCAGGGCTAGTACCGTATAGGACTGCATTCTAAAACCCCAAATTGTAGATGGACCTGTATCTTGGCTGCGGTATAGATACGTGTAACTCTGTGTGCATGGATACCACTCAGGTGTTTGACCTGTCATCACAGCTGGTGCATGCAGTCCTTTTTAAAAAAGAATTGTAGGAGAATTAATGACTTTCTAGTATATCTTTAACCAGAAGAAGAAACTTTCTCTTTGCTTTTGAGTCAGGGCAGGACAGGCTGTTCCAGAGTAAATGAACTGACAAAGGCAGCTGCAAAAGAACCCTCAGCGACTTAAGACTGTATCTCTCTGTAAAATGCTGGAGCACATTTGGGTAGCATAGATTTCCCTTGGGTGACCACACCTTTTGTAGGTGGTAGCCCCTCCCCCTGTCCACCTACATAGCCCAGTCAAGACCAGGAATCCCGAGGGTCCATTAGTATGCACCATTTTTTAAAGTTATTGTTTATCCGTGACGCTGCTCTAAATCAAAAGACTGAAAGCAGCTTCCAAATTCAGTTTAAGCCTACAGAGTTGTCATGCAAAATAAGATACATGCAAAGCTTACACATTTTTAAAAAACACTGCAAATTGTTACCTGTGCAAGTGTATGATGCCAATCAATCCTCTTTTTTTTTTTTTTGCTGAGAACAAGACCTGAAACTGTTATAGATAATTGGGGTGGAACCTAACCTGATTTTTCCCCACTCTTTTCTTTCTCATGCAGTTTGACTCTAAGTCAGTGATTTTCAACCAGTGTGCCACGAATGGTCTACAGGTGTGCCGTGGGAATTTGGGGGAATGGTATTTATTATTAGGGCCATTGGTGATATTGGCCCCCCACCAGCAGCATGGTGTGCCTTGTCAAAAAATTAATAGTATGTCTTGACAGTTGTAGCACCTTGTCAGTGTGCCGTGTGATAAAAAAGGTTGAAAATCACTGCTGTAAGCCATATAAAGGGTATTGGGCATTTAAAAATTCCAGATTAATCTAATCTCGGGTCAAGCGGTGTGATCTTGTGTATACATCCAATGAGCCAGCCCCCTTTGCATTGGGGATGGAGAAAGAAAGGAGATATTGGGAAGGGGCTAGTTAGTTATGACCCCGTTCTTTCTAGTTTGTCCTGTAGGTTTATAATAATGTGCTGATTTGCTGCGGAGCAGGGAGTGCTAGTAAAATGGCTTGTTTGAAGTTTTATAACTTTCCAGGTAGCAGCTGTGACCCTGAGGAATACAGTGTTGTTCATTTGAAGTATGTGTTCTATTAGGTTCATGTGTCAGCCTGCCATTTCTGATATCTTTGCAGTGGCTTTTTTTCTAGAAACCTACAACTCACTCTGTGTGTGTGTTTTGGCAGACTCTCAGCCTGTCCTTACATGATGCTAAATCTACAGTGTTGTTCAATCCTTGAATTCAGCAAGCTATAGTATAGAAGAGTGATTTTCAACCTTTTTCAGCTCATGGCACACTGACAAGGTACTAAAATTGTCAAGGCACACCATCAGTTTTTTGACAATTGACAAGGCACACCATACTGCTGGTGAGGAGCTCACATCCCCATTGGCCCTATTAACAAATGACCCTCTCCCAAACTCTCGCGGCACACCTGTGGACCATTCGCGGCACACCAGTGTGCCACGGCACACTGGTTGAAAATGGCTGGTATAGAAGACAATTTGTGATCTTTCTGTCTCCTTTCTGGCGCTGCAATCAGAATACTTTTCATTGTGTAAGCAACCTCTGGAGATTGAATTGTGACTTATGTTCTCAAGCCAGGGTCCCGTGCAAATGCAAAAGCAGGTTTTGCTTTTCTTCAAAAATATGTAATTCTGCTAATGAAGGGGTCTTTGTGACTCAAAAACTTGTGTGTTTAAGATATAGGTAGTCACTGTTTTTCTAGATCAGCCATTTTCAGCCACTGTGCTGTGGCACATTGGTGTGCTGTGAGTGGTCCACAGGTGTGCCACATGAATTTGGGGGAAGATTATTTATTAGTAGGGTCAATGGGGAAGTGAGCCCCCCACTGGCAGCATGGTGTGCCTTGTCAATTGTCAAAAACCTGATGGTGTGCCTAGACAATTTTAGTACCTTATCAGTGCGTCGTGAGATGAAAAAGTTGAAAATCACTGTTCTACATGATTGGCCAGTACTGATCCTCAGTGCAGTGCAAGTTCTAATAGATGTGGTGCTGTTGGGAACAAAACTCCTTGGTTTGTAATGTAAGACCGTAAGGGCGCAATCCTAACCAACTTTCCAGTGCTGGCATAGCTGTGCCAGTGGGCGAGTGCTGAATCCTGCAGTTGAGAAGGGGAGCAGTCACAGATACCTCCTCAAGGTAAGGCATTCTTTGTTCCCTTACCTTGGTGCTGGAATGTTGGTTAGGATTGTGCCCTAAGACACTTTGGGCCCAATCGTATCCAACTTTCCAGCACCATTGCAACCGCAGTGCAGTCCCGAAGTAAGGGAACAAATATTCCCATCCACTGAGGGATGTCCCACTGCATGTCCCAGCGCATGTCCCACTGGAACTGCTGCACTGGCACTGGGAAATTGGATAGGATTAGGCCGTTGTTCATGCTTCAGTTATTCTCTCTGCCCCCCATTGAAACAAAATTGGATTAACCGGGGATGTAGTAGCCTATTGTACACTGCTACATTTGCTATCTTTTCCTCTCAGGGTGCAAACAAAGCACTCTTCACCATTCACCTGAGTATACAACAATGTCCCATTAGCTCTGCTTGCTAAAGCAGCAAAACAAGTGCAAAGAGGTCAAGAAAATGAGCGCAAGTGGCTACTTGTACAAAGGGAGTTGGTGGGAATGCACATTCTGTTCAAAGCAAAATAGGCTGTACCCTCACTCAAGGGCTCACCTGAGATGCATCCACATCATGCCAGTCATTACTGGACCAGCTAAAGACGCACGCACATAAGTTGTTTCCCTGGATGGTCGTCCTTCATTGGAAGGGGGTTTACAACTCTTAGCTCCAGTTCCTTCCTTCCTGGAACCCACACAGTTCTGGTTCATCTTTGTCTTCTTCCCTTCTCCCATCCCTGCTTGCTTGTGCTGCTTCTTGCTTTGCAACCCTCTCTTGTTCCCCAGTTTGTCCCCTTCCAAGGAAGGCTGTTTCTACCTCTGTTCTCCTTTTAAAGCCAACTAATAAACAGAGCTAGGAGCTCCGTGGGGAAATCTGTTTAACGATGACTTCTGGCTTAATGTGTATTGGGTCAGGATTGACCAGAGCTTAAGTAAAAATTGATCCGCGGCGTTTATGTCTCTGGGGGCAGCAACCACTGCAAAGTCTGAGAGATGCTTGTGTCAGACATTCCTCTTGGTGGGCTGCGTGCTAATTGCACAGTCGGTAAAACAGGATGCCTGAATGTTTGAAATAATCAAATTCTGATGTGCTTTGTTAAGTTATGTTTTGGGAAAGGTGTAAATTATTAATGTCTGCTTTCATTGCGAAATTAAGCAGACTTAGGGCCCAATCCTATCCAATTTTCGAGTGCCGGTGCAACTGTGCCAATGGGGCGTGCACCGCATCTTGTGGTGGGGCAGCAGTCACAGAGGCCTCCTTAAGGTAATAATAATAATAATAATAATAATAATAATAATAATAAATACAGGTATTTATATACCACCTTTCTTGGTCATCAGATTTCTCCTTGGACTTTAATTCAAGGCAGTTTACATAGGCAGGCTATACTAAATCCCAATAGGGATTTTTACCATTGAAGAAGGTTCTGTCTTTCAAGAACCACAACATTTCAGATGGATCTTTAATGATTTGGTATCACATTCTGGCCTCCATTTTCCTCCCACACAGGCTGACAGCGGCCAAAGAGCAGGTGGAATAACTCGGCATAACTCGGCTAGGCTTGTCAGCTGCTTCAAGGTCTCGCCGTTCAGGTGCCGGTGGCCTCGAACTGGTGACCTTCAGGGGTTATCTTCAGGCAAACGGAGGCTCTACCCACTAGACCAGACCTCCTGCCCCTCTAGACCAGACCTGCTGCCCTGGTATAGGAACATGTGTTCCCTTACCTTGGGGTTGCATTGCGGCTGCACCGGTGTTGGAAAATTGGATAGGATTGGGCCCTTAATGAGGTAGGATATGGAAACTGGCCACTATAATGTTTATATTATGAAGATATTTCACATTTTCCACATATTTTTCCTCTAAGGAGCTCAGGGTGGTAGTTCCTTCCCTCCTTTTGTACTCACAACAGCCCTGCGAGATAGATGAAACTGAGAGAGCAATGGCCCCAAGGTCACCCAGGAAGCATCATGACTGAGCAGGGATTTGAACCTGGATCTTCCAGTTTAAGCTACAGCTCCCGAACTACTACACCATCCTGGCTCTTCATACCATCCTGGTTCTTGCATCTCATCTTTGCTGGCAGCTCTTTTAGGTGAGCTGTTGTCGCTTAGCTTTAGCCCCTCCACTTCTGTAAAATGGGAAGTAGTACAAACTGAGCACCAGCATTGTGCAATGATTAGAGTATCAGTTTGGGGCTGGGCAGTCTCAGGTTCAAGCCCCCTTACTCTGTGAAATTTTTTGGGTGACCTTTGGCCAGTCATCATCTTGGAGCCTAACGTATCTCATAGGGCTGTTGTGTGGATAAAATGAAAGGGGGGAACATGACCATGCACTCTTCTCTGTGCTCCCCAATGGAAGGCATGCTGAAACTAGCAAATACATAATACTGAGCAAATGCAGAATATTAATACTTTATAGGGTTGTTCTGTTACTGATTAAGAGCCCAGTCCTAGGCATGGCTACTCAGAAGTAAGTCCCATTAGAATCAGTGGGGCTTACTCCCAGGAAAGTGCGAACAGGATTGGGCTGTAATAGTGCTGCTAGTAATTAGTATTGTTGTTGGCAACCTTCAGTCTGGAAAGACTCTGGTATCACACTCTGAAAGGTGGTTCTGGAACAGCGTCTAGTGTGGCTGAAAAGGCCAGTTCAGGAGTGACAATCCCTTCCACACCGGAAGCAAGTACAGTCTGTCCCTGGTCTGTCTCCCTGGCTATGGGCCTTCCTTCTTTGCCTCTTAGCCTCAGACTGTATTAGTACGTATTACTGTATTAGTATTAGCATTCTGGGAAGACCAAACCTGTATGTACTAATTCAGAAGTGAATTCATCTGTCTTCATTGTGGCTTTCTGCCAGGTAAGAGGACCTCAAATCACAGTTTAAGAATTATAATTATTTTCTTAACCTGAGCAAGTGATGTGACTTGCATTGGAATAAAGACCAATGGTGACATTTACAAGCAGCACCTCCAGGCAGGGTTTTCTTTGGGGGGTGTCACACTGCATGGGTATTGCACCTAATTTGTAAATCCTGCCTGGGGCTACTGAAACAAGGGTCTTTTCTTCTCTGTGCCTAGAGAGAGGCAGACAGGCAGTGCCATGCTGAGTTGATCTCTGCCAGGGAAAGCCATTCACTAGCAGGCTCCGAAGGGGAGGGCAGTGTCAGCAGCGTGGGAGAACAGTGCCCCGTCTAGCGGGATATGATTTAAAGGCTTTGAATGAGCGTTACGCATACATAATATAACAACTCCTTGTCTATCATAAAAAGTAATGGGCAGGGAAAGACCAATTGCCAGAGCCATCCATCAGTCCTGCGTTATAGGCTAATGGTAGCCCTGGTTGACCTTGGCGCTCCTAGGGTTTTCTTTCCATGAAAACTCTTTGATGGATGACAAGCTTTGCCTCATCAGTCATTCTGTGTCCTGGATCTCACCTGTCTTTAAGGACTTTATTCTCAGCTCTTGCATCAGGGCTTTTGCTTTGTGTGGCTTAATTTAGGGGCAGGAAGAAGGTAGCCTGGAACTTTTGGGTAGATCTTGAAGGGTTTGTAGTAGGTCAACAAGAGTTTCTGTCTCCCAATACTGTTTCCAAGTAGGAAGCATTACTTGCAAGACAGACCTTCTCTGCCCTGACCCCTCCTTGTGCACCAATCAGTTGGTTGCTTTTGAGCAGGTCTCTACATGTAGCTCTGTTGAAATTCTTCCCTGTAGTAACTCCAGTGCGGGTTTGTAGTTTGTGTGTGTGGGGGGGGGGGGGGATACGGTTTAATGAATTATTGTTTCAAAACGTGTAGACAGGATTTCACCCTGGGATCCCAAGATGATTTACAAAGCAAGTAGCCTTTTACTCTGGAGGTGACAGCAATGGCTAAAATACACTCTGGGGTTGAGTGTGGCTTTCTGGCCAGCATGCTGCTCATAGGATGCAGTAGGTGATTTGTCCTTGAGCCACCACCGTGTTTGACCCTGGTTGGTGGAACCAAGGGCACGTATTTTTACTGAAGAAGATCCGACAGACCTGAAGTCTAACCATTTGGGGGCCACTGGATGTCTCATCTACTGAGAGAACAGTGCAGTCTCTCCCAAAATTTCCATATTTGACTATTCCTATGTTCTTCAATAATTTTTTAAAATGGAATATATTACTGATGTGGTGTCGAAATTTGCTTTGCTCCTTTTGCTATCTCTCACGGCCCACTAAATCATTAGTGAGATGTGATTCTTTTCACAACACATCTTTAATCCAGGCTTCGTTTTCCAGGAATCACTTCTGCCTGCCAGTTGTTTCGCAGGCCTGTGAGCACGATGTTGTATTGAGGTACTATCTGTGTGTGTTTTAGTGAACTAGCTCTTCCAGGTTTTAGATTTGTAGACTCCTTTTAATCACTGGAGGCTTCCTTTCTCTAGAGAGGGTCATGGTAGGACCCTTCCCTTCCACCCAAAACCTTGTATCATTCCGCCCGTCTGCTGTGAGTTGATGTCGCTTGCATAGCAATGTCGTATATACTTTGTGCTTGGTTTAGTACTGTGCAGATTAACTGGTTTATATGGTGGGTGTTTGGGTTGAAGTTAGGGGTCCCTTATATCCACAGTTTTAATATCCATGGGGGGCGGAGGAATGTATCCCCCGCAGATACAAGGGGACCCTTGTATCCTGGTTTTTCCCTTTCACAGTGTAGCCTCCTGTGTTGCGTCAGATCCTGCTCTGGAAGGTTCCTTTACCCTTAAAAGCTTCTATCGGTGATTGCAAGAACCTGAGGTGGGAACAGGGGCTTAGAAACTTGATCCTGGCCTTAATGTAATAAAGAGGCAGGTTTTCAATATCCAAGCTCTTCATGGGCTACCTGGAGTCATTTTGTCCAAGGCAAGGCAAGAAAGGGAAGCTTTGGTGGCTTTAGGCAAAAAGGGAAAGGGGGCAGAACTCTTAACTTCTCCCTCTTTCTCTCTTCCTTCCTCATTATCTCTTGTTCGGAGGCACAGGTTCTTACTGCCAAAATCTTGGCTCATATAGGACATTGGAATGTTTGTGTTAGGAAACAGAGTCCCCAGTAACATGCTGCCATTTGGAAAATGACCCTTCTATCCTGTGGGTTGTAGGTTTCCTTTCCTAAATTTTTCAGAGCTGAATTGGAAGCCTCAAGTGGCATGCCTGGGTTTTGTTTCAGTGGTCTAGACTAGGGGTCTCTAAACTTTTTGGCCAAAGGGCCACATCAAACAACTGGCACAATGTTGAGGGCCAGAAAAAAAAAATTAAATAAAAAATTTAAATAAATACATTAGAGATGGAACTTAGATGAATGAGTAAAGGGGCTCAAATGTCCAGGATTTCTCCAAACACCAACAAAGCCCAAAGCACACACTTAAACGGACCCCCGTCCCCCCACCCCACAAGCACAACTCTGGTTGTGTTTGGTCAACTGGACCAGAGGCTCTCAAGGTATCAGGGACTAGCGGGCCGGAGAGAGGCTGGCCACGGGCCACATCTGGCCCCCAGGCCCATGTTTGGAGACCCCTGGTCTAGACACTTGGATGACCATTGGGGATTAGTTTGAGGGCAAGCAAGAAGCCAGAGCAGCAGGACAGCAAAGAGCAGAAAGACCAACATTGGACAAGGGGTCATTGATCTCGGAAGCCTGTGGGCGGTCGGGATGGATTAAAACATGGGAGGGAAAGGCCTATAAAGGGCACAAGAAAAAAGCCAGGGTTGAAAGCAGCAAGGAACACTGTGCAAGGAATTCTCACCCACATTTAATGAGCAGATCCTGCAGTTTTCTGTCCTATGTGTACCTTTGCTGAGCTATTGAGTCATATTTTTCTGGGGCACCTCTTGTCCTGGAACACTCGGAGCGGCAAGAACTAGGTTAAGTTGTCCCTTCAGGAACTGCGGCCATAAATTCCCCTACGTCTTCTTCCATTTCTTTCCCCGTCTTCTGTTGACTCCCTTGTTTCCATATCTAGAGCCTCTTGGGGCAGGGTGCTTGACCCTCACTGTGTATAAAGCACCATGCATGTGGTTGATGCTATATGAGCAATTAAAGAAAATAGTTTGAAAGCGCTAGAGGTGACTGACTCCTGGAAGGTCAGCCTAGGGTAGGGATTAGAGCAGTGGTCTCCCAAACCCAGGGTCACGGGCATGTTTTGGAGGGTTGCAAGAATTAGTCTGTTAATTTTCCAGCCAGACCCAGGGATGTCTGAGCAGGCTGTTGGCTTGGAAGAGCAGAGCCTCCGTCCTGTGATTTCAGCATGCGCTCATATGAGGGGGGGGGGCAAATCTCCCTCCTCCTGGCACATTTGAAGAGTCGAGGGGCTTCTCTTTTTGTGTTGCTCTCGTATGCGGCTGGCTGGAGCCAAGTGGCCAGCCTAGAAGTTGAGCCACTGTCCTTTGATCTCTTCACCAACCTGCTCTCCCTCACGCTGGAACCAGCGCAAGGCCTAGGTGCTGGGCATGCTGGCAGGTGAACGCATGCTGGGATCCCAGGGAGGTAAGCTCCACTTGTGGACTTGCAACTTGCATGCTGAGATTGCAGGAGAGATGCTCTGTTTTTGCAAGCCTCTTGCCTGCTCAGATGTCCCTGGAGGAGGAAAAGTCACGTGCCTCTGTACCTTTGTAGCTGGAAAATTGGTAGACTCGGCCTTTCCGGCAATGCTTGCCAGGGGAGGCTAGAGGGGCCTCCAGCTGCCTGTCCAGCTCTCTCTCTCTCTCTCTCTCTCTCTCTCTCTCTGTGTGTGTCTGTGTCTGTGTCTGCCTGTCCACCTAGCTTAGCAATTGTCCTGGCTTGCCCCCACTCTTTGCAAACTGCCCACTATGCCTTTTACACGGTGTCCGGGCTTCTCCTGCTGTGTTGTGTTCATGCTTCATTTGCATGAGTGCCAGCCTTGCAGCCTCCAGAACATCCCTTTCTCAATAATATGCTGGTCTAGCAACCACATGGGAGAGGAAATAGGCAAAGAAGCAAAAGGATTTTCTCCTGCTCAAACCATGTGGCTTGAGTCTCAGAACAAAACGGCGACCGTAGTGGTGCCAGGTCCACCTGAGGTCAGGTCTGGGTTCACTGATGTATGATGTAGCCCCCACCATGGTATAGTTCATGCACCAGGCTACCACCTCAGTGAAGACGAGCTCTAAGTGCCCACTAGAGTGCACTACTATTTTGTGTTGTCTCGATTTAGCTTGGTAGCCTTCGTATACCTTGCAACCACTTTGAGGGTGACGTGCCAATTGCCTTCAGCGAAATCACTGTGCCTTGCCTTGGCACTTCTGGTCTTTCCTTCCAGGTTCAACTGGAGCACTCTGGTCCCCAGGCTGCTGTGGGGCAGGGTAATGGGTTTGCAGGCTGAGAATTCCCAGTTCCTGCTGGAGGGCATGCCCTTCCGCATCTTGGGAGGCTCCATTCACTACTTCCGTGTCCCCCGACTGCACTGGAAAGACCGTTTGCTGAAGATGAGAGCCTGTGGCCTGAACACCCTGACAACGTGAGTGCCTCCTTCTCTGCAGTATCTCACTTCATCTCAAAATCTTATTTGTCCCCCTGTAACCTCGGGGGGGGGGGGTAATTTCTTTTGTTGACCTGGGAGCCTCTCTAGCCTGTGGCCTGGAGGGAAGAGGCCACGTTAGAGTGGTCAGACTCTTTAGTAAAGCAGGCATTGGACTTCACAGTGTGAAGCATATGCACTTGGGCAGTGCATTTAAATTCATGCACATAGGGAACACTCTCCTTAAAGAGGCTTGCCAGTGCGACTCAGTTTTTTACCACTTTTCAGCTTATTACTAAGGCTTACTTTACCTATTCTGCAGTATTCTGAAGTGGTAGCACAGATTGTACCGCATCAGGCAGTGTTTAGGTGGGGATGGGAATGATCTTTCCGGAAGCTCCCTGTATGAAAGAAGATTCATGATCAGGCCACTTCTTGATCTTCTATCTTTCTTGTTGCAAAGAGCTTCCAAAACTGTGATTTATTTATTTTTTAACCCTTGCCCCCAATCCAAGTTGCACAATCTAGAGCGCAGTCCTAACCAACTTTCCGGCACTGACTTAGCCACAATGCAGCCCCAAGGTAAGGTAACAAGCATGACCTTCCCTTAAGGAGGCCTCCTTTGACTGCCTCCCCACTGCAGGATGCAGCACATGCCACATTGGCACAGCTATGTCAGTGCTGGAAAGTTGGTTAGGATTGTGCTCTAGATTGTGCAACTTGGATTGGGGGCAAGGGTTAAAAAAAAATCACAGTTTTGGAAGCTCTTTGCAACAAGAAAGCTAGAAGATCAAGAAGTGGCCCGATCATGAGTCTACCACTTTGATCTGCTGCACAGATAGGCCAAGCATAAAACTTGGCTTTCCATAAGAGTTCTTGGGATGGTTATAACTCAGCGGTCAGTTGGTGTTATTAAACAACCCTTGTTTGTTTTTCTTTTTTGGGGGATTATCTCCTTTTTTTGTTCATGTATTTTAAATTAAAACAATTAATTTAAGTTAATTTTTAACATATTTATGTGGCTCCATTTATATGCTTTGCATAGAATCAAAAAGAGGTTGATTATCATGAGTGAATACTCATTATCACTTATCCCCCAATTATCATGAGTGAAACGGGACAAAGTTTTGCTGACCCTTGACTGAAATTTGTCAGGTTTGGATTCATAGCGTTCATAGGTTGGATGAAATGGGTTTTTGTTCTTTATCTTGATTTCCAAGGGTCCTGGGGCAAGAGACTGGGCAGTCAGCCTATTTCTTGATGTGTCCTCTTGCCCTCTCAAAGCAGCATATATACACACCCAGCCAACTTCTGTGTTCCAGGTACGTACCATGGAATCTTCACGAGGCCACACGAGGGAAGTTTGACTTCACCGGAAACCTCGATCTGAAGTGCGTATTAGCTGATCTAGCCTCTGCCCTGTGACTGAATTGTGGCTTCTCTCTGTTTTGCATACTGCATACATATTTTGCTGGCTTTTCTCTGCTGCCATTGTACTCGGGGTGGGTAGGTGAACACAATTTGACACTTTGGGTTGTGAATTGAGTTGGCTATACTGGAACAAGATTGGAGCAGGGGGGAGACCTCAGAGCTGTCTTCTACCTTCCAAAAGCTGGAAGCCTTTCAGAGGCTATGTGATGTATTCCTATGATGGAGACACAGTTCAGCAGAGATAAACATTATGTGGAGTCGCTCTTACTAGGTGTTTCCCATGCTCTGTAAAAGAATGAGTCGTATCTTTAAAAAGTCCCAAGTCTGTCTCCTGTGTGAGTTTTTGTTTCCATAACTGATCCTGTCGCCGTTTGGCAAGGAAGCTTGGTTAGAGTTTTGTCAATACTGTCCAAGACAGACTTTGCCCAGACCGAGTAAGTGCTGGAAAGATTAAAATGATGTTTCAGCATTTGGTCAAGGCAGTTGCTGATCCCAGCTGGCAAATTAAAAGTACACTCTGGGCTGGATAGAGGCTATTCAATGGCCCGTATTAATTCCCATTGTGTCACTGACCAAAGGTTTGCCTACCCCAAATGTTGATTCTGATCTTAGCCAGCTTTGGATCCTTATGAAGCAAATACATAACATCACAGTACACGAGCAGTAGAATACCTCTGTTGGTCACATCCAGTTAGGAAAATGAGACATGGGCATCTTGCAAAAGGTGCAGGAAACCAGCCCTATGACTCCACCGGTATCCATTCCCCACGCAGTGGGATAGTGATTTACTTTCCAAGTTCAAGGGCTTAGAAAAGCCTCCTCTGCCCACCCTCCCCCCCAACAAGGCAACTCTCAGAACCAAAATGATGGTCTTTGGTTGGCTGGCAACCTTCAGTCTCGAAAGACTATGGTATAAGCCTACAGCACCCAGTATTCCCAGGCGGTCTCCCATCCAAGTTCTAACCAGGCCTGACCCTGCTTAGCTTCCGAGATCATGGTATAAGCCTACAGCACCCAGTATTCCTAGGCGGTCTCCCATCCAAGTTCTAACCAGGCCTGACCCTGCTTAGCTTCCGAGATCAGACGAGATCGGGAGGTAGTGTTCAGTATAGGGAGATGGTTGGCAACCTTCAGTCTCGAAAGACTATGGTATAAGCCTACAGCACCCGGTATTCCCAGGCGGTCTCCCATCCAAGTACTAACCAGGCCTGACCCTGCTTAGCTTCCGAGTTCATGGTATAAGCCTACAGCACCCGGTATTCCCAGGCGGTCTCCCATCCAAGTACTAACCAGGCCTGACCCTGCTTAGCTTCCGAGATCATGGTATAAGCCTACAGCACCCGGTATTCCCAGGCGGTCTCCCATCCAAGTACTAACCAGGCCTGACCCTGCTTAGCTTCCGAGTTCATGGTATAAGCCTACAGCACCCGGTATTCCCAGGCGGTCTCCCATCCAAGTACTAACCAGGCCTGACCCTGCTTAGCTTCCGAGATCATGGTCTAAGCCTACAGCCCCCGGTATTCCCAGGCGGTCTCCCATCCAAGTACTAACCAGGCCTGACTCTGCTTAGCTTCCGAGATCATGATATAAGCCTACAGCACCCGGTATTCCCAGGCGGTCTCCCATCCAAGTACTAACCAGGCCTGACTCTGCTTAGCTTCCGAGATCATGATATAAGCCTACAGCACCCGGTATTCCCAGGCGGTCTCCCATCCAAGTACTAACCAGGCCTGACCCTGCTTAGCTTCCGAGATCATGTCATAAGCCTACAGCACCCGGTATTCCCAGGCGGTCTCCCATCCAAGTACTAACCAGGCCTGACCCTGCTTAGCTTTCGAGATCTGACGAGATCAGGCACGTGCAGGGTAACGGCTGCGTCAATTCTCATGTAATATTAAGAAGAAAAGGTTGAATTAAGTAGGAATGGCTTCTGTTCTAATGTGCTCAGGGATTTTGTGGTGGTAGAGAAGCCCTGACCACAACTGTCTGAGCGACTGTGATATCACAAAGGAGCTTGGCAGTGGGAAGAGCCCCTGGGGGAAAAGAGGGTTCAGAAAAGAAGCAGGTGCTTGGCCAGCAGCCATGTGAAGCCAAGAGAAGGAAGAGTTGAAAGATGGCGCCATCAGGATGAAGGAAGAAGAAAAGGCAAAGGGGATAGGAGAGAAAATGAGCTGGTAGGAAGGGTCCCCTTGGCCTGGAGGTGGAGGACAGAAGGACATTGAATTTGAAGCAGCCACCTAAATGCTTGTGTCTGCTCACTAGTAACATTGTGTAGTGTTTTGGCTTTCTGTTCCCCTCTGTCCATGCTTGTATTGGGATATGTGATGAATACGTCCCAGATCTTGTGCTTACTACCAGTTCTTCCCTGCAGCTCCCCCTTCTAGTTTTTCAGTCTCAAAACTGCTTTTAATGCATTTCAAATCTCTAGGGCTTTCATCACAATAGCTTCCCAAGTTGGACTGTGGGTTATTCTGCGCCCAGGACCCTATATCTGCTCCGAATGGGACCTTGGTGGGCTGCCCAGGTAAGGCTGTATGCATTTTGTCTGTCAGTTCACATTGCGATCAGCTGGGAGAGAGGCATGGTGCTTTGCCTTGAATAGGTGGGAAGTTGGATGGAGAAGGATCCAAGTCTGTGTTCTGCTTTGGCTTACGAGCTGGAGTGTTTGAATACCGAGCTATGCAAAATAACAGCCCAAGCGTGCTGTGCCATGGAGCCTTTCACTGATTCCTAAAGGGTCTAGTTTGAAACTTAAATTGAAGTTAAACTTAGTTTAAAGCCTAAATTGATGTGGGTCACGGTGCTAAAATGTTTGAGAACCACTGCTTTGAAAAGTACTGTCCAACTCGGTTGTCATAAACGTTTTGAGAAGCCATTTTGGTTTCCCCAAGTATTTTGGGGGCTGAGAAGAGAGAGAGGGAAGTGGTTGTCCAGGGACCAGAGAAGGGAATTCTGCTTCAGGTGTTAGCAAGTAGCCTTGTAAAATTCACGGAGATGGGACTTAGACGAGAACAGGCAGCTGCGGGAGAGAAGGCCAATAGTAGATTAACCGAGGCAGAGTGGAGGAAGGAAGGAGAAGTGTAATGTCACAGTCTTTCGACTGGCATCAGGAATCAAAGGGGCATTTGTCTGTGGGCTCTGCTTTCATTATTCAGAGCAAAGGAATGTATTTTCCCAGCATCCTGCACAAAGGCAGTTGATAATGTTTCAGAGAGAATGGCTATAGGAACCCATATGAGGAGGCAGCACAAACAAGGCATGTCTGTTTGCAGTTTGCGTTTAAAAAAAATCTTCCACAGTTCTCCTCCTTTGTGCAAATGATGCCAGTAATTGACCTCTGTGTAAAAACTTTTCTCCCCTTACACTTTTGTTCAATTTCTGTGCTTGAGACTTACCCTCCTGTTTGATTCTTACACACTCACTTGAGGTCATAGTATTGCACTGTCAGTGTTGTAGTGCAAGGGTGTCACCTAGGATTTAGTTCCTGTCAGCTGCCTGTAAAGTTTTCTAGCTTTGTTGTGCACATTAGTTCATTTTGCTCCCCCTATGGGGACCAGCTGGTGATGCCAAAGGGAGTGTGGCACTCCCATTCCTCCTCTACCCATTGCATTATCACAGTCCAAAGCAATAGGCTTGGAGAGCACAGTTTGCTACCCTGAAAACCTCTCCTGGTTACCAGATCTCGAGGGTGACGCCAGCGCATGTTGGTCCTGCCTATTTATTTTTCTCTCCTGCTCTTTCCCACCAGAGATTTGTCCTCTTCAAAGAAGCACAGCTCCGATGTAGCTTTGGGGAGATGACCTCACTTTGCACATTGTTTTGGGGGGGGTGGCTTGTGCTTTTCATGAGAATTTGCACCTTCAGTCCTGTGCAATAAACTGACTTGAGGACTGTATATGTCCCGACTTACTGCACCTTTATTTCATTTAAAGTCTGCTTCCCCCACCTCTCCTGCAGGTTGTGGCAGCTTAACAGATTCCCTTACAACACAGCTCTTAAAAAAATTCAATAAAATCCCAGGACCAAACTGTTTTGAAATACATCAGTGAAATCACTGCAATCTGTTTCCATTATCTCTTTAAAGATCCTTGTCCTCCTTTGACCTTCATGCTTCGTTCCCTTTATTTAGCTGGCTTCTCCAAGACCCTGAAATGCAGCTGAGGACAACCTATAAGGGCTTCACGGAAGCTGTAGATGCCTACTTTGATCAACTGATGAAGCAGGTGGTCCCTCTTCAGGTAAATAAAATGAGGAGCAATGGCATTCATTCTGCTGCTAAGTTGCTTTCCCTCTGGATAATATTCAGGTGACTACCAAATACATCCTTGAATAAATTAATAAAAATGAACCCGATCTGTATAGTGCTTCTCAACCAGACTAGCAAAATCTCAAAGAGTAACAAAATCAGATTTGTAGGGGAATTCTCTTGCGTTATCAATGACAGATTCAGAATGTCAGGTGCTGTGATGGGTATCCAGGGATTGTGTTAAGTGGCTCCTGGCTCTGCTCCCTGAACGGTGAAAAGGGGCAGAGGTTTTTCAGAATCCTTTCACCAGACCATTAGGTATGCCTCTCACCATGCAGTACAAATCTTTTTGTGACTCTGCCATGTGTTTGAAAACTTTCCCCACACACAGAAAACTAGCAGAATAGGAAAATGCTATGTATCTTTTTTCTGTAACCAGCCAGTTGTCTGCATGAAGGGATTCTTAACATGGGCAATTCTAAGCCCACAGTTTCATTTTCCAGTGTTGCGTATGTAAGTGGTGCGTACGTAAGAGGATTTTATACAGTATGATTCTGAATTCACCTTCTAAACCAGGACCAAATACACTGGACCAGGGTGGCTGCACAACCCCTTCATATTATTATTATTATTATTATTATTATTATTATTATTATTATTATTATTATTATTATTATTATATTTTATGTCTCAGTTAATCATTTTGTTTGGTTATATCATCTGGACTTAGACTATTTATCTCTTTCTAGTACAAGAGAGGGGGCCCGATCATCGCCGTGCAGGTGGAGAATGAATATGGTTCTTATTTCCAAGATTCAAACTACATGCCATACATAAAAATGGTAATTTCCTTGCCTCTTTTTTTTGGTTTTGATTCTTCCTTGTGAGCAATGAGAAGCTTTGGGTATAGCTCCAGCACAGCTGCTATCAGTCCTCCTTAAACTGCTAGGACCCTCTCTCTTTTGGGGAGGGGATGGTTGTGCAATTAGAATAGTTGGTGGGTAGCAATGTCAGGCAAGTTTTACAAAAAATGAGAAATGATTTAGGCCCAGACATATTTTTAGCAAAAGGGCTTGGCCTTGGAACATATGAAGTAATTTAATTGTTGTTAATTGGGGTGGGGGGAGTTTTGTAGAAATAGCCTTTTTTTCCATTGCTGAATAATTGTACCTGACTACAGTGCACATGGGATTAAGGATAAGGATGGTTTGTTATTATTAAAAACATTTATATACCTCTTTTCAACAGAGTAGTTCACAAAGCAGTTTGCATAGAAATAAATCAATAAATGACACCCTGCCTGTCTGGAAATCAAGATTTCTGACCTTTTTAAGGGGGCAAAATTGAGAAACTACCCAGTTAAATGAAATAGGTTATTTGTCTCCCTTTGCAGCTGCCCTTTGGAGGCCCATTCCAAATAGGACAGAAATCATAAGATGAGCACTTGGCATTTGGGGCAGATCTGGGGCCTTCCTTGCATGAGATTATTTAGCAAACCAGATCCAGGCTGCCTTGTAAACCCTTGTAATCTGAGGCTCAGCTCCAGGCAAGCTAATTTTACTAATGCTTCCCTCTGGTCCAGCAGAGGTCTTGCCCTGGCTCACTCCTGTGATCTGGGCAACAGGGGCTGGCAGGTGCCCAAGTGAGGCCATTTTTAGCCTGGCAAAGCTGCTCTGAACCACACCCTGTTGTTTTCCTCTTGCTGGCTCAAATGCAGCGCTACTGCAGGAGATTAATGACCAGGAGATTTGTTGCATCTCTTCCAGTTGTTTTTCTGCACAGTCCTTTTCTTGGCAAACAATAATTCCTTTAAATGCAAGGGTGTGCTTGTGGCTGGGGTGATCAGATCCCTTAACATAAGAACATCCCCACTGGATCAGGCCATAGGCCCATCTAGTCCAGCTTCCTATAATGCCCCAGGCACACCAAATGCCCCAGGGAGCACACCAGATAACAAGAGACCTCATCCTGGTGCCCTCCCTTGCATCTGGCATTCTGACATAACCCATTTCTAAAATCAGGAGGTTGCGCATACACATCATGGCTTGTAACCCGTAATGGATTTTTCCTCCAGAAACTTGTCCAATCCCCTTTTAAAGGCGTCCAGGCTAGGCGCCATCACCACATCCTGTGGCAAGGAGTTCCACAGACCGACCACATGCTGAGTAAAGACCACACCCTTCTAAGCTCTACTCTACTCACACACTGGAGGTCTTCCCTGGAAAGCAGGCTGGCTCTACCTGCATACTCTGTTATTTCCATAGGACTTGTTTATTTGCATAAAGAATAGTTTGATAAGGAGACAGCTTGTTTTTCCATGCTTATGCACACAAAGTATACACACACACATTTTTATGAAAGCGTGTGTGTGTGTGTGTGTGTGTGTATACTATTTTTAAATGCACTTTCAGACATTCCTTTCTGCCTGAGAACTGGGGGAATGTCCCTTTTAAAATGCTGTCTGCCACCTGCAGGTGTTACAAATATTTATATTAAAATAATTAATAGTTTTGAGAAATGTGTTGCCTCATTAATTGGGGATGTCATTTTAGTTTTTTTGAATGGGTTTTAATAGATATGAATGATCAGTGATTGCAACTCTATGTAAAATCAGTACAGATATGGTGGTTTCACACCAGGTTACTTTTAGTAATACCTCATTACAACTGATTTTATGCATCAAACCTCATAGACACAGACTTCATTTGGGTATGTCCAATATATGTTTGACTGCATAGGCTTCCTCAGAAGGTTACTTAGGGGCAGCACTTTTAATTGTAAGATTTGTCAGGTATTCTAATGAGCTTATGGCACTCCTCACTTAAAGAAGCATGACTTTGCAGTATGCGTAAGCCCTCTGTAGTCCTTGCAGCCTCTGATTCTTCCCTCTCTTTGAGTATCTCATTCATGGTCACTTGCACACATTCTGTGGCAGCAAACATTGTCCTGACACTGTGCAGGGCATGTAAAGTTCCTTAAATGTGAGCTTTGCCACTGGAACTACATGCAGCCTCCTGGTTCCTGGGTGGGTGCGTACACGTGATATGCTCATGTGTGCAGAATGAAGTTTGTCCCCTTTTGCTCACACTATTCAGGTGTGCCTGTAAAGTCTGCAGGAGTACACTTTAAAACAGTGGTTCTCACACATTTAGCACCGGGACCCACTTTTTAGAATGAGAATCTGTCAGGACCCACTGGAAGTGATGTCATGACCAGAAGTGACATAATCAAGCAGGAAAATTTTTAACAGTTCAAGACTACAATCCTATCCACACTTACCCAGGAGTAAGTCCCATTACTATCATTGTTAAAAGCTTTTACATGGTAGCCTGTTAAATGTACAGATGAGTCACATTCCCACAAATGCAGTCACATACCATGGTAGCATCAAGTCTAATATATTAAAAATAAAATATTGAAATGAGTGAGGACCCACCTGATATCAGCTTGCGACCCACCTAGTGGGTCCCGTCCCACAGTTTGAGAAACACTGCTTTAAAAAAATGCAGTGTGTGACTCAGCCTTTAGTTACAAAGTTGGACCTTTAGTGGCTCTTCCTGACCTGCCTAGAAAGCCTCTAATAGATTAACAGCATTTAATCTGATTACAGTTGCCTTTTCTCTCCCAGTAAGTCTGCAGACACCCAGCCAGAAGAGTCATCCAGCATGTCTCCTAACCCTCTTCCTGTTTTGTGCTGATTCCATCCTTGTTTGTGTGGACAGAGAGATGCTCTTTTCCCTTTCACACAACACCAGAACCAGGGAGAATCCACTAAAATTGAGTGTTAGGTCAGACAAAAGAAAATATTTCTTTACCCAGCATGTAATTAATCTGTGGAACTCCTTGCCACAGGAAGTGGTGATGGCATCTCGCCTAGATGCCTTTAAGAGGGAATAAGACAAATTTCTGGAGGAAAAGTCCATCACAGGTTACAAGCCATGATGGGTATGTGCAACCTTCTGATTTTAGAAGTGGATGACCTCAGAATGGCAGATGTAGGGGAGGGCACCAGGACACAGGTTGTGTCTTGCTGTCTTGTGTGCTCCCTGAAGCACTAGGTGGGCCACTGTAAGATACAGGAAGCTGGGCTGGATGGTCCTTTTGGCTTGATCCAGCGCGGCCCCTCTTTTGTTCTTATGTGTGTCTAGTTGTGCTATGTGGATGAGTGTGGTGATTTATATGAGCCTTGTGATGATTTGCACACACACACACACACACACACACACACACACACACCTGTGCCTCCCTTGGCAGTCTCTATATTTCCCTTACATCATCCTGCCTGTCTGGAAATCTTCCACCCGTATCAGCAGTCCTGTGAGTATTGAATGCCATGGTGGAAATAAAAAATTAGACATGCCTCAGTGAACTTCTGTCTGTACTAGAATTTGCTCTTGGCTACATGCATTCATTATTGATACATGCACAGCAGGTATCAAAGGCCTCATTTTCGAGGATGAGCTGATTTCTGTATGTAAGAATCTTCTGATCACAACTTTCATTTAAAAACTGGCATTTTTAATTTTAGAAATTCTCATAACATCTTAAAATGCACATAGCTCAGCCGCAAAGATTCTGTAGCATCTCCTGTATTGTACATGGAAAGGAATCATTCTTCTTTCCATTGCACACATTAAATTTCTGCCCAACGTTGCATATGCACAACAGGGACCAAATGTGTACCTCTGTGGGCCAGGCGAAAATGAGTTAAAAGAAGCTTAAGGGTTCATGTAAATGTCTGTTGAGCTCCCAAACCCCATTCAAACACTTGATCCAAACTCCGTGGCACACCTGTGGACCTTTCACGGCACACCAATGTACCAAGCCACACCAGTTGAAAATCACTGCTGTAGACAGTCCTGCTGTCTACAGAACCATTGTACTGTGTTCCAGGGGACACAGGTATTCCTTGGGAGTTGATTATATAAGGGCGCAATCCTAATCCACTTTCCAGCACTGACATAAGGGCAATGCAGCTCTGAGGAAAGTCAGCAAACATTCCCTTACTTTGAGGAGGCCTCCATGAGTGCTCCCAACTGCAGGATGCAGCACAAGTCCCATTGGCACAGCTGTGCCAGTGCTGGAAAGTGGGTTAGGATTTGGGCCTAAGTTCCACATAGTTGGTTAGAGGCGGTGCCCTGTAAAGTGGAGAGATGGGAGGGTCTTAGATGGTTCTTCCAGGGCAGGGGTCTCCAAACTTTTTGGCCAGAGGGCTGCATCAAATATCTGGCACGGTGTTGAGGGCCGGAAAAAATTTTTTTAAATATAAAATCTATTTAAATAAATTAGAGATGGAACTTAGATGAGTGAACAAATGAATGAATGGGCTCATTCATTCAACCTCTCTGGCCCTTGTACGCCCTCCAGACGCAACCAGAGTATAGTTCCAGTCATGTTTGGCCAAGTGGGCCAGAGGTTTTCAGGGGACAAGAGGCTGGCCGCGGGCCATGTAGAGGCTCGCCGCGGGCTGCATCTGGCCCCCGGGCCGGGGTTTGGAGACCCCTGTACTTGAGAAAGAGTCAGGATATTGCTGCATTTGTGATAGCACTAAAAAAAGTGCTATGTAATCTTCAATCTGGAATGGGAATGCACTCAGCGGAAGGACTGAGGACAGAAGTCCTCTTATGCACAACTTGATCAGAGTAAAGGAGTGTTCACTTTTCTACCACTGCTTCTACAGCAGCTGTCTTTCCCCGATCAGAACCAGGTCCAGCTTCAAGAGCCACTGTCTGGCCTGGTCCTGACATTCAGCCCCTTCCCGCATGTCAGTGTGGAATCCTAGCATGAAAATTGTTTTCTTCACACAGGCCCTGTTAAACAGAGGGATTGTGGAGCTGTTGATGACCTCGGACAACAAGGACGGCCTGCCTGTTGGCATCGTGGAAGGAGGTGCGTAGCCATGCGGTGGGAGTTGCAGAGCAGAGCTGTAACTGAGATCCTGAACAATGCTCCTTATACCAGCTCCCTTTGAAGCAGGGGGTCCTTTTGTCACCCCCCATGTTGATCATTGCAGCAACTGTTACCCTGCACATCTATTGGAACACATCTTGGAAGCTAAGCAGGGTCAGGCCTGGTTAGTACTTGGTTGGGAGACCGCCTGGGAATATTGGGTGCTGTAGGCTTATACCATAGTCTTTCGAGACTGAAGGTTGCCAATCAATCAATCAAATTTCCCCAGCTCAATTAATAAGCCATAACTAGATGTGGGAGAAAACTGTGATAATGAAATAAAAACACATAACATCACTTTCTGCGCTTCTCATTTTTGTTAAAAAAAAAAAAAAAGCAAACAAAAAAGCACCCCGAAATCTACCCCCGCCCCCCCAAAAAACCTGCTTTATTTGGTTTTCATTTATTATTTAATGGGCGGGAGTGCATGGGTAATGACTGTGGCTGTATCTGTTTACACTGTATCACCTACTTAGTACACTTTTAAAGTGATTGGAATTTATACTGATAATGTAAATTTTGAATAAAAACACATAACACCGCTCTCTGCACTTCTAACTTTGGAAAGCACCGAAATCTGTGGAAAAATAGCACTGTTTTCTCCCATCGCTAGCCATAACTTAAAAAGAAAGGGAAAGGAACAGGTGTTAACTCTGAAGCTGCCCTCAATTCTGGAGCGCTTTGTTGGGTATGTGTGTGTATCAAGGGAAGTGTCTCTGTGTGATAGAGATAGTTTGCAAGCCTGGAGGACTGAACACAGAAAGCTCACAATTCAGCCAGAGCCTATGCCCTGGTCCTCTGTTGGTAGGCTCTGAGACCCGTCCTTCCACCTTGCCCTCTTTCCCCCTTCCCTAGGCGCCACCTCTGCTTTTCGGACTGTTACCTTGTTAGCTTCCGGCACTTTGTGTCCATCGTCCATACTTCCTTGAATGCAGTGCGTGTAGGTGAATGTTGAGTGTGTAATTTGTATTTTCTGGCTCCGGAATGTTGTCTTTTTTTTTTTTTAAGGCTTTATTAAATATATCTCCACCTTTCCATTAGTATGCTCAAGATAGCGAACGGAATCGGAGTGACATAAAGCACTTGCAGTAAATCAAATCAACCTGATAAGAGCAGCGCTAAGTACCTTATGATAACGAGTCATAATAACCTGATAGAAAATTCTGCACTGGGCTCTCTGACAGCTGCTGGTTGGCGCTGAGGGACTGCAGCAGAGATGGGCATGTGGACTGTTGCTGGCTCTTCCCTCTGCTGCTGGGCACTGACAATGTTGGGTAGCCATGATGCATGGTAACACAATGAACTGGGTGGAAATTCATCAGTGTCAGTCCTCTCTGGGTTGGGGCCAGCAAAGCTCTAGGGAGAGGAATGTTGCTGTTGAAGTTACACAGCTGTGTAAGGGGGCAAAATTCGATCAGTCTTTGCAGTCGCACACGCTCTTCATGCATCTCTTGTGCACATAGAAGAGCATTGCTGGGTTTAGTTTTGCTTTTCTCGCACAGCATTGTAGCTGTTCTTCCATGTGTGGAAGATAACCCCCACCCACCCCGTGTGCGGTTAGAAACCCACTGTTAGAATTCAACCCTCTGTTTGTCTTTGGTCATCTGTGGTGGAAGATTAGGACTACCTGCAGCTGCTTCAAACCTTACCCTGTAGGGAAGCATCCTTTGGTGGCATTCAGCCCCCTGGACTTCCCTTTGAAAAGTGAGATGTTTAGGTTGTCAGTCTGTTTGGAGACTGCAGGCGTCTGACTCTCATTTTGGTAGCTTTGTGATTGGCCTATTGGGTGTGAACGTATTCGTGCTTGAATCAAGAGACTCTCTTGGGACATCATGCACCATTTTTGTTGCAGCTGCTGCTGGATTTAAATTTGAGCTCCATTTTGTGACTGGCAGGAGGTCAGTGTCGTTGTGTTAATTTTTTATCTTGTGTTTGTATCTATCTTGGTGTGTATCTATCTTGGTTCTTTTCTGTAACTGTTTTCGCCACTAATTATAGTTCAAGAATAATTATGTGTTTAATTAATTTAAAATCTATCTCCGTCCCACAAAGGAGACGTCTTAACAACCTTGGAACCAAACACAATCAAATACTATAAAAATAAATTAAGTATTAGTAAAACAACAACGACAAAATTTAACAGTGTAAACAGCACCAGAAAACAAAACAATGCAGCCAAGAGGAATCTTGAGTAAACAGGTTAACACAAACTCAGGCCCTGAAGTCTAAGTGAAACAAATGGACATTGGTGTTGTGCTTTCTGAGTGTGGGAAGTGCTTTGTCTCATCACTGCAGTAAGTAGCATCATCCCCATATTACAGGTGAGAACACTGAGGCCAAGAGAAAGTGATTTGACAAAGGCCATCAAGTGCGTTCATGGCAAAGGCATGATTTGAACTGCAGAAGTTCTGATTTGTAGCTCAGTTTCTTAGCTGCTATGCTAAATTTAAATAATAAATATTTTAACTAAATGTTAATCAAATGCATCCTGCCACTCCCAAACTTTGAGCCTTGTGGGGGCCCCTGGTTGCCTACCCCTCCCCTTTAGGGAGAGCCCCCTTCACTTTTCAGAGAGGCTGGGTGAATTTTTTATATACCTTGTGAGTACTTTTATCTTAACTGGAACGTAAGCTGTGTCTGTTAATTCCTGCTGATTTTTAGTGTGGAAGCAATGTACTTGAATCCTCTCAGGATTAAGTTTAATGGGCTGAAATTGCTTTCTGTACTTTAAAATCAAAACAATTTTCCTCACGTACCAGCCACTTACGTTTTTAACAACTCAGTGACCCTCTTTCATATTAAAACCACACCAAGCTTAAAAACCAGAAGTTTTAATTATACATGTACAGACCCCAATGGGAGGCTAGGCATCGCGCTTCTCCTGCAGGAGGGCCTCCAAAGTAAGGCAGTGGGGCGGGAAGGGCAGCTACAGCAATGATGGTTGTATTGGAGTGGAGTCATGCATGCGACAAGAGGAAGGATGTGGCCAAGTCATTGTCCCTTCCCCTCCTCTCACTAGTTTGGTCACTTCTTGAAGGCATAGCACGCTCCCCCCCCAACATGGGTTCTCCATTCACTTTTATGGGAGGGTTAGTTTTGAATCGCTCAGGATTATTGCTGGCTTTTCTAGTTGGCCACACACTTGTCGTCCTCTCCAGAGATAGCCCCAGAGATATCTCCCTCTCCCACCCAGCTGTTGCAAATATTGATTCACTTTAAAAATAGATCAATAAACAAAGAACATCTTTTTCCAGGGCTGCTTTTGCTAATTAAATACAACAACAACAACCCAACGGGCAGTGTTGAAACTGGTAATTGAAAGCACATCCACAAATAGCATTATCATGCTAACCAATCCGAATAATGGGACGACGTGAAATAGCGATGTCCTTTGGAATTGAAGCAGTTTTCCTTCTGTACAAGCCACTTACGCTTTCAACAGCTTGGTGCACCCCTTTTCAGTGTTCAACTGCCCAGCAAATCAGTAGATTTTACCTTGTTGTTGGCAACCTTCAGTCCCAAAGGACTATGGTATCGCGCTCTGAAAGGTGGTTCTGGAACAGCGTCTAGTGTGGCTGAAAAGGCCAATTCGGGAGTGACAATCCCTTCCACACCGGGAGCAAGTGCAATCTGTCCCTGGTCTGTCTCCCTGGCTGTGGGCCTTCCTTCTTTGCCTCTTTGCCTCGGTCTGTTGGCCAAGTGGGCGGGCCGCTCAGAGGCCAGGGTTTCCCACCTGTTGAGGTCCACTCCTAAGGCCTTCAGATCCCTCTTGCAGATGACCTTGTATCGCAGCTGTGGTCTACCTGTAGGGCGCTTTCCTTGCACTAGTTCTCCGTAGAGGAGATCCTTTGGGATCCGGCCATCATCCATTCTCACGACATGTCCAAGCCAACATAGGCGTCTCTGTTTCAGCAGTGTATACACGCTGGGAATTCCAGCTCATTCCAGGACTGTGTTGTTTGGAACTTTGTCCTGCCAGGTAAAATCATAGATTTTACCATGGTGTCTAAAATTCGTTAAACTGGGTGCCAGGTAAGCAGCCCCAAGTAGAGCAGTTTGGAGTCAGGGTGCCTGTGCAGGAAGGGTCTTTGAGCCCAAGCCTATCCATGTCTACTCAGAAGTAAGTTCTATTGTGTTCAATATGGGTTACTCCCAGGGAAAATGTGTATAGGCTTGCAGCCTTTGTCTTGTCATTTCCTCCCTAATATCTGACAAGCAGGAGCACCTAGGCTTCAGTGATGACTGCAGTAGATGGGTGACAATAGATATATATTTTTTCACATTTTTCTACCGCCCTTCCTCCAAAGAGCTCAGAGCAGTGTACACAGCTGCTCCCCTCCTTTTGTCCTCACAACAACCCTGTGAGGTAGGTGAGGCTGAGAGAAAATGACCGGCCGAAGGTCATCCAGGAAGCTTTATGGCTGAGTGGGGATTCGAACCTGGATCTTCCCGGTCTAAGTTCACCTTCCAAACCACTACACCACCCTGGCTCTCACATGGGAGCAGGCAACCCTTTTTGGTGGTGGCTCTGCGAGCTGGTTGTGGAAAAACTGCCATGACCCGGGGTCCCCTACCTGCATCATGAACTCCTCCTCCTCTCCAGGGTCTTTCCTGCTCAATAGGATGCACTTGTGTTAAACCAGTAGGTGGTGAGAAATTACTGTATGCTGGGATGGGGTCCTAGCTCAGTGGAAGAACACATGCCTTATATGCAGGTGGTTCCAAGTCTGATCTCTGGGCTGTGAAAAAATCCCTGAAGCCCTAGGGAGATACTGTAGTTGGTATGGCGCTAAGTAGACCTGTGGTTTGATTTGGTCTAAGGCTGCTGTGCACATTGATCAGGAGCGCCTGTGGTTCCATGGAGGAACATCTGCTTTGCATATAGAAGGGTCCTATTCAGTGTTACATAAGAAAATAAGAACAGCCCCACTGGATCAGGCCATAGGCCCATCTAGTCCAGCTTCCTGTATCTCACAGCGGCCCACCAAATGCCCCAGGGAGCACACCTGATAACAAGAGACCTGCAAGGCCTCCTGGGAATTGTAGTTAAGAACTTAAGAACAGCCCCACTGGATCAGGTCATAGGCCCATCTAGTCCAGCTTCCTGTATCTCACAGCGGCCCACCAAATGCCCCAGGGAGCACACCTGATAACAAGAGACCTGCAAGGCCTCCTGGGAATTGTAGTTAAGAACGTAAGAACAGCCCCACTGGATCAGGTCATAGGCCCATCTAGTCCAGCTTCCTGTATCTCACAGCGGCCCACCAAATGCCCCAAGGAGCACACCAGATAACAAGAGACCTCATCCTGGTGCCCTCCCTTGCATCTGGCATTCTGACATAACCCATTTCTAAAATCAGGAGGTTGCGCATACACATCATGGCTTGTACTGTGTTGGCAGTAATGTTGGCAGTGTTGGCAGTATTGAGTCAATGAATGGTCACGGGAACATATGAAAGCACATACCTTCCTAGGTACAACTTGATTTTGAGAGGACTCAAAGCTTCCTTGGATTCATATTTGTAGAATAGAGCCCTGGACCCCCCACTTATGTGCTGAAAAACCTGATTTCAAGGCCTGTGTGATTACATTTGCCAAAAAAAAAAAAATCGAGCAACCCTAATTTGCATCTTTTCTGTTGCATTTCTCACTTGTGAGCCATGTGCAGATGGCTCCCTGCGTCACTGCCGTAGGTTGGAAGCCTGTGTCGTTTTGCCAGGCCTCCGTGTAGGCTCTTAATCTCCTCTTGCAGCCTGCTGGGGCGACAGCACTTCCCTGCTTCATCCACACAGGGTCGCTCTGTCTCTGCCAGTGGGAGGTGGGGAGGGGAGGAGTTCTGCAGGGATGTACTTACTGCCTGCAAGTGCCTTGTTTGGAGTTATCTTCTCCAGCGGCCTTCCGTGATGAGAGAGCGCCTTGATACCGGCTCACGCCTCCGATGTCACAACAATCTTCTCAGTAAAGACAACATGTCAACTAATCAGGAACATGAAATAGTTAGGACTCTGAGTAATGCAGAGGCAGGGTCACTGTGAGAACGTGCAAAGGGAGAAGGAAGATGAAAGAAGGGGCATCCTTCGCAGGTTGCCTGCAGGAAGGCAGTGATGTGGTTTTTGTTCCAGTAAGACTTTGTCTCTGCTGCCCAGCCGGTGACTCTCCTTGATGCTTGGAGAACAATATCACCTTCTCCTTGGAGGACCCTCCAGCGTTCTTTATACTCACTGCAGCCCATTCTCCATGGCTCTGCTGTCTGAAATCCTTTAAACTGGAGATTCCAGCATTCTGACTGAAAGGAAAAGAAAATATATTTTTTTTACCCCAAGGGTAATTAATCTGTGGAACTCCCTGCCACAGGATGTGGCAATGGCATCTGGCCCAGATGCCTTTAAAAGGGGATTGAACAGTTTTCAATCTGTTCAATTGAAGAAAATTCAGTTGCAGGCTACATAAGAACAGCCCCACTGGATCAGGCCATAGGCCCATCTAGTCCAGCTTCCTGTATCTCACAGTGGCCCACCAAATGCCCCAGGAAGCACACCAGATGACCCACAGAGAGCCCTGCATCCTGGTGCCCTCCCTTACATCTGACATAGCCCATTTCTAAAATCAGGAAGTTGCACATACACATAATGGCTTGTAACCCGTAATGGATTTTTCCTCCAGAAACTTGTCCAATCCCCTTTTAAAGGTATCTGGGCCATCTAGGCTACAAGCCATGATGGTCATGTGTGACTTCCTAGCTGGACTAGATGGGCCCTTGTCCTGATCCAGCAGGGCTCTTTTGATGTTCTTAGGTTCTGCTACCTCCCGATGGCCTCCTCCATGCATTCACTGCATGACACGTGGAGCATATGACTTTGTGCTGCATGTAGAAAAAGAAACCATGTGAGCTAGACAGAGGCAAGGCTGTTGCCTCTCAAGTGACTGACCTGATCTCCTGGGGATTGCAGCTGTCTTGGGATTGCTGGTGATTCACAGGCAGTACCAGAAGCAGGGAAGACCCAGGGTCTTGGAGTGAATCTGCAGTGAATCTTTCTGCCTTCAGCACATGAAAGTGAATTATCCTGGGTCATACCATTGGCAACATATTGTCTGCTCCTGAATGGCTGTGAATCTCCAGGGCCTTGAGGGAGGGAGCCTTTTTAGAGACAGTCTACCTGTGGTGTGTGATGCGTTCCCCATTCTCACCCAACCACCTTGTCTTTGGTACTGTTCAGCCAACAGTGCATGCTCCTGCTTCTTCTTGGGCTCCCTTGCCCATCTCAGCCAACCCACCTGGTGGATGTCCCATGGAGCTTCTACAGCCCAAGAGAAGCTCCATGTGACACAGAGGTATCCTGAGCTGTGCCAGTTGTCTCAGGGTGGAGCCAGGCAGGCGTTCTCAAGTGTGGTGGGGGTTCCTTTGGCTATATTTGCTTGGATTTGCTTGCAGGGCAGAGTGTATGTGTCCACTCTAAGCCACTTCCACCTTGCTATAGAACATGTCTGTCTGGCTTAGTTCTCTGACAATACCCAGGCCTATATGAATGACAAGAATAAAGCTTGGTCCAAGGAGTGTGGCCCTGTCATTGGCCAAACCCTGGTCTAGGATAGGCAGGAGTCCTCAAGCCCTTGTTCAGAAGTGATGCTCCCTGGGTGACTGCTTGCAAGTCCCTCTCTTTCTCAGTGTAATCCACCTAACAAGGTTGTGAGGATTCACTGAGAAGCAGTGTGTTGGAAAAGGGCAGAGAAGAAATTGGAATTTAAACACACACACACTTCCATCAAACCCTTACTGCTGTTTCTTATCTTATTGCACTTTATAAACTGCCTTTCTTTCAAGGCTGTTTAGAGTTTAGTACCATGTTGCACGCTTGATTGTATCTCCAGTGTGGAGTTTCCATGGTCTTATTCACTGCCTGTGGACTGCAATGAACTGCATGTGTGAATCTGACATCCCAGATATAAACCTTCATGTCTTATTCAATGTAAGCTGCTCGCCTGGTGAATCCTGGTGCGAGAGAAAACAAGTGTGATGCAGGAAAGGGCAGGATTCCTTCCAGAAGTAAATGCTGGTTACTGCCAAGTGTCTGGGTGAGGATGAGTAGCATAAATGAAAGGATATGCCTGTATTCTCATTTTAACCCACTTTGAAGTGCCTCTTTTTTTTTCTTCCACTCTCCAACAGCTTTGGCCACTATTAATTTTCAGAAGCTGGAGAAGGGAATTGGGATCCATCTGGATGTCGTGCAGGTAAGGAAGACCAGAAAATGATGGCTCTGGGGCTTGAAGCGCCCCTTTTCTTGGTCCTGTGTTCTTTGGGTCGCGGGGAGAGGCACAACCCTCTTTCAGTGGCACAGGAGAAATCTCTGCTGCAGGAGAGCGGAGGCCGGGCTGTTCACGGTAGGTTGGTTGCGTCGCAAAACCACCAGCGAGGTGTGATTAAATTATTCCTCCTGCCTGAGTCGGATCTGCGGCACGAGGACTGTGTTTGTCTATCCTTTTTAGTGCTTAACATATTTGAATGGCTGGTAATTCCTTTTCTAATATTGAGCCATTGATTAAGCAATTAAAGGGAACACGGCTTGGCAGGAGGAGGAAACTCAGGCATGAACCCTCTGCTTCTTTGGCAAGTGGGCCCTTTGTAGCTGGCCATGGGGGGGAGGAGATGGGAACAACTGTTCCAAAGCCCAAGGCTGTTAAGACAAATGATCTTCTACTTCCTGTGCTGGGGCTTCAGTCTGCTTTTTCCTTTCCCAGGTTTCTCCTTTCCTGTTATTTTTGCCCAGTTCAGTTTATTGTCTTAGCCACAGGCCATATCAGCCCCTAAGAACATAAGAACAGCCCCACTGGATCAGGCCATAGGCCCATCTAGTCCAGCTTCCTGTATCTCACAGCGGCCCACCAAATGCCCCAGGGAGCATACCAGATAACAAGAGACCTGCAAGGCTTTCTGGGAATTGTAGTTCATAAGAACAGCCCCACTGGATCAGGCCATAGGCCCATTTAGTCCAGCTTCCTGTATCTCACAGCGGCCCACCAAATGCCCCAGGGAGCACACCAGATAACAAGAGACATCATCCTGGTGCCCTCCCTTGCATCTGGCCTTCTGACATAGCCCATTTCTAAAATCAGGAGGTTGCACATACACATCATGGCTTGTAACGCGTAATGGATTTTTCCTCCAGAAACTTGTCCAATCCCCTTTTAAAGGTGTCCAGGCCAGATGCCATCACCACATCCTGTGGCAAGGAGTTCCACAGACCAACCACACGCTGAGTAAAGAAATATTTTCTCTTGTCTGTTCTAACTCTCCCAACACTCAATTTTAGTGGACGTCCCCTGGTTCTGGTGTTATTTGAGAGTGTAAAGAGCATCTCCCTATCCACTCTGTCCAACCCCTGCATAATTTTGTATGTCTCAATCATGTCCCCCCTCAGGCATCTCTTTTCTAGGCTGAAGTGGCCCAAACGCCGTAGCCTTTCCTTGTAAGGAAGGTGCCCCAGCCCCGTAATCATCTTAGTCGCTCTCTTTTGCACCTTTTCCATTTCCATTTCCCTGCCATTATTGATCTGCAAAGGGAAGATTGGTGTGGTTCCACAGATAAAAGAGCTGATGTGGGGACTAGTTCACTCATGCGTTTGTGAACCGGCTGTCAGGCTGAGGATGGGCAGGCAAAATTCACCCTCAGCAGCAGGGCTCTTCCCAGGGTCTGGCAGCTGCCATTCTAATGTCCCAGGAAGCCCCTTGGAATAACACTGCAGGATGACATAGGGCCCAATCCTATCCAGTTTTCCAGTGCCGGTGCAACTGTGCTAACGGGGCATGCACTGCATCTTGTAGTGGGGCAGCAGTCACAGAAGCCTCCTTAAGGTATGGGAACATTTGTTCCCTTACCATGGGGCTGCATTGTAGTTGCCCCAAGGCTGGAAAATTGGATAGGATTGGGCCCTTAGTGTCATTCTGGGATTTGAAACTGACAGGTGGCACAGATCCTCTGAAAGGTAGCAGTGGCCAAAATGGTAAACTCTGGGGGTGTTTTTACCCCACCCCCTCTGACAATTCCAAACCCCACGTTGTCTGTTGACAACTTTCAGCACAGTCTTGGTTGGGGGTGTTTTGGGGTTAGACCACTGTCTCCTGGAACAGCTCAAATAATTGCCTTGCTATCCTTATAGCAGCAGCAAATTCTCTACCTCCCTTTTTTGTTCAGTGGTGAATTCTCTGCAGCTCCCAAGAATAGGTTCTCCAGGTGTGGCTGCCTAAGGAATCTGGGCTTGCCTTAGAAGCTTCCCAGGAGGTCTTCAGTGAGAATCCTAGTGATGGTGGACAAGCTTCTCTGGAAGGTGACTTGGCTGGAGCTGAGAATGTTTACTTGCAACATGCAGCCATGGCAGTGACAGGGCTGGCTTTCGGGTACATTCTCAGTTCATACTGGGCTATGGCAGGGCCTAATAGTCCTGGGACAAGCGCTCTGCGTGAACCCTTTGTGTGCCCTCTGAGGTACTCCCAAAGCCTCTGTTGAGCACAGGATTTCCAGTGGTGCTGGCAGCAATATCGTTGTAGAAAACATCTCTGAAGCAAGAAAGCTTGAAAACTTCTGATTCAAATCGCACTTGCAGCTTTTGGGGCCGTAAGTCTGTGGCAGAACACTTGGGTTGCAAGCAGGATGTCCCCAGCATCGCCACGTGAACGATCTTGGGCTGCAGGGCTGGGAGAAGCCTGTACTGGAGACCCAGGGGAGCTACCCTTTCCTACAAGGCTGTTCACTGTTCTGAATGTTTTTTGGCAGAAAGGCAACTCTGCTCTTTCCAGTGCTGACCTTTCCCCATCTTGTGTCTTGTGGCAGCACAAAAAGCCGATGTTGGTGATGGAATATTGGACTGGATGGTTTGATAGCTGGGGAGGCCCCCACTTTGTCTACGATGCAGATGGTAAGTCATCACCCTGTTTTGCTCGTTGATGCTTCTCCTTCTCCACCCTCTCGGGGTTGGCCGCCTCCACCGCTTACCTTCACTCCCTGCCATGATCTTTTCCACCCTCAAACAGGCAGCAGGGATCAATCCACAAGTGTAGACTCCATAGTGCCACTCATCAGTATGCATGTTTTTTAAAAACACTTGGTGCCTATTCCCAAGGAACAGTTCATCCGCTTGACTTCCTCCTCCTTTTTGTCTTTAATGTATAACCCTCTAAGATGAGGCAGCCTGAATTCTTCCCTTCCCTGCAGATATGGTGAATACCATTGAACAAATCCTCAAATTGGGAGCGTCCATCAACCTGTACATGTTCCACGGGGGCACAAACTTTGGCTTCATGAACGGCGCTGTGCATTTTGATCACTACAAGCCAGTTGTCACCAGCTATGGTAAGGCGTCCTCGGCTCGCTTGAGCAACGGTGCAGTGGGCTGAAGCTCGGGAGGAACCAGGGCTGCCCTGCCTAGGAAATCAAAGGGTCTGGGCAGTTCCGGAGCAGGTTGGTGCAGAGAAGAGTGGCCTTTGACCCCAGTGTTGGTGCTCATATACAGCCATGTGGAAAGGTTGTTGGAAAGGAGCCTTTATAAATGCTACAGGGGCACACAAACCTACTCAGCATGCATTCCTTGTGCAGACCCTTGTAAGAAACCAACAGGTGTAGTGGTTCTGGAGTTGGTTTTAGACCTGGAGGAGCCAGGTTCAAATCCCCGCTCAAACACTATCAACTTCCTGGGTGTCTTCCTGGGCCAGTCACTCTCCTCAGTCTCACCTACCTCACAGGCTTGCTGGGAGGACAAAAGGAGGGGAGGAACTGTGTACAGCATCCTGCACAACATCCGGTACACCGTGTGTACACGGAGGTGTCTCCGCAGTGGGGAGATGTGTAGATCTGTAGTATGTGGAAGCCTTCCTGGAACCAGCTGCTTCCCTCTGAAGATCTGAAATGTTATTGGTTACACCAGGGGTGTCCAAGCCTTTTGGCAGGAGGGCCACATCATGTCTCTGATACTGTGTTGAGGGCCGGGGGGAAAAGAAAATTAATTTATATTTCAAATTTGCATAAATTTGCATAAATGAATACATTAGAGATGGAACTTATATGAATGAATGAAGGTCTTACAATAGCTCAAGGTCTATAAAAGACCTTGCACAAAGCAAGGCTGGCCTTTCCTTCACTGCCACTGCTGCATCACAGATGTAAAACAGCAAGCAGTGGAGGGAGCCCTCATCCCACAGCTCATGCAAGATGTCAGACAGTTGCCCTCACATTGAGAGCAGTTGCATCGGGCCAGCGTGGGCTCCAGCAAGTCTCCAGAGGGCCAGGGGCTCATTGGAGACTGGGGGCTCCCCGCTGGCGGGATTGGGAGTCCCTGAGGGCCACGAGTGGCCCCCGGGCCGGGGTTTGGGCACCCTTGGGTTACACAAAACATGCCTAAATGTATAAACTGCTTGTATTTGGATTGTGGATGTTCCTTGCTGACTGAGTAAAATGTCACCTGTGTATGTAGACAAAATGAGGGGGGACAGAAAAGGGAGCGATCTGGGGCACTGAAAAAAGCAAGCCCTTCTCAGAGGTGCTTGAAGGACATCAGTCAGTTCTGAAGGGAGAAGTTCTGGCTCAGTGGGTAGAGGCTGTGCTTTGTTTGAAGAATGTCCTGGGTTCAGTCCCTTTGCACTGGCAGCTCTCAGGTTCTTGGCTGGCAGGGGTAAGTAAGGACCTCTAGCCTGTGTGGAGAACCATTACCTGTTGGAGCTGACAATTCCCAGTTGGATAGCCAAAGGCTTGGTATAAAGCAACTTCATATAGCCTGATTTTTCTCTGCAACTGGGTGGCCTGGAAAGTGCTTGCTTCCTTTTGCAAGATCTAAATGGAAAAACTCATGGGGGAGGGGGTGGCAGCAATGTCTGCATTTTTGCTGTGGTGCAGGAATCGGATGCCCTGCAGTCACCCAAAGTGCCTTCTGATGGGCCAGGAGTCCGCCCCCCCCTTTACTGCTATGCCCTTGTTTTCCAGACTACGATGCCCTGCTGACTGAGGCCGGAGACTACACTTCCAAGTACTTCAAGCTGCGCCAGCTTTTATCAAAGATGCTGGGTAATTATACCGGTGCAAGAGAGGTAGCCCGCACTGGTGCCACGTGAGCAGAACCTGAAAATGTGTGGCAAGCTCTCCCTGCTCCCCGTGTAGCTACATCCTGTGCTTAGCTGGGAGCATTTGCTGAAGCGCAAGGAGGAGACCAGGGAGGCAGGACATCTTGTTATGGAAATACCCTTTCGGCTGCTTTCACAGCAGTGGGGAAGGCGCTGTGCTAATGGCAGCGTCTGTCTGCAGGGGGGAGCGTTCCACACCAGCAAACTTAAAACAAATACAGATTAGAAAGAAACACTTTGTATATTGTGTGTGTGTTTGTGTGTGTGTGTCTCTCTCTCTCTCTCTCTCTCTCTCTCTCTCTCTCTCTCTCTCTTTTCCAAACCTCTGATTGGCACATAGGTGTGCCACTCTCATTTCCCTCCCTAATCTCAGCCTGTGGCCAGGCATATTCTTTGATCCTCTGAAGGTGCATGCTCAAGGCTGAACCGCGCCACCCAAACAGTTGTTTAGTTTTGTGTTCATTTTTTGTGAGTGGTGAAAGACTTTTTTCCTTGCATGTTGCAAGGAGACACATGCAAAATGCATGTGTTGTGCAGGTGCTTTTCTGCATCCCTGGCTATTGCTTCTCAGTGCCATTTTCCTTTATGTTCATCTGTTCTCTCATTTGCCCTCACTGCTCTTTAAGCGGATTCGCTGTTGGTCACCCATGTGATGTTGTCGGTTATGGTAAGACGACAGCGGTGCTTCCCAAACTTACCCAGCTGGTGACTCCTTTCCCCAGCGTTCAGAATCCGGAAGTAAATGGCAGTGAGGCCTATCGCATCACACAGAGACATTGCCACCGCTCACTTCCACTTTCAGAGGCCTGCAGCACCCCTACAAACGGCAACAGGAGGCTCTGGGAAGGCTTCGCTAAGTGCAGGAGAACCACGTGTGAGCCTCCTGCACTTGCTGGGTTGTATCACGGTTTCCCTGCTGGGGGACAGGCGTTCCTCAACGCCCCAGTGAGTGCCTCATGACATCCCAGGCCATTGCTATGCTCAGCTTGGGAACCTCTGGACTACATTCACCTGAGACATGCTGTGAAGGCTCAGGTGCCTGTAAACTAGAATGTGTGCATTGTCACCGTCAGTCAGATTAAATGGGCAGTGAAGGCAAGGAGGGTGAGCACAAAGAAAAGGGAGAACAGTTGCCCTAAGAACATGTAGCTGCCAGGGAAATAGCATCGGAACAACACAAATGTTTGGCCAGGGGGGTTTATTGGGGATGGTGGTAATCAGATGTGTCAAATACACTGTTTTTAAAGCAGTGTTGAAATGAGATAATGCTTGGCCCAGCCTACTCTTAAGATGCTGACGTGGCATTTCAACTAAACACTTTGTTTTCTTTGTCTTTGAAGAACAACCTTTGCCTCTACCACCTCTGATTTACAACAAGGCCTCCTATGGGGTGATTCAGATGCAGCAGTACTTCTCCCTATGGGAGGTGATGTCCCTGCTCTTACAGGTAGGGAGCACTCACTTCCAGTGAGACTGGTTTTTCTGATTTTGGTGATGCAAGATGGACAAATCCTGGAGTGCTGCCCAATTTATCCTTAAAGACTTTCGGGTGAAACTCAAAAGTGTTTATCCTTAAAGACTTTAGGATGAAACTCAACCTTCAAGGTTGGTGCTGTTCCACCGAGGACTGTGTGTTCATATACTAGCCAGTGTACGTAATGTGTGTACACATTCGTGTTCTGGATGCATGGAGGTCATTGTTTAACAATGCAGTCAAGATCTGTGCCAAGAGATAGACAACTCCAGGCTGGATAAACTCTATAAGAGAGCTTCATATGTATCCGGTTCAGGTGCAGCGTATCTCTGAGTACCGGTTGCCAGGTACAGGAAGGGGGGTGCAATAGCACAGGGATGAGTTTACCCAAGGCAGCTGGTGGGTCACTCTCATCCAACAGGATGCTGGGCTGAATAGAGCCAGCAGGGCTTTTGCGTCAGCCAGGCGTCTAAATGAAACTGCCCATGTGGACATCGCCTGCCTTTTTCCCACTCTTCCCTTCCACCCAAGAGTAGGTATATTCTTCTTTTCTCGTTTTCCTCTTCACAGCCCATAAAGTCGGAACTACCTGTTAACATGGAGAACCTCCAGGTGAACAATGGCAATGGGCAAGCTTATGGGTATGTACTCTACGAGACCCTCATACCTGGCGATGGGCAGCTGAATTCCGGTGGCCATGTCCGGGACAGAGCACAGGTGAAGAACATGGTAGAATTTGGGTTCACGGCTTATCCTGGGGGGAGGGGATGGAGATGCAAATTTGGTCTCAGCTGAGTCACCTCTAAGGCCACCCCTGGATCAATATGGTTAAAATATTGACATGAATGGGGACCCACCTAAAATTGGCTTGCAACCCACCTAGTGGGCCCGGCCCACAGTTTGAGAAACACTGCTCTATGATTTTTCTCTCTGTCTTCTGTAAGCTTCCTTCTGTTTCTAGGTCCCCACAGGCCTATTTTGAAAGCCACTTTGGCTCAATCTATTTTTAAAAACCTGTACCGAAAGATGTAAATTTATGATTCAGAGGGATATTGTGAAAGGTAAAAATATCACTCTCTTTTTTTAAGTGACAGTGAATGGAGAGTTGCCATCTAATATATAAGCAGTTATTCCAGATAATCTGTATTCTTTACTGAAGTTTTTTTTTTCCCCCAGTGTTTATAATAAGCATATAGTGTTTGTTTGTTTAGGTGTGATTGTCATTGTTTATTTTTTGTTCCTGTTTTTGTAATTTGTTAACAAAAAAGTGAATAGTAATAAAACATGTACCATCAATGCTGGGAAGAGACAGTCTCCATCCCTGATACTCCTAGGGCAGTGCTGCTTTTTCCCTCCTGTCCCCCTTCTTCAGCCCCTTAACCCTTCTCTAATCCTCTGGCTTTTTGTGATTGACAAGTGAGGCTCTGGCTTCTTCTGTCCTGCAGGTGTTTATCAATACCTGGTTTATTGGCTACCTTGATTACACCCAGGAGGACTTGTGGATTCCTCCTGGACAGGTAAGCAGTTGGAGACACGGCATGAGTTAGAAGCAGAAAATTCCACACTTACACCTTTTACGGAAATGTTCTTGGGCATCCACGCGCTGCCAGGCCAGTTTGGATCACTCATGGATTGGAATCCATGCCAGAAGAAGAAGATAGGGGTATGAGGAGAGCCATGCTGGACCAGACCCATGTAGCCCAGCATCCCACTTCCCACAGTGACCAGTGAGATGCTGCTAGGAACCCTGGAACACACATGCAGCTAGAACAGGGGTGTCCAAATATTTTGGCAGGAGGGCCGTATCATCTTTCTGACACTGTTGGGGGCCGGGGAAAAACAGAATTAATTTACATTTCAAATTTGAATAAATTTACATAAATGAATATATTAGAGATGGAACTTATATGAATGAATGAAGGTGTTATAATAGCTCAAGGCCTATAAAAGGCCTTTCACAAAGCAAAGCCAGTCTTTCTTTTGCTGTCACTGCTGCATCACAGATGTGGAACAGTAAGCCCTTGTCCCACACAGCTCACGAGAAAGGTCAAACAGTTGGCTGTCACACTGAGACCAGTTGCATCAGGCCTGCGTGGGCTCCAGCAAGTCTCTGGAGGGCCAGAGGCTCATTGGAGACTGGGGGCTCCCTGAGGGCCGGATTGGGAGTCCTCGAAGGCCGCAAGTGGCCCCAGGACCGGGGTTTGGGCACCCCTGAGCTAGAAGAAGAGGGCTGTTGCTCTCCATTAACCATTGTTTGCAAGTATCCTGCGTATTCCAGACCCCTGTCCTGCCTGTTAGCCAGCAACAAATCTCTCCTCTTGTGAGTTAGTCTAAACCCCTTTTTAAAGCTATCTCAGCTTGTGGCCACTGACAGTGAATTCTGCAAGTTAATTCCGCAGTCTTTCTGTCTTAGTTCTGCCATCTGTAAATTTCATTGTGTGGTCCTGAGTTACAGTATTATGAGAGAAGGAGGCAAAAAAAAAAAAAAGCCGTTGCATCTGTCTTTATGCTAAGCTACAGAACAGCCGTCTGGTGCAGTCCCCTCTCTAGAGCAGTTCCGTTTAGCGTCTCCATATTCATGCTTTCCCCAGCTTCAGCTCTGCCTTAATTATTTCTTATTCTTACAGGGATACAGGTTGCTCCGGCTTCTAGTAGAGAACTGCGGGCGAGTCAACTATGGGCCCAGACTGAATGACCAGAGGAAAGGTAAAGCATGCTGTTTTTCCTTCCTTGGTTCCTTGAACTCGAGAGGGTCATTCTTACACACATTCAGCCTGCAGATTCCTGTCGCAACCTGTCTTTCCTCCCAAACAAGGAATAAGAGGCCCGCGTTTACTCTCCGCTAAGCAGGAAATTCACATTCTGCACCCGGGCAATCTAAATTCAGTGCCCAGCAAAGCTGAATCTCAGGAACTGGCGAAATTATGCAAATGTGCACGCTCTAATGAGGCTTGTCATAGCTCTCCGGTGCATCAATCTTATTGTGATTCTTGCAACTACCTTGTAAAATAAGTAAGTAGTGGTGTTCTGCAGATCGTGCAGGTAGAAAGCTGAAACCGAGAGGAATGGCGTGCCCTAAGTTCATGTCAGGCAGGATTCAAACCAGGAAAGCACTGGTTCAGAGCTTAGTCCCTTAACCACTGTGCTGCACCAGCTGTGAGTGGATTTTGGTTTTGACAGGCATAGCAGGTGTAGAGCAGCACAAGAGCTAAGCAGGGCACTCCATCGCCACCCCTCGACCCCTAGAAATCTCATTTGACCACCTCTGGCTCTGAGGTGGCAGTAGGCATCGCCCGCACACTTCCACGTCTGTCTCTCTGCCAGCTTGAGGACTTGGAACTTGCTGCTATAGATTTATGTCATGCGTTTATATGTCCCCTTTCCTCCAAGGAGCCCAGGGCGGTGCATCTGTGCATTTCGTAGCTTATGATTCATCAAGGCATAGCTCCTTTGCTTTGCCCTGCTTGGACTCTGTTGCCCAACACTTTGCTCAGCACCGTAGTGGCTGTGAGAACGGACGAGCAGAAGGCAGGAGAATGGCAGGCCACTTGAAGCCACTCACTTGGGGTTCCGGGTATAGCTTTTGTTGCAGTGCCTGACTGGTGTAAGCTTATGTGGAAATAGCTTTCCTGCTTTAGTTCTTCTCGAGCAAATTGCTGGAATGATTCTTGGCAACTCTGATGTAGGCATGAAGCCTCTCGGTCAGTCCTTCCTCTCTTGGTGTGTGTTTTGAATGCTGTGGATTGGGTGGGATTGGGGAGCTGATGTGCATCAAATCCATTTTCGTACTAGAGTTTTGGCCAACTATTCACACTGGTTGGCAACCTTCAGTCTCGAAAGACTATGGTATAAGACTACAGCACCCGGTATTCCCAGGCGGTCTCCCATCCAAGTACTAACCAGGCCTGACCCTGCTTAGCTTCCGAGATCATGGTATAAGCCTACAGCACCCGATATTCCCAGGCGGTCTCCCATCCAAGTACGAACCAGGCCTGACCCTGCTTAGCTTCCGAGATCATGGTATAAGCCTACAGCACCCGGTATTCCCAGGCGGTCTCCCATCCAAGTACTAACCAGGCCTGACCCTGCTTAGCTTCCGAGATCATGGTATAAGCCTACAGCACCCGGTATTCCCAGGCAATCTCCCATCCAAGTACTAACCAGGCCTGACCCTGCTTAGCTTCCAAGATCAGACAAGATCGGGAGGTAGTGTTCAGTATAGGGAGATGGTTGGCAACCTTCAGTCTCGAAAGACTATGGTATAAGCCTACAGCACCCGGTATTCCCAGGCGGTCTCCCATCCAAGTACTAACCAGGCCTGACCCTGCTTAGCTTTCGAGATCAGGTGAGATCCTGCATCTGCAGGCTAACAGTTGCTGCTTTATTCACACTGTAGCTTGGCAATCAGGCAACCTTGGTTTTATGTTTCTGTTCCAGTCTTTACAAATGACTTGCACTCAGTCTGCCTCTCACCGTCTCCATTTACTCCATTACCCCTCTGAGTAGCAGGTTTGTTTAATCCTTGATGCACATAGCCTAATGTGCCCTGTCAGTTTCATGAGCCACCAAAATTTGGGTTGTGCCACAATTTGAGAATCACTGTCTAGGCTTTGCTTTGGGAGTAAGTCCCAGTGGATTTCATGGGGCTTGCTTCTGAGTAGATATGCATAGGATTACACTGTAAAAGGTTTAAAAAAAATCAGCTGATCTGACTTACTGATCACACATTTCATCCTTATTCCTAAGACCCCAGCTAGCAGAGACAGTATCTGAAAAAGGCAAAACCCCACATGCAATATCCAGTTCATGTGCCTACTGTAGTGTTCCAGGTGGGGGGGGGGGGGAATTCAGTTTGCCAGTCTGTTAATGCTGCAACTGGAACCAAAGAGCCCCCTCCTGGCAGCCCCCCGTTCCTTCTGCTTCCAAAGACAATGCGTTGGGGGTCACTGCATGTCAGCCTGGTGCTGACTTTTGCTTCTCTTGCAGGCTTAATTGGGGACATTTTTATCAACAAAACAGCCCTGAGGAACTTCAAGATTTACAGCTTGCCGATGGATCTGAACTTTATGCAGAGGTTTGTGGGGTGGTGATACTTTTTGCCCTGTTGTCCCTGTTTGGTTTACCTCATTTTCATCATTTCACGCAGTTGGCTGAGGAGCAACACTAGTTAGCAGGTCCCCCCGCCAGAAAGCTGGCATGTGGCAAAGGACTGGGCTGACGTTCTCCACCAGGCAGCTGCCCTGGCAGTCACAGTCAGTGCCCTGCAGCAGCTTCTCCTTCCCTGTGGTTGTATTTCAGATCCATTCCTATTTCATTTTAAACCAATGGGTAAACTCTGGCCGAGAAGTTCTACAATGTGGCACCATCGTGATGGCAGTTTGTCGGGGGGGGGGATAGGGTACGCAGGGCAAGACACTAATAGACATGTGCACAGACACCACATTGGGGGGGGGGGTCACTGCTTGTATTTAGCAGAATCGAGTGGTGAAACTTTCCTAGGCTGTTCCACTTCAGGGGATGTCAGGCCTCAGCCAGTCTGGAGACAAGCGGCCAGCTTCAGATCAGATCCCTGGGGCTCAGATCAGATACCAGGGACTGAGAGGTCAGCAACAGAAAATGGAGCCAGCTCAGGCAAGAGTTGAGCTCCAGTGCAGCAAATGGAGATTGGAGTGGGGATGAGAAGTACGGAGTCAGGCTCAGGCTCCGTTCTGGAGCGGGGGGGGGGCAGGTTAGGTGGATATTGGGCAAGGCATGCCAGTCTATGCGTCTACTAGAAGCAACAGCTTGCTTGGCCCGAGGAGCTCAACCTGAACCAACATATGGAGCCGCCAGGCTTCTGTTGGTTCCACGGAACCCTGGGTCTGGCTGGGTGAATTAACTGCAGTACCTTCTCTGGCCATTGTCTGAGCAGCAGATTCCTGGCCTGCAGCGCTCTCTGCCTGAGAATTTTGCCTTAGTGGCAAAAAGTGCCTGGTCCTGGCTGCTGGAAGCTCTGAATCCCATCGCCCTGACAGCTTTCAGAGGAAGAGTACGTGTTTCTTTGTTTTCCCCCTATGAGAAACCCTGGCATGCTGAAAACTAGTATTACAGGGATTCAGGCCAGTCTTCTTCTAGATATACTGATTTCTCTGCAGGGAGGAACTGTTTGTAGCTGGGGGGGTCATGGGGAAAAAGGACAGTCAAGCTTGGATCTGGCCATCAACCATCTAAAGTGCAGAGAAAGCTTTATTTCTCGAATCTGTTAAATGAGTCTCATTTCAAGAGGAAGAACTAGCAGTTGTTGTTGGCAACCTTCAGTCCCAAAAGACTCTGGTATCGCGCTCTGAAAGGTGGTTCTGGAACAGCGTCTAGTGTGGCTGAAAAGGCCAATCCGGGAGTGACAATCCCTTCCACACCGGGAGCAGGTGCAGTCTGTCCCTGGTCTGTCTCCCTGGCTATGGGCCTTCCTTCTTTGCCTCTTAACCTCAGACTGTTGGCCAAGTGTCTCTTCAAACCGGGAAAGGCCATGCTGCACAGCCTGCCTCCAAGCGGGCTGCTCAGAGGTCAGGGTTTCCCACCTGTTGAGGTCCACTCCTAAGGCCTTCAGATCCCTCTTGCAGATGTCCTTGTATCGCAGCTGTGGTGGTGTGTGGTGGTGGTGGTGTGTGGTGAGACAAACGGGATGCAGGGGGGAGGGGGAAGAGAGGGGTTTGTGGGTATCTGGAAATTGGAGAGGGAGTGATAGTGAGACAAACGGGGGATGCAGGGGGAGGGGGAAGAGGGGATTGTGGGTATCTAGCAGTTGACAGACAAGGAAAACTGGGTTTATTCCATTGAAAAATGGGACACACAATTTTTGGAATGTTTTTGGTCTCTAAAGATCGGGGCAGTGCCTGCGTCTCTCTTTCTGTGGTGTCTGCAACACCCTAAATTAGTTATTTGATGTCTTAAGCATTTTATGGCACACCAGATGTGGGGTTAGCCCAGTGCTTTCCAAACTCCTACAAGGTAGTTGGAAGCACTGTAAATGTCTGTGGGGGAGGAGAGAAGGAGGCAGCCTGATCTAGGATTGCTCTGCTTTCTGCCGGGAACGGGATGACCATCAGACCTGAAAAACAGTTTTTATCAAGGAAGCATTGGGGTCTCTCCCTTAATGTTTCTGGAGCATGTTTAGGGCTGCCCCTACAGCCCGGCTTGTGTCCCCTTCCTCTTTCCTAACCTACTCCAGTTGATAGATTTGCAATTTAAAAGCTGTTGGTGTTAACAAATGCACAAGGGGAGCCAGGGAACCCTGGCAGCATGCTAGCTTATCCAGGGGCAGCCCTTTATCAGATTAGGGCCCCAGAGTTTGTTACAGATCTGCTGCCTCCGGGCACGTATGGAGCTTTTTTAATAAGAAAATGTACACTGCTCTGGAGGATGGAAAGGGATTAGATTAAATATGAAGTGACGTTCTCCAGCCCTTTGAAGAAGTCTGACCGTCTTATGCTACCGTCTTGCAGATAGGACTGCTGATTCTTGAATGTGTGTGGGTGTGTGCCTTTGTCTTTTTTCGAAAAACGTTCCTCCCATTTCCTGAAAGGTACCGCTGAGGCTGCTGATGCGCTCCCCCAGAGGGACGTAACTCATGATCAGGCCTGAGGAGATGGGGGGCACAGAGGCAAAATCCTCAGGGCTCGAGCTTCCGTCAGGGTCAGGCCATGACAAAGCAAACTACACACTGCAAAACAAATGTATTCAAAAATAAATGTGGGTACGCCAATCTCGACCTATCTAGGATTGTGTTTCCACTACAGCTTTAATCCACTTTCAGTTCTCTTCTAATTTCCCCAATGCATTTAGGAAGGGGGGGGTGCATTCTTGCTCTGGGCCCAGTGCCAGCTCTCAGCAGCCCTGCTTACGATGTCATTCCTACCAAAATGGTAACCTGGGGACTGGAGTGGAGGGGGGGGGGCCCTTTGGAAATGGCTGAAGTAGGCACAAAAGGTCATGGTGGGACAGGGTTCGATTTCCAGCATCTACTTTGTCATCTTTTTCTCACTTTTGCAAAGTGGCTCGTGTGCAAGTATTGAAACAGATAACTTGGTTGTCTGTCTGAAGACAGTATGGCTTGGTTGTGTGAATTCTTTCTGTGGTAGTGACCCCTCCCCGAAGGCTGGCTGATGCCCAGAAGGAGCAACTGGTTCTCTTTTCTCCACTGTTTCTTTCTCCCCCCCCACTACCCCCCACTCCCAGAATCCGCTGGTCATCTTATTGGAATGCCATGCCTGACAGCTCAGTGGGCCCTGCGTTCTTCCGAGGAACCCTGAGAGTGGAAAAAAAGCCTCAGGACACTTTCTTGAAGACGGTGGTAAGTCTGTTTGCGTGCTTGTTTGTTTTTCAGAAGCTTTAAAAAGAGGCGTTTAGGTTAAGGGCTGTGGGTGGTGAGAATGGTAGCGAAGTGAACTTCTTGAGAGGCACGAGCTCCTTGCAATCAAGAATATTGTCTGCAGATGTTTTCACCTTCCCATAACTGTCTCACGTTCCGGAAACGTACCTGCCAGAATGGCTATGCGGTTTCCGAGATGCAGGGCAGAGCTAAGTCATTGTCACCCCTCGCACAAATACTTTCTACAGGTGGCTTAATGGTGCAGTTTGTTACTCAAAAGAAAAAGTCAGTGGTGCAGTAACATGTTTCCTTTCTACACTTGGCAGATCCTGCTGGGCAAAGTATCACGTGTAGCAGCAAATGCAGTGCTTTGACTCTCTCCTGCAAATGCCCCGACACATTAAGGCAGCCATTTTCAGCCGCTGTGCCGTGGCACACTGGTGTGCTACGAGTGGTCCACAGGTGTGCCACAGGAATTTGGGGGAAGGTCATTTATTAATAGGGTCAATGGGAGATGTGAGCCCCCACTGGCAGCACTGTGTGCCTTGTCAGTTGTCAGAAACCTGGTGGCGTGTCTTGACCGTTTTAGTGCCTTGTCAGTGTGCCATGAGATGAAAAAGGTTGAAAATCACTGCATTAAGGGGTGTGTGGTCAGCCAGCCCTGTGGCTACCAAAACGATGGAAGCCTTAGTATCATACCACTTGTGGGCCTCTCCTTGTCTGTGTTCTTTAGGGTTGGGAAAAGGGCGCTGTGTTTGTCAATGGGCAGAACCTGGGTCGCTACTGGAATGTGGGTCCTCAAAGCACACTCTACCTCCCAGAAACATTGCTGCACCAAGGAGACAATGAGGTGAGTTGCTTGGTTTTCAGGGTTCTCCTCCCCTTCACACCTTCCTCAGGGGAACCAGGAATCGACTAGGTTTTGCACTAACCCAGGCATGGCCAACCTGTCTGTGAGGCTGCGTGGGGCAGTTCCCATGGATGGCAGGGGCCACGGTCTACCTCCATCACTTCTCCTCCTGTGGAATGGAGCAGAAGATGGAGAAGGAAGGGAGGGAAGTGAAGGGACCAGGGCTAGAACTGTGGTTCCCAAACTGCCCCCCCAATGCAAACTGCCCACAGGCAAACTCACAGGGGCACCACAGGATGGCCCCGGCTTCTTACCCACACTTCTGGGTGCCGCCATCTTGAATTGTGCACGATTCAAGATGGCCGCACACAGGAGAGCCAGGCAGTGATGCTGCTGCCAGAGTGCTCTGTGACTGCAGTAAGTTTGGGAACTGCTGGAGGAGAGTATCGGAGACTCTCCAGTGCTCTGTTCTACTCCGTTCCCTCTTTCTTTTTCAAATCTATGGAATGAGAAGACAAGTTGCAGAGGCAACCTGTGCACATCAGAAACAAGGAGTGGTATTTGGTGTGCCACTGCCAATACTGGGCAGACTTGGGCTATGCATCCACCTGGGCGGGAGCAGGGCCTCTGCCCGTTTTTGGATCCTTTCCATTTGAGAGCAGCTTCTTTGAAAAGTGAGGCATGTCTAAAAAAAAAAGACTACACCGCATATGAATTGGTGTTTGTATGAATGGCCAGTTCTTTGCTTCACTGAATTCTCCACGCGGTGGAAGGTGACAGCGTTGCCTTGTGCAAATGTTCCAGAACGTGCATGCAGGGTGGGGTTGCTTTATCATTATGGTGGGTATGTGCCAGAACTGAATCAACAGAAGTTTACATCTGGCATTACGAACCTTCCATAGTTTGACTTTATCTGTTTCTAGGGTGTGGGTGGAGTTTAGACAACGATGGTTTGCAAGGAGTTATGGGAACACCGGCCTCCCTTTTAGGTTGACATCACTGAACCTGACTTTTCTTGTGAGACAAACGTGGGGAAACATGCTCAAGAATCTTTCCAAGCTTATTGGCAGCACAGAAGGAACATACCTTTCTAACCTGTCTTTTTGACTGCTTGCATACTTGTGGGAACATATACTGACCCTTGAATAAGTTTATTCCTTTTTTCTTTTTCCCCCAGATCATCATTTTTGAAGAGCACACTGCAGGTCGGATCATCGAGTCTACAGACTTGCCGTTCCTTGGGAAAACCAAGTATGTGGACTGAGAAGGATTGGAGGCTCCCTGCCTTCTCTGCCCCCTCCCCCACCAGTTCATCTTACACATTTCTCCTGGGTGTGCTTCCTTCTTAAATTTGGGGGCTCAGGGGTCTGGATGTTCTCAGGCCTCGTTTTGACCGTCGTCCGGCTCTGGACCCATGAGATAGACGTACCTCTTGTCAGTGAATTTAAGGAAAATGACTCTGGATACTTGAACTGGAAAGGAGATCCAAAAAGGGGGGGGAAAAGGAATCTTTCTAGAGGAGTTTAACACTACTTCCAGCTTTCTTGCCCCAACCAAAGAAGTGGAGAATCTGGGCAGTGAAATGGGGCAAGGATACACACAGATCCGTTGAATTTAAGAAGTTGATTTGGATTCTTCTGAATTGGTGACTTTCTTGTTCGGGACTGATGCCTTCCGTTCGGCAACCACAAGATGAACTTGGGGTTTCCTCTGGTTTTCAGACAATTGGAGCTGTGACGGCAAAGGACTCTTTCAGTTCGTTCTTAGGTACTGATGTGTTAGTTGGTCAGACTGGGTAAGAACGTCATGTTCATGTTTTTGCGTTACTCTTAACTGTTAAAACCACGAGATCTTTATTATTAACTGGAGGCATTCAAAGAGCCCCCTTAGGTTTTTACGTCTAGATGGCAGCAGAGGGTGGAACTGTGCAAGCCCAGTGGAAATGGACAGAGTCTGCTGTCTAGCAACACACCCTGGGTTCTGCTCTTGGAATTTGATCTCAAGCTAAACTCTTGGCATAAAGAATGCTCACCACAGGGAGGCCCTCTCTATGCCACGACCGCAACATAGATTTCTGTCGTCACGGCGAGAACCTCTAAAAAACCAGCGTCACTAAAAATTCCTACTACCATAGTTGTGGGCAGGGAGGCTCTTTCTGGGGTAACGTGCTCCATGCCTTAGAAATGCAGCATGGAACAGTTTCCATGGATGAACTATTTGGGGCAGCCTCTCCATGGCCCTTTACCCCAAAAGGAGAGTGTGAAAGGGAACAAACAAGTGGATGTACCCAGTTTAAAAAACAACAACAAAGAAACCAAGGACTACTAATGTGGGTGCCCTGTGCACAGCAAGTCATGCCAGTCTTTGCTTTCTCCACTGGCAAAGCGAAGCTTGATCTAGTATTGACATGGCTGAGTTCACAGGTAGTGGAATGGACTGCATCATTGAAGGCTCCGGTAATTGGGGGGGGAGGGTCAACGGTTTTTGAATACTTCTCTATGTCGGTGGATAGGAGCTAATTTTTTTTCAAAAATTAATTTTTAAACAGATTTGAATGAAGAGGAAAAAATGGAAAAGGAATAAGGGAATGTTCTCTCTCTCTCTCTCTCTCTCTCAGCTCCAGTCTCCACCCTGCCCCTGAGGCCAACCTTAGACAGCACATCAAGTGGCATGCTCTTTATCTGGGCCTGCAGCAGCTGCCATCGCTTCTGCCTCTCTTCCTCTGTGGATTTAGAATCTTTAGGGATCATCTAAATCTTCAGGATTTAGAAGAGGGGAACAGAGCTCAAGAGGAGGTACAGAGGTGGGGAGCTCTAGTCCACCACTTCCCTCCCCTCTGCATTTCCTCTTGTGCTCCATTTTTCTCCCGAAATCCAGGGAGCAGGAGATGGAGGACCAGTGGAGGCAGGGCCCTGTCCTCTCCACCAATCCATCGTTTGAGGCAACTGCTTCTCATTGATAGGATGGTCCTACTTCCCCCCTTTTCAGGAACTTCTCCGGTTCCCCTCTGAGGTTTACTCAGAAGCTAATGTTGCAGCCTTTCAACTACTTGAGACTTTCAGAAATGCTGTTGGTGCCTGTGGGGGGAGGGGATGTTCCATTCCTTCTTTCTCTTGCCCAGATAACCCAGCGGAGCCCTCCTGCTGCTAGCCCTCCTGCTGCTAGCCAAGGACCATTGGTTGGTCCTTGCAGGTTGTATCTTCCTGCTCCCCCACCCCACCTTCTCATCAAATTGTAGTTGGCACCTGATCTTCCTTGGGGGTTCAGCACCTGCCAAGCTGCTAGCCTCAATTCTAGCCCAGCTCCCCTTCTTAGCGTAGTCGCACAGCACCTGCAGGAACCAGGAATTTCCTAGGGCTTATGACTGTTAGAAACCATATTTAATTTTATTTAATAAATTAAATACAGTTGAATTAAAACTTTTGAGAACAGACAGTGCAGCTGTAAACAGACCCCCGTCCTCCACCTGGACCGTGTACGGCCAAACCCATCGCTCTCCTGGCTCTGAGAGGCTTAGCGCCAATGTGCTCTTGCCTTGTTCGCGGCAGAGGTTCGGCTGCCTGAGACTTGTTGACAGCGAAGCGCATCATTGCAAAAGTGGGAGGTTCTTGTGTCCTCTTGTTTTTTTTTTGCCTCCATGATTCACTGCAGTCTGGCAGGGCTATTGTCGTCGTAAATAGGACAGACAGACATGCAAATGAAGAGGGCAGCAACTGGAACAACTTGCAGTGTGAAAACTTAAAAAAAAAATCTTAATTCTCAGTAAGCTAGATCTGGGCCATGTTGTTTGGCTGCAAATGTCTCCTCTCAGCAGAGTAAAAGCCTGCACAAGAGGGTCCAGCAGTCCCAAAAAGCCGTACTGTTGAGTTCTGAATTTTAAGTCAAATACATTTTTTTTCTTCCAGAACAAAAAAAATGGTTACAGCATTTTTTTTCTCGCTACGGTTGGAAATGAAAAGTGTCTTCTTGACTTAAAGGACTGTTTGTTTGTACCATTGATTGTTTTGATAAATTCTGCCATAAATTAAAAGAAATTTTTTTTAAAAGTATCTCTCCTCTTTTCCTCTTTTTTTAAAATATCAGGAAATGTATAGAGATATGTCATTAGTCCAAAGAGTGATTTGATTCCACGCTGTCTCTGCATCTCAGCTACATGGGTTAGGGGTTAAAAAAATAAGTGCATTCTCCCGCATAGGATTACATTACTTTCCCTTTAGCTGGCAGGTATAATTGTGCTTTAAGCTTGTTTTTGATTATTTTTTTTTAAAGGAAAGCCAAGTGTCAGTGGGGTCCCTTGAAGTCTAACCAGAGTCTAGAAAGGCAATTTTAAAAAAGAATTTTGAAGGAGTCAGGACTGATTGGTCTTTGGTCTTCAATTCTACAGGGGACTGCTGTAGGCTATATCCAAGAAAAAGCAAATTAAGCTGCAGATAAGACAATGTTTGTATCCTACTTCCACCTTCCCACCCACTCTCCACCAGCACCATTTAGGTGTCCTGGTAAGGGATGTAGCTTGGGTTTGTTTACTACTACTGCTTGTAGCTGCCAGCAGACATTAGCCAGAGCTGAGAGAGGACTGGGTGCAAACTGCTGCAGAGACCTTTCTTCTGAAATGCATCAAGTGGAACCGATTGTGCTAGCGAACCACCAGCAAATAGCCAAGCTCTTTCTGGACTGTACCACTTCAACCAGGGAACCCCAGATTAAATGCTCCCCAAACAACAAAAGAAAGTCAGCCTAATTTACCTTGTTGGCAACCTTCAGTCTCGAAAGACTCTGGTATCGCGCTCTGATAGGTGGTTCTGGAACAGCGTCTAGTGTGGCTGAAAAGGCCGATTCGGGAGTGACAATCCCTTCCACACTGGGAGCAAGTGCAGTCTGTCCCTGGTCTGTCTCCCTGGCTATGGGCCTTCCTTCTTTGCCTCTTTGCCTCAGACTGTTGGCCAAGTGTCTCTTCAAACTGGGAAAGGCCATGCTGCACAGCCTGCCTCCAAGTGGGCCGCTCAGAGGCCAGGGTTTCCCACTTGTTGAGGTCCACTCCTAAGGCCTTCAGATCCCTCTTGCAGATGTCCTTGTATCGCAGCTGTGGTCTACCCGTAGGGAGCTTTCCCTGCATGAGTTCTCCATAGAGGAGATCCTTTGGGATCCGGCCATCATCCATTCTCACGACATGACCAAGCCAACGCAGGCGTCTCTGTTTCAGCAGTGCTGGAATCCCTAGCATGTATGCACTGCTGAAACAGCCTAATTTACTGCATGTAAAAATACCAGACATAGAAGAAAAACAGATGCTGGCCTCTTCCCCCCCCCCCCCACATGCTAGTTTTCCTTGTACAGGGGTGCATTCAACCCTACCTTGATACAGTCCAGAAACAGCTTCCTAGCTTACACTACAGCTCTGCGGTTTGCAGACACCAGCCATTGCTGTGACGTTGGGGCAAGCCAGGCTCCATGGTGCAAAGCCCACTCCCTCTGCCAAGACATGAGCTGGGACCAGGTGTGTGTTTTCTGCTTTGAAGGGGGGGAAAAGCACCTTGACTGATTTTTTTTCATTCCAAAATGTGCATCACCAGAACTTAACTGGCTCACCAAATAAGTCCACTAACCCACTCTTGGTAGGTTCGTTCCTACCAATCTCAGCTTTCCATGTTTGCCCTGGTCCAATTTACTGGTTCCAATGGGTGTGGAAAAAAAAAAGATAAGCCAAAGAAACAGTCATGTTCTCGCAATAAAATACGTAGACCTATTAACCCATTTCTGCCCAACCCACAGGTGTACACATTTGATCCATGTTGCATATATGCAACGTTGGGCAGAAATTGCTCAAGAAAGGTGAAAGAGGGCCATTGGACCCCTTTAAAGATGTTTTAACATAAGCTGAGCCCCACTGGATCGAGCCAAAGGCCCCTCTAGTCCTGCTTTCAGCATCTCACAGTGGCCCACGAGATTCCTCAGGGAGGACACAAGACAATAAGATACTTGCATCCTGTTGCCACTCCATTGCATCTGGCATTCAGGGATAGCCTACTTCTAGAACCAGAGGATTGCTTATATCCATCATGACTCGTAACTTCTGATAGAATTTTTATCCATAAAATTGTCCAATCCCCCTTTTCAAGGGCATCTAGGCCAGGTGTCATCACCAAATCCTGTGGGAAGGAGTTCCACAGGTTAATTACACACTGTGTAAATAAATGTTTTCTTTTGTCTGTTCTAACTCTCCTGATGCTCAGTTTTAGTGGATGTCCCCCGGTTCTGGTGTTGTCTCAGAGGGGAAAGAACATCCCTCTAGCCACTCTGTCCAGTCTATGCATAGTTTTATACAACTCAATCATGCCCCCCCAGTGCCTTTTTTTTCTAGACTGAAAAGCCCCGAACTGTAGCCTTTCCTCATAATGGAGGTACCGCAGGCCACTAATCATTTTGGTCACTCTCTTCTGCACCTTTTCCTGTTCCACTTTAGTCTTTTTGAGATGTGGTGATCAGAACTGGATGCAATGCTCCAGATGTGGCCTCACCACTGATTTGTACAATGGCATAATAATATTGGCCGTTTTATTGTCGAACTCTTTTTAATGATCCCAGGGATGGAATTGCCCTTCTTAACTGCCGCTACACAGTGGGTCAACACTTTCGTCGAGCTGTCCTCCAGCACCCTCTTTCCTGATCCCTCACAGACAGCTCAGAATCCATTAACGTATAATGTTAGTCCTGTCATCTCTGTTTTCTCTCTCTTAGTACCTGGGACAAGGAAAGCAACAGCTGTCTCTACTAAGATTGGGGTAGAATCTTCTCATTTTAAGCAATTTTTGTCCAGCGTTGCATATACGCAACAAAGATTAAAAGTGTACACCTATGAGCTAGGAAGAAATGGGTTAAGAACTGTACAATAAGACATTTGAATATCACAGGTGTGTTCTAAGAAGGGATTGTATCCAGATCATGCAAGAGGTACACAGTCCTGCCTCTAAAGGGTGCCTAACAATGGGAGACAGTTCTCCCAGCAAGTCTCCACTCTCATGTTTGTTTCCACCCATTTGCCACTCTACACATCAGAAAGAATGAGGTGGGATGCATCACTTCAGTCTGTGGGTGCATTTGTCTTACCAAAAGCTTGTCCACAAATGAAGCTTCTTTCAAGTAGAGCATTAAGCATCGCAGAGAGAAAAATTTAACGTAGCCCTCACCCTGATGAGCTAGCTTACTACGTTGCAAGGAAGTATTTACATGAGAGGAAGCAATCAAAAATACGACACATGCACCCTGACGGTTTGAAGTGGAACAGACCAGAATTCTACCATCTCATCCTACCTATCATGGACCTGGTCTTTGCAAGTGGTACAGCTCGGGAGGTAGAATTTCCTGTGCTGCTTCAGACTGGGTTGAAGGTACCATTTGTGAAAGCTTCCCCATGTTTTTTTAAAAAAAAACAATCCCAGCAAGGTAAAAACTTAGCATATCAGGAAGAAACAGCCTTAGCACATTCTGTCCATATTGTGCTAGTTTTCTGCTTGTAGGGAGTTTTTTTTAAAGATACAAAAATGCATTCACTTCCCATTTAATGCGGTATGCACTGCTCTCAGCTACCTGCATAGACCAGGAAGTGTCACTTGGCTCTATGTTTACTGCTTTTGTTTGTTGCACCATTTTAAACCCATTTTTGCCTGGCCCACAGGTGTACATATTTGGTCCCTGTTGCGTATATGCATCGTTGGACAGAAATGGCTTAAGATGGAGTTTTCTCTTCTTACCTTTATCTGCAATGCCAGAGCATTAAATGAAGACCATCCCTGAGTACACCCTTTGCCGATTGCTGCAGACAGGACTTTGGAGGGTAGCCAGTTTCCCTCTGCATGAATGACATCTTGACCTGTACTGTATGACTTCACCCCCACTCCATCCCATTGATATTTCAACAGAGGCATCAATCATATCACTTGGCTGGGGAACTGATGATCTCAGGGGAACTTCTCATAGTTTTTTTTTTTTCCCCCCTCTCCATGGAAACTTACAGCCAGACCAAAACAGCAACTTTGGCCAGTTTCCCTGCAGCACTGAAGGCGGCGGGCAATTTGCCAGTCTTCTGCTAACCACCTGGGCAGACACATGTACTGAAAAATGTTGTTGCCTTCTATGATGTTTGGAGCTCGAAGACCCAGCTGACAAGGTTCAATCTCATCATCCAAAAGGGCAATAGGAAGCCTTGATGAGAAATGTCCTAATTTGAGTGCTGTAGTGTTACTCAGGGCCCGGGGCAGGCACACCCTCCTCCCCCACTCCTTCGGATGAAAGAGGAATGCACTGTGCTAAGATGGCAAACTGCTATTTTCCTTCCCCCTGACCAAATTCTACTGCATAATAAATATAATTTCAGAGCAGCTGTGCCACTGCCAGCTTTCCCTTTCAAACAGAGAACTGCTTGTGCCCTAATAAATAGTTCATGACTTTAGCAGGGGGCAGTGGGTTGAAGGGGACCAAAAAAATAAAGAGGGCCAAAATGGCGACCGTTGTCCTTATTTGTATCCTGTGGAAGCCCATCCCATGGCTCCCAAAGGGGGCTTTCCAAGCACACTTTTTTTTTTCCACGTGCATCGTATGCGCCTTCCGCCCACTTGAATCCCATGAGCCTCTGCACCTTGGACCAAAAGGGATGCCAACTTCTGGCTTTCTGTGCTCTTGTTTGCGTGTTTGACTGGTTTGTCTCCCGAGGGTCAGTTGCGGTGTTTTCCTTCTTCGTTCAAGAGTCTCCAAGGAAGATCGGTTTGGCGATTCCACTCGATTGCTCTTGTTAACATTAAAACTATCCCGACTGCTCCTGGGGACTGGGTGGCTGGCTCAAGACTCCGCAAGAGGGAACACACTGCAAATGGAAAGAAGGACTGAGCCGTCACAGATCCGTGGCCTGGGCAGCAAAAGGCCGCTGCTCAGGAATAATACAGAGTCACAGGCAACTGTGGCTGGAACCACATGCTGCATGAAACACATGGTTGGTTGGCAACCTTCAGTCTCGAAAGACTATGGTATAAGCCTACAGCACCCCATATTCCCAGGCGGTCTCCCATCCAAATACTAACCAAGCTTGATGTTGCTTAGCTTCTGAGATCAGACAAGATCAGGCATGTGCAGGCCAGCTGAAAATGGCAGCTGAGTCTCTGGTTTTCTCTACCATCAGCCAGCCCTGAATCTTCCCACAGCTTCTTCCAGAGTGAAGAGGTTGGAACCCGGACTACATCATCACTTGCCAGGGACCTGGAGACTCTGCTGTTCATTGAAAGGGCTTCTCCTATGGGTTCCACCTATGTGCTGGGACATTTGTTACCATCAAGGGGTGGATGAGGCTCTTTGGATCCCGACCCAAAGGATGCCCTCATGCATGAGAGATAATAAATGCACATCAGATGGACTTGTTTGGGGGCAGCCGGGAACGTGATCTATATGACATTTCTACTACATGATCAGTGCTCAAGTTTACAGTCCACTGGCAAATGCCCTGCTTTTGTCAGCCTGACGCAATTTACTTTTTATTGCCTCTAAACAATAGTACAGAGCAGTAGTTCCCAAACTGGTGGGTCACAATCCATCAGGGGAACTGAAAGCAGGTCAATCCCCCTTAAGGGAAGTAGCCCAGCAACGTTGGCTGAGACAGCATGGGAGTGATCATGGCAGCACCAAAACCAAAGGGCTTTGTAAGGTCCGTCGGGGTAGCACTGGCCATCTGGAGGGTGCAGAGGGCTTGCAGTCTCCTCGGCAGGCCTCCCTACTGCTCCAAATAGTTCATATCTCTGATCGCAGCCCCCTTCCAGTTTGCAACCCACTCTGCTCGCAAACCGGGTCACAATTCGACACACAGGCTGTTTGGAGCAGCAGGGAGGCCCGCAGAGGGTTCTGTGAGCCTCCCGCAACCTTCGGATGGCCAATGCTACCCCTCAGATACATTACAAAGCCCCTTGGTCGGATCCCAGCTTTCTAGGCTAGTTTGGAAACCATTGGCCTAGAGGGCTAATAAAACCCAAATTTAACCTACTGGGAGGTAATGGCCACCAAACCACCTCCCTTTCGGTTATCAGATTTATACTTAATTACTTTCCTCCAGGGAAGTTAGGGTGCCAGATATGGTTTGCCCCCACACCTCCTGTATTATCCTCGCAAAAACCCTGTGATGTAGGTCAGGTGCTTGACTGTGGCCACCCACTGAACCTCATGGCTACATGGGGATCTGGCCCTGTCTCTCCCCATTCCTACTCAAACCTCTAACCATTGCTTCTTGCCTCAGGTGCACCAAGAATTCCCTCCACACCTTCCCAGAAAGGACGAGTGCTGGGGAGAGTCTTACCTGTTAAAAGTTTTCTCTTATTTTGCTGCACGGCGTCAGATTTCCACGTTGGGGTCTGTGAAGCCCTTCTTCCCCTCGTTCACCAGCACAGGTTTTTCCGTCCTTGTGTGCCAGACAAGAATCTGAAGGAGAACGAAGGAGAAAAGGAGTTAAGTCCATCTATCATCTTGCATTATGAAATCAACAGCACATCTAACCATATTCCCCAGAGGCTAACCAAGCAGCTCAAGGCTCACAGCAGAGTTGGTGGAAAACTCAGCAGGGCTCTTTCTCGCCTCCCAAGCCAATGAGATGGGGAAACGGAGTGTGGGCCGAAATGACCCATTTTATGGCACTGTGTCTCAGGGCATTAACCCCATCCTCTGCACGCCTGGCAAGTGACCTCCTATTCTCTCTGCCTCGTCAACATTCACAGCTTGTCATGGATTTCTCCATCCTTTTCCCTTTCCCCCTTTACTAGGGGACAAATCCACACCTCCTCTGCTATGCATTCACTGGATTGAAGACACCAGGAGGCTGGCAGATGGCACTGAAATTTGGAATGAGTGGCATTCAAAGCAAATTTTAGGGGGCCCTCCTTCAATGAGAAACAACTTTTTCAAGGGAAGATAAATGAGTTTCTGCAAGACAAGTGGTTTATCTCTCTCTGTGTGTGTGTGTTTAATGAAGGAAACCCTCAGAAAGTAAGGGCACAATCCTAACCCCTTATATCAGTTCTTTCCAGCACTGGCATAGCAGTGCCAATGGGACATGTGCTGCATCCTGCAGTTGGGTGTCACTCACGGAGGCCTCCTCAAAGTAAGGGAATGTTTGTTCCCTGACCTCAGAGCTGCACTGCCCTTTTGTCAGTGCTGGAAAGCACTGATCTAAGGGATTAGGATTGCACCCTAAAGCAATGATCTCTGCATGGGTGTAAACCAGGGGTGTCCAAACTCTTTTGGCAGGATGGCCACATCATCTCTCTGACACTGTGCTGGGGGCCGGGGAAGAATTAATTTACATTTAAAATTTGAATAAATTTACATAAATTAATATATTAGAGATGGAACTTCTATGAATGAATGAAGGTCTTGCAATAGCTCAAGGCCTTGCACAAAGCAAGGCCGGTGTTTCCTTTGCTGCCACTGCTGCATCACAAATGTGAAATGGCAAGTAGTGGAGGGAGCCCTCATCCTACAGCTCACGCGAGAGGTTGAACAGTCACCCTCATGCTGAGAGCGCTTGCATCGGGCAAGTATGTGTTCCAGCAAGTCTCTGGAGGGCCAGAATCTCATAGGAGACCGGGGGCTCTCCGAGGGCCTGATTGGGAGCCCCATAGGCCACAAGTGGCCCCCAGGCCGGGGTTTGGCCGCCCCTGGTGTAAACAGTATAGATCGGGGTGGCCAAACTTGCTTAACATAAGAGCCACATGCAATGACTGTGTTCAGATGTTTGAGAGCTGCAATATTTAAGCAGCCTTTAAATACTTAAATATATTTACTCATCATGAGCATTAAACTTATGTTCTAACCCACTGGAATCTCAAGTTTATGCCCAGTAAATAATTATAAAGCTGGAATTTTTTTATTTATTTACCTTTTATATTAATTGTGATGCAAAAAGGAGCCCAGCCAACATATTCCCAAGAGCTGCACATTATATATCAAAGAGCTGCATGTGGCTCAAAAGCTGCAGTTTGGCCACCCCTGCTCTAGATAGTGGGCAATAACTTGGCCACATAGGAACATGGCAAACCCAGATCCACAAACCCAGCAACCTCCAATGTACTCCTCTCTCACGAAATGCCCACACAGAGCTGTGCCTGGCTTTGCCACTGATTCTTTCTTGCCCTTTCGGAGCTGCTCTCCCCGGGATGGATGGTGTGCCCTCTTTGCAGTGCTGCCCTCCTGCTCCCCTTCCACACTTCCTGTTGGGGATTCTCACCTTCAGAGCTCTCCCAGTCCCGTTGCTATGACAATGAACAGCATGCTTAATCGATCTGGTTCCACACTCAGAGCTGCTGGCACATTTTTGCCTTAGACTAGCCGAACACGAAGGAGCTAAGTCTGCATATGAAGGATACACAGCAGCCCTTTTTCCAGGTCCATGGGGAAGTGGCATAGCTAGAAGGGGTGCGAAGCACTAAGTTTTGCAGGGAGCCTTGCCACGTCGTGCAAGCGGCCTCTTCCCCTCCCCTTCGGAGCCATTCCAGGCAGGGGGAGCAAATGCCAGAGAAGACCCACAGAAGAGGCAAATGCCTCTGTTTTGCTCCCCCTATCCAGAATGGCTCTGAAGAGGGGGAGAAGAGGTTGCTTTCATGCCGTGGCGAAGCTCCCTGCAAAACTGAGTGCTTTGCACCCCCTCTAGCTACACCACTGCCATGGGGCTCAACCAATGCTTTGCCAACTGTTTCCAACTGGAGCACAGGGTTTTTCCTGAACTAAAACCGACAGCACATTTTACTATATATTTTCAAGGGCTAAGGGATCCCCTGGCCCTCACTAAGCTCACCCTTGTGGTTACCGCAGTGTGTTTCACAGCCTGAACAGAGTCGCTCTCAAAAGCTTATAAATAGGGATCTGCGTATCTAACATGTACTTTCACCAGAGAACTGGAAAAGAAGAAAATTATGGTACTGGATGCCAAATGCCATTTACTGAGCATGCCCACTTGGATTGAAAACAAAAACACACACAGAAAGATGGAGCCAGTGGTCCACTTGCCTCTGAAAAATCTACAGCAGCGATTTTCAACCCTCATCTCGCGGCATACTGACGAGGCACTAAAATGGTCATAGCACACCATCGGTTTTTTGACAAGGCATGCTACACTGCCAGCAAGGGCCTTGCATTCCCCAATGACTCTACTTAATAAGTCACCTCTCACCCAAACTCCTACGTCACACCTGTGGACCATTCATTGCACACCAATATGACGTGCGGCACAGTGGTTGACAATCACTGAACGACAGCATCACAATAATTTTGGGGGAGCAAATTCATTTCCACTCTACAGTACAACTCTGGGGGAGTTTTAGAAGCAGCTGCTTGTACTACTGAAGAGACAAGCTGCTCCTCAGCTTCTCTTTTAACATGTAAACAGAAATACACTGAACATATGAAGCTGCCCAGTAATACCGACTCAGACCACTGGGCCATCTTATGCAGTACTGTCTTGTTCAGGGGTGTCAAAAATAAGGCCCAGGGGCCAGATTCGGCCTGTGGAAGCTTTTTATCTGGCCCTCAGGCTCTCAGCTGCTGAGCAGCGCTGAGGTGTTACTGCTGAAAGGGCAACCAACATGAAAATTGGGCTCTCCCATATCTTGAAATATGATCAAAATTTGTGCATTTTCTCTGACTATTTGCAGCTAATGAGTTCCTAAGTGAGAAAAAAGTGCTTATTTTTGGTTATGACCTGTTTAATGACATCACTTCCTGCCTAATGACATCATTTCCAGCCCTCAGCAGGCATCATGAATGCTTTTCGGCCCTCTGTATGAAATGACGCCCCTGGTCTAACTGGTAGTTGCTCTCCAGGGTTTGATATCTTTCCAATCCCTGCTCAGACACTTTCGAGACAGAGCATGGGATCTTCTGTATGCAAAGCTTGCTTCTTCAGCATGCAACAGAAACATCAAAGAAACCTCAACGTCTGCCAAACATTTTTGTACTTTCATTGTGCTCCTGGGACATGCCTGAGATCGAGGCAGGGACTAGTTATGATTCCCAGACTACAGCTGAAATGCCACTAATGTAAACCCATCCAAACTGAATCACCACCCTTTTACATAAGCCCACCACCTTGAGCGGAAAATGCTGGAAGGAAACGGTACCTTAGTGCAATTGGCAGCTTTCGGCTCTAGGTCATTCAGGGTCACCAGCTCCCGGAGCAGGCTGCTCTCCTGGTAGCCGCCCTTCACCCCTCGCAGTTTGAAGTACGCCTGAGGTCGCTGGAGGATTAGCCTGAGGTTCACAGCAAAGCCTGCCATGTCAATCGCGAAAGGCCGATGCGGGTCGAAGACGGTCTTCCAGCCAAACACCTTCCCAGCTGCGTTGACTTTGGGCGACTCGTAGCGTAAGCCTCCCACGAAGGCCACTGGCCATACTGACACTTTCCTGGTGGCTCGCATCTGGAGAGAGAGACCAGCACAGTGAGAGGGGGTCTTTTGGATGGTTGGGGGAGGGGGGTCAGAGGAGGAAGAGAAGGAAACGCTTGCAACAGCCATAATCCAGCTGGAGTACCCCTCTTGAAGTCACAGGGAGGCAGAATAGGATCTATGGGTAAATAGTCTAATTAAAAATGCCCAGGTTTGTCTGAACCTTAGGCAAGGTCTATCATTTTGCCTCCATCTATGAAGGGCATTCTCAAAGGTTCCGTGATACAAAAATCACCATGGAATCCACAGATGGGGATGGAATGTCAGGCAAAAGGTACTCTGTTGGACCATGGACTTCAAGCCCTGATATTTTAATTGGGCTATTGGACACTCCATCCACGAAAGCCTTAGTATGTATTTACCGGTAGATATCTGGCTGTTCTGCAACCCATCAGCAAAGGTTCCTGACTCCCACTGGTAGTTCCACTCAAGTTCCATTGCAAATTAAAAACAAAATCTCTTCTGTAGATGACTCTGGAGCTAAGCACACTCTGGCTCAGCCTCAGCATTCCTCACCTGTAAGACCACCTCATTACGAGGCCAGCTGTGATTACCCATGCACCCTCCAAAATAACGACACCAGACTGTGTCTTGGATTTATAATGGGCCACTTTGTTAATTACAACAGCTGCAGCTGGGTAAGTGTCAGGGGGAAACCCTTTAATCCAAAATGTGCAGGGTGTTAAACCGGATTAATGGCTCTAGCCCTCTACGTCCCCTGTAAGTTTCTTTGGGCGTACCGTTTGGCTCCAGACTGCACTCTGTCCTTGACAGAGCCAGCTTTTTTTGGGCACCCCTGAAGGGGCAAGGCGGATGGATAGCTTACCCTGCGGGGCAACCCCTGCACAGCCTTGTGAGTCCAGTAAAAGGGCTTACCTGCCAGCCTCTTTGAGCTGGTCAGGCATCATCAGAGCAGTTCAAGTTCACCCCACTACCTTGCTGCCTTGGGTAGGGCACCGAGATATCAATCCTGCCTACCGTACCCCACGCATCTCCTGCCAAGTGACCAAATTAGTTAATAGTCTCCCAGACCTCTGCGTCATCCCCAGCCAGTCTGGGGCTGGTGAAAAAACTACTATTCCTGAACCAATTCAGATGATAGCCAAAAATTCCTATCTGGCCCTCAATGAGTGGCCAGTTAATCTCAGACTAGCTAAAGGGTGGCGGTGGGCGGGATTTGGTGGCTGAAGTGAAATGAACCCAGCTGGGAGCATATACACCCTACCAGATCCCGCCTCCTCTGGCCAATCTGACCAATCAGCAGCTTCACCCCAGCCTGATTGCATGAACCAAGGCCACTAATTCCAGAGCAACACTAGATGCTCTTATACTCCTCTTGCAAGGCACTTTGGGGGGGGGGGCGGCTTCAGTGAATAAAAAGCAGCTCCAAACATCAAAAGGAAGGGAAATGATGGTTTATTGCCGACCATCATTTTCTTTTCATGATAACGGATTTGCATTTTACGTTGCTAATTTCTGCAGCGATTGACTTTTTGGACAAACTCTTGGGTGAGTCTTTTAAGATCAAAATGCAAACAAACGAGATCTCTTGAGCCAGTCCAGTGTTAAAAATGGTCACTGCAAAGTGGGTGCTCAAACCTGGCATCTAAACTATGATAATGATGAAAAGACAAGGTCAAGACATTTCCGTAAGTAGAGGTGTTTGAAAACGGTGTTATTTATTTTACTCAGAAGTAAGCCCATTGTGTGACCCTATCATACCAGAAACAAGCACCTCTATCCATATGTCACAGTTCAAGATTCACCTTGAGATCCTGTAGAATTCCACATGGTCTGTAAAAATAGTTTGTCACCCTTCATTCCTCACACCCACAGGGGGGAGCTCTCTCTCCACTGAACGTGCCGCTTCTGAGCCAGGAACCTCCCCAAACCTCTCCCTCATCCCTGCTAATTGCATCAAAGGGAATGGGAGGCATCTGAGACAGCGTCCTTCTGACATGATGCACTTGCTCATGGCTCTCGCCACTCACAGGAGACTGGACAGGACGAGGAACTGTGAAGCGTTGACTCTGCCCCTCTCAGCACAGCCACGTTTTTACCGTAAGGCCCCAGACACATTTGCAAAGGGACATAACACTGCCTTCCTCCCCACTGATTGTGCAGCAACAGCAGCAAGACTTTCTGTCTGAACATCTCCAGAAGATCACATTACACAGGCAGTTGCTGGGCTGCCCAAACTGGTTTACTCCCCCTGGTTTACTCCGCCCAAACCCAAACCACCCCATCTGGTGCAAAGTTTTTGCTCTCCCTTTTAAAGCATTCTGTGGCTCTCTTCTTGCATTCAGTCCTTCCTGGTCAGACTATTGATCATCTAGGTCAGGATTGTCTACTCTGGCCAGTGGGAGCTCTCCAGTGTTTCGGGCACGGGGTCTTTCCCAGCCCTTACTGGAGATGCTGCCTGGGATTAAAACTGGGGCCTTCTGCAGGGCTTCTGAGAGGGATTTTATCTGGGGTACTAAGTTTGTTTTGGGCCCCTTCCATTCTCCATTGGACCATAATTTCATATGATCATTGGATCATAATTTTTACAAATCATGATAAATAAAACTATGTAGGCTTACACAAAATGTAAATGCTAATTTCCACACCATATGCAAGGATTTGCTGAGATCCCAGGAAATTTCTGGCTTCCCTCCTTTGGCTCCCATTTTTTACCCTGGCCTTCTGTACGCAGAGTTAGTGCTCTTTGGCTAAGTGCTACATCCTCATCTCTTTCTGCTGATACCTTGTATTGGAATCACTGAAGAACTGGCGAGGAGGTGGATGTGGTGTCAGCAGTGGCCCCTTTAAGGGTAAGGCCTGGACATTTGGCTACAGCCACTGGAAGGCAATAGGGCCCTCAAGGATATAAGGAGCACCTGAGGCAGAAAGGGTTGGTGGGTTTTGAAGGAGTGCAGGTTGGAGGTAGGAGAGGAGACTGACTTGGCTTATTGAATTTGGAATCTGACTGTGGATTGTGACTGGGCTTTGGCTTCGGACTTGGATACTCTGATGGATTTGACTGACCTACCTGGAACCTGACCTTGGACTGTAACTTGGCTTATTGGCTCTGGACTCTGATTTGGCAACTCTAATTGATTGGACTGGTTTACTTGGCATCTGTGGACTGGAACTGGACTTTTGACTTTTGCTTGCTGCACTGGTGAGTTGCACAAGGGGGACCGATCAGCCTTAAGCAGGCACGAGGCCCAGTGGATTGGGATTTGGCAGAACATACCTCCATGTATCCTGATCTACCCTTGCCTGTGGCTTTTCCTCCTCCAGCTCATCTCATCTCAGGAGCCCTTGAAATACCCACTATGAGCTTCATCCTGATCATGCTGGGCCCTGGCTATGGGGCATTCACCATCCTGGCACAGGCCCAGACTTCCAGGGCCTGCTCAAGCCCAGACTCTCCATGCCCAGGAATGTTGGCAGGCTTGCCAGTAGTTGAATGAACTAGATACCTAGTGTGATTCTTGAGGCTTCAAAAGGAAGCAACTCAAAAGACAAGAATGTTTGGGCCAGAATCGTTCCAGCACAACTGCCTTAGCAGAGGCGGTTTCCCTCGGAAAAAGAGAATGTGTTGCATGCATGTGCTGCCTACATCTCATGCTCACCCAGAGAAACAATAGCATGGGGCACCTCCAAGAGGGCCATCCTGCAAACATGGAAATGCACATGGGGCTCTGTTTACCCTGGTGGATGCCAAGCCTGCAGAAAGCACACTCTGGATTCTTGGCGGGTAGTGGATATAAGAAACAGTGGGATGCGGGAGAAGGGGACTTCCAGAGGAAGAAAGGCAAATGCTCACAAAAGGAGCAAACTCTGAGAGACAGAAAGGAGAGGGGAAAGGTTTTAGGGTCAAGGGTTAGGGCAGTGGCTCAGAAAAGCGGGGCACAGAGGGGTACATTGCCCCAGGTGCTAGATGCCTTTGTTATGCCACTGGGTTAGAGTGGAACTCAGCCTCCTCTTACCAAGTGACAAAATGCCCCACTGAAAAGGCTGAGACTAACTAGTGTGAACGAGTGATGCGGAAGTCACTTGGAATCACCCTGGTGCATCAGAGACCGGCATTGTTGGGTAGCGGCTGGGGTCCCAGGGACCTCTGGACGGTCGACGGCTGATCCCCAACTGGTCCTACGTCTCCAGAGGCTTCATGCAGTGGTGAAAATGGAGCAAGTCCCACCCAGGTAGGAAGAGATCCAAGGAGGTTTCCCAAGGACCCGTTGAAAACTTGAGCTTCATATGCAGAGCGCAAAGGAAAACGGGGAGCAACACTGTGCACCTGCATTGGCTAAAAGCCTGGTGGGGCTGGAGTGAGCTACAATTTATGATATGTTCCGACTGTTAACCATCCCCCCCCCACAAGGGAATGTGAAACAGTTCAGAAAAGTTCTGTTGAACCTCAGTCATAGCATGCTCTCCACTTACAATAGGAAACCCATTTTGCTCACAGAGTTCCACCGAACTTTTTCTGAAGTTTGACATAAGTCACATTTAATTCTATCAGTCTGTTCTGGGGGCAAGGCAAGGTCATCATCAGAGCAGGAAGGTAGTCTGTGATGTATGTTAACATACTGAAGTCTGTTCCATTGGCCTGCCTAACTCAACTGCCAGCTGGCTTATCAGATCCCATCAGGTTCCAGCCATTCTGAATCAGAAGGAAGCCGCCATAGCGAGTCAGACCCTTGGTCAATCTAGCTCCATATTGCCAAGAATCAGTGGCATAGCTAGAGGTACAAAGCGCTCAGTTTTGCAGGGAGCCTCACTGTGGTGTGCAAGGGACCCCTCCCCTCTTTGGAGCCATTCTAGGCAGGGGGAGTAAAATGGAGACATTTGCCCAGAATTATTCCAAAGGGGAGGGGAAGGGGCCCCTTGCACGTTCTGGTGAGACTCCCCGAAAAACTGAGTGCTTTGCACCCCCTCTAGCTACACTACTGCCAACAATGAATGGCGGCAGCTCTCTGGGAGTTCAGAAAGGAATTTTTCTCTGCTGTACCTGGAGAAGTTGGAGATTGAACTTAGGACCTTCTGCATGCAAAGCATGTTCTCTGCCAATGAGCTATAGCAGAGTAGCTCAAAAAGGACATAGTGGAAATGGAAAAGGTGCAAAAGAGAGCGACTAAGATGATTACTGGGCTGGGGCACCTTCCTTATGAGGAAAGGCTATGGCGTTTGGGCCTCTTCAGCCTAGAAAAGAGACACCTCAGGGGGGACATGATTGAGACATACAAAATTATGCAGGGGATGGACAGAGTGGATAGGGAGATGCTCTTTACACTCTCACATAACAGCAGAACCAGGGGACATCCACTAAAATTGAGTGTTGGGAGAGTTAGGACAGACAAAAGAAAATATTTCTTTACTCAGCGTGTGGTTGGTCTGTGGAACTCCTTGCCACAGGATGTGGTGATGGCGTCTGGCCTGGATGCCTTTAAAAGGGGATTGGACAAGTTTCTGGAGGAAAAATCCATTACAGGGTACAAGCCATGATGTGTATGCGCAACCTCCTGATTTTAGAAATGGGTTATGTCAGAATGCCAGATGCAAGGGAGGGCACCAGGGTGAGGTCTCTTGTTATCTGGTGTGCTCCCTGGGGCATTTGGTGGACCGCTGTGAGATACAGGAAGCTGGACTAGATGGGCCTATGGCCTGATCCAGCGGGGCTGTTCTTATGTTCTTAACTACAATTCCCAGGAAGCCTTGCAGGTCTCTTGTTATCAGGTGTGCTCCCTGGGGCATTTGGTGGGCCGCTGTGAGATACAGGAAGCTGGACTAGATGGGCCTATGGCCTGATCCAGCGGGGCTGTTCTTATGTTCTTAACTACAATTCCCAGGAAGCCTTGCAGGTCTCTTGTTATCAGGTGTGCTCCCTGGGGCATTTGGTGGGCCGCTGTGAGATACAGGAAGCTGGACTAGATGGGCCTTTGGCCTGATCCAGTGGGGCTGTTCTTATGTTCTTAATAAGGAACAGACTCTTTGGCTCACTTTGGCATCTGTTCACCTTCCCTTTCTTCAATTGATAGAGGTGCGAGTGTACTTACATTGGTGATATAGGTAGTATAGTATTAGCAGCTGCAGCTGCATGCAAGTAGAGGTGCTGTGGGTCAGCAGCTCATATGAACCACAGAGCCCAGACCTATCCAACTTTCCAGCACTGATGCAGTCATGCTAACAGGGCACTCGCTGCATCCTTTGTTTGGGGGGGGGGCAGCCACTGAGGCCTCCTCAAGGTAAGGGGACTACTATTCCCTTACCTCAGGACAGCATTGTGGCTTCACTGGTGCTGGAAATCTGGATAGGATTGGCCCCGCAGCCACGAAATCTGGCTCCTAACTTTGTGTCCTTGGGTACTGAAAAGGCCTGTAGCCCAACGGGGAAGGCAATAAGCTGCACACCACCAAGCCATGGAGCACCTAGTGGCCAGGAACTGGAGGAGGATTCTGGGATACAGGTTGATAAGAACCACTTTGTGAGAACAGGGTTCTTGACAGGAAGATGTGCTTCCCCAGAGCAATGCCATGTATGCCAGGAGGGATAGAGAAAACTCATTTGATTGATCAAAAAGCAGAATATAAACCAGAGAATCAAATGTAATACATTTTTAAAAAGAGAGCTGAGAAGCTCAGAAAGGATCATTTTCTAGTTAGTGCCACATTCTGTGAGATTTCTGGGCTCCTGTAGCATTGCGGTACCTGCACAGTATATCTCATTTACATCATACTTCTGGCAGTTTTGCAGTAGGATGGCAAAAGACAGGCTGACATTAGGCTGGGAAAAAAGCTGTAATTGCTTTGTTTTGCACCCGCCGCCCAGTTATTCATTTAAGCTTTCATCCAGTTCCCTAGCACTACATTTAAAGGTTGACTTCTGGTTGGTTTCCAATCCATCTGACTATTTCTGTCATCTTCAAAAAAATTTTTTTTAGCCTGCCAACTGGTCTTTGCAAATTTATTTTGCTCGGACTCGACACCGAGGCAACGGGCAATGTTTAATTTGCCTGCGATTAAATTAATTAACATTATGATGTAGTCGAAAATTACTTCATTTGTAAATCCTTCGGGAAAGGAGTGTGTCATTTCTCTGTTCTCTAAAAGCTCCTACACACGGTGGGCAATGAATCAGTGTTAATGTCCTTTAAGGGTGCAAATGAGCAATGATTTGAAAGGAGGGGGACAAGTTGCCTCCTAGCAGAGTAGCAACCTCCTAGCAGAGCCAGGCTGGTGTAGTAGTTCTGGTGTTGGACTTAGACCTGGAAGGTCCAGATTCAAATTCCCCCACTCAGGCACGGGCCAGCTACTAACTCTCAGCCTCACCTACCTCACAGGGTTGTTGTGAGGTCAAAAGGAGGGGAGGAACTATGCACACCATCCTTAGCTCCTTGGAGGGAAGGCAGTATAAAGATGTGGAAAATAAATATGCAAGGCCAGTTCAGGGTTAAAAATATCATTCAAACCAGGCCCTTGCCAAACATACCTTTCCTTGACCATTTTTGTTTGTTTTATTTTAAGTTGTACATTTAATTATACATCTTAACTGGAAGATACTTTGGGAACAGGTTTTGGCATTGAAAGTAGGGGATAAATCTAACAAACACCACTGAACCCCCTGAAAGAGATATTTAAACCAGAATCAAGGAACACACTTGCACGTTTCACCAACCTGTGAATCCCATTTGATGATTAACCTAGGGGAACTTGAGTAGGACTGATGGGACCACAGGATGCCTGATGACCACAAATGTATAACAGCCCAATTCTATCCACACCTTCCTGGGAGTAAGCCCCATTGACTACAATGGGACTTACTTCTGAGTATACATGCCTAGGATTGGGCTGCCAGTCTATTAATGCATACACTGTATACATGGCTGTAATCCTATGCTAAACTGTAAAACAAAGTGGAGCTTTTTATTAGTAAGAGTTCAGTTTAGTTCTTGCTCCTTTCTCTTTGCAGATGGAGGGCCCGATCTTATCCAATTTTCCAGTGCAAAGGGGCAATTTTCCATGCTGAAGGGGCATGCACTGCATCTTGTGGTGGGGCAGCAGTCACAGAGGCCTTCTCAAGGTATGGGAACATTTGTTCCCTTTCCTTAGGGCTGCATTGAGGTTGCACCGATGCTGGAAAATTGAATAGGCTGAGCTCTCGCGTGCCAGCGGTACAAGTGTACTGCTGGCGCTGGGTCTCACAAATGTAAAACATGCTTACGGCACCCAGAGCACCATATCACATATTTTGGGAACCTCTGGCTTATTGTATAGGTTAAAGCCAACATCTGTTGAGAGGCAGAAAGATAAAACCTAAAGACCGTCTCTAGTACTTATACCAGAGCATTCTGCTCCCAATGATCTTGCCCTGCACCAACAGACGCTTCCAAAAATACATAGAATACGAGAGTACTCACCTTCCATTAGTTCTGCCCCTGTGAGCGTTAAAGATGTCAGGCAATGTGAGTGGAGAAGCCCACCTCGGCCTACCCCAGAGGCCTCTACTGAAGGTCAGGAGTAGCAACCAAACCCAGCTGGCCAGGCCACCAGTAGCTTACCTCCTCAAAGAGTTCCAGGCTGTAGGTATTATCATCATCCGCAAAATAAACAATCCCAGGCTGGCTATTGTTTTTATTAAAGGTCTCTCTCAGCCACCGAAGGGCCAGGTTCCTTTGCATTGTCCCCCGGGGGATTCGTGGGTCCCTCATATCCCCCCTCAGCTTGTAGTTGCGTGGAGTCTCCACGTTGAGATGAGTGTAGTTCAACCCAGTGTCCCTCAAAAGCCGGGTGACCAGCGTGGTGCGCCGCTGGGAGTCCTCCACCAGGATCCAGTGCAAATTAGGGACATGCAAAAAAGTGTTGGCCAGCCGCGTCAGCTCCGCCTTTTGGACTGGCCGGCTGTAGGTGGGTGTGATGACATGGATGGTGGCCAAGGCATCCGACCAAGGAGGTGGGCGGGTATAGACGTACTCTGTCCTAACCACCTCCACAATATCGCGGTCAGACAGACAGTACTCCTTAGAGTCAGAGCCTTGGGAGAAGTCGCGACGGGAGTCCCCTCCATCATCTGCAGCCATGAACGGGAAAGAAAAGGACAGAAAAAGAACGACAGGTCAGTCTTCCATGAAAGCAGCTCCCATTCTTGGTTTGGCGAAAGGGGAGGAAGCAGGAAAACAAGCTAGGAAGCAGAAGCTGGTAGCAGGAAATTGTGGAGCAGCAAAAAACTTATAGAATTGGCCTACAATTCCACACCCTCAAAAGCAGAATTCTGCAGGCTGGTGCAATCGTGTGTATGAAGCAAACTCACATATATAAAGGGAATGGTATATTCTGGGAAGGTTGAAGAGCTATCCATGGTGCTGAACTCAACTCCCTTGAGAAAGAAGCAGCTGAACTCAAGAGGCACTGGACATAGCCAGCATTGGTTGTTGGCAACCTTCAGTCTCGAAAGACTATGGTATAAGTCGACAGCACCCAGTATTCCCAGGTGGTCTCCCGTCCAAGTACTAACCAGGCCTGACCCTGCTTAGCTTCCGAGATCATGGTCTAAGCCTACAGCACCCGGTATTCCCAGGTGGTCTCCCGTCCAAGTACTAACCAGGCCTGACCCTGCTTAACTTCCAAGATCAGATGAGATTGGGCATGTGCAGGGTAACAGTAGCCAGCGCCGTGGTGCTTAATCACATATATCTGATGTACGAATGAGTAGACTAAGGATGCAGTCCTAACCCACTTTCCAGCACCGGGGTGAGGGCAATGCAACTTTGAGGCAAGTGAAGAAACATTGCCTTACCTTGAAGAGGCCTTCATGACTGCCCCCCAACTGTAGGACGCAGCACATGCCCCACTGGTACAGCTATGCCAGCGCTGGAAAATTGGTTAGGATTGCGCCCTCAGTCTGTTTAAAACTGTAATCTCCTGGAGGGCAAGGAAACACCATCATCACTGCCACCATTTTGTTTTGCTCACGAACTTTGCGATGGGCCATATATACTCCTAGCACTCCATAAATGCACTAATAATATCAATAATAATATTCCATCCAACATAAAAATAAATACAACTGTAATTTCCCAAGGTACAACATGGATCATGATAAGATCGTAACTCCATTGTGGCAAATCACAAAGCAACATATTCACACCCTCGTATTTAGGAGTTAGTCGTATAGGACTAATAGAAGATATCCCCCAAAGCCTGTTCATTTCCTAAAGTCAGACTTCTAAAAAAAATTGATCCAAAATACTTCTTATTTCAAGAATGATATATCAGGAATGATCAGCTAGCAGCAAACAGACAGGCTGTAGCATATGAAGCCATTTTTTATCTAACCCAGTTCAGTGGTCATCCACAATGCAGCGAGTACTCTCCTCACAGTTTCATTTTTGGATGGATAAGTGTTTCTCCCTTACTTAGGGCCCAATCCTATCCAATTTTCCAGTGCTGGTGCAGTTGTGCCAGTGGGGTGTACGCTGCATCCTGCGGTGGAGGGGCAGCCACTGGGGCCTCCTCAAGGTATAGGAACATGTGTTCCCTTACCAGAGGGCTACACTGTGGCAATATTGGAGCTAGAAAGTTGGATAGGATTGGGCCCTTAGACTCCTAGAACCAGGAGTCATCCAGTGAAACTGACTGGAGAGAGACAGTGGTCTTCAACCTTTTTCATGCCATGACCCCAATCAATCAATCAATCAATCAATCGATCAATCAATCGACTGGGGACTCACTGTCAATCCTGCTTCCCTCCCAGGACTCTATCCGCCACTCCCTGCCCCCATCAACACCCACCACTGGGCATTCTTTCAGGGTTGTAGAGACCATTAGGTTTGTATTAAAATCCTGGAAGTCACCTTTTTCCAGGTGCAAAACAGGAGCTTAGAAGGGGTGGAACCACTGACCTACTTCATCTCAGTGGCCTACTGGGATAACCCCCTTTTACAAGCATCGATCTACCTCTTTCCTTGTTGGCAACCTTCAGTCTCGAGAGACTCTGGTATCGCACTCTGAAAGGTGGTTCTGGAACATCGTCTAGTGTGGCTGAAAAGGCCAATTCGGGAGTGACAATCCCTTCCACACCGAGAGCAAGTGCAGTCTGACCCTGGTCTGTCTCCCTGGCTATGGGCCTTCCTTCTTTGCCTCTTTGCCTCAGACTGTTGGCCAAGTGTCTCTTCAAACTGGGAAAGGCCATGCTGCACAGCCTGCCTCCAAGCGGGCCGCTCAGAGGCCAGGGTTTCCCACTTGTTGAAGTAGTTGTTGAGGTAGATCTACCTCTGAGCTACCTGAAATTGCAGAACTGGTCAGCAGAGCTGCAAAGAAGACCTAGCCATAAGCAACCAATGCATTTACCAATACTGAATGAATTTAAAAATGAATTAAAAACCCGCCCTTCTACATCGCCCTTCTCCCAAGTGAACCAGGGCAGCGTACAACAAAACAAGAATGTTAATCATCCTTTTAAAAATCAATAATATTAACTAAAACATACATCACACTAAGCAGTGGCAGCAACAAAACAAAGAGCAAGATAACCAGATGGAGCCAACAGCCAAAACTTGTCTGTACTGCCAGGCTTTGACTAACCCCTGACAGGTTTCAGAGTGGGTGCCTGCCTGGCCTCCAGACAGCTGTTGCCACTGCGGAAAACATGTCAGGAATGCAGAAGCTGAGATTGACTACACACAAAGCCACGTCACTTCGTTCTCTCCTTTGCAGTTTTGTACTTGTTCAGTGATGAGGAGTCTGCAGACCTGGTTGATCAACCCCAAAACACCTACAGAGCTACCCGTGAATCCTCCTCTATCTCCCCTCTGATCATTTCCACACTTCAGTGGAATCTCTCTCTTTGGGTTTTGGCTGTGCAGGACATGCTCCCATACAAGTCCGTACACCCTCTAAGAACATTAGTGGAAGTCCTACTCTGGGCGACCCTGTCTTTGTAGGTTAGGTGGGTAGTCCATTATGACTTAAGACAGGTCTTTTTAGGGATCCCACTCCAAAGGTGGGAATGTAAATCAAGTGAAGTGGTGCAACATGATCCAGCAGCTTCTTACCACCACAAGCTTCTCACAAGCTTCTTACAACCACATTCCACACAGTTAATGTGTTACCTAGAGGAAGAGCTACTTCTCCTGCAAGGGCAAGACTCCACCTTTGAAAGATCAGAATAAGAGAAATTCTGACACCAGGAGCATTCCTCTCTTCTGGTCTTCTTGAAACTACTCAAGGTAAACTAAACTACTTTAACAATATTCTATTGCTAAAACCATATTCTTTCTCGTCCCCTCCTGGGATTTTCAAGGCATTCCTTGGTTCAGAAAGATGAGGGAGAGAGGGCAACAAATGTACCAGGAACAAGTGTTTTCTTCCTAGTAAGTTCATCTCACTCTCTCTTTCTTGCTCCCCACTTCAGCAGGGAGAGCCTTTTAAAGGGACTCAGAGGAAGGTGCAAGCAACAGAATGGGGACAAGATGGTCCCCTGTCTTGCTTGCTCTCCTCCCAATTCTTTAACATAATACAGAGGGCAGGAAGGTGTATGTGGCTAGATTTGCAAAGATGTCTGCAAATCCCGTTCTTTACACTTGGTAGCCTGTGGCTACGGGAGCTCTCCCACTCTCCAAAAGCAACACATACCATGAAACATTTGGACTCGGCAAAGTGGTGACAGCCACTACCTTAGATGACTAGGGGAAAAAAAAAAATTAGACAAGTCACAGAGGATAGACCTGTCAATGGCCACTAGCCATGAGAGCTTACTAAACTTGGATTCACTTGGATACCTCCAGATATTTGTGGTGACGAGCTCCTGCTGTTTGTCCCTGGTATCTGATTCTCAGAGAACAACCGGAGATATCACCACCTTAGTGTCCCAGTTCTGAGCACTTCAGGACATCTTGCTGGAGGCAAAACTATGGACTAGATAAACCCTTCTTCATATCCACAATATCATTCTAATATTCCTGAGAAATTGCACACATTTGTGGAGGATGAGTCTACCAGAAGCTACAAGAAGCTCGTAGAAGCCAGGATAGCTAAGTGGAAACTCCATGTACAGCAAGGGTGTCCAAACTTTTTGGCAGGAGGGCCACATCATCTCTCTGACACTGTGTCAGGGGCCAGGAATAAAAAAGAATTAATTTACATTTCAAATTTGAATAAATTTACACAAACGAATATATTAGAGGTGGAACTTACATGAACGAATGAAGGTCTTGCAATAGCTCAAGGCCTATAAAAGGCCTTGCACAAAGCAATGCCGGCCTTTCCTTCGCTGCCACTGCTGCATCACAGACATGAAACAGCAAGCAGTGGAGGGAGTCCTCGTCCCACAGTTCATGCGAGAGGTTGAACAGTCTGAGAGCAGCTGTGTCAAGCCAGTGTGGGCTCCAGCAAGTCTGCGGAGGGCCAGAGACTCATTGGAGACTGGGGGCTCCCTGTGGGCTGGATTGGGAGACCTCAAGGGCCGCAAGTGGCCCCTGGGCCGGAGTTTGGGCACCCCTGATGTACAGGAAGAGCATACCTCAGTGTGAATAGCAAGGCACTACATATCAAGAGATGGTTGAGAACTCGCAGGGGGCATGTGACCAGTTGCTGCTGGAAAAAGAATATGGGATTGACCCACAGAAGCCATTCTCAGGTTCTTCCCCACAGGTGATTTCAGAGCTGTAGGCTGAGCGAGACAAAGCCAAGTAACTCCAGGACTTTTTCTGGGGGAACTATCCCTGCACACGGACTGCTGGATGAGATGAGCAGGATGACCATGGGAGAGATGAGCATGGAGCTGTGGTGGTGGAGGGGTGGTGGTGGGCCCGGGGTGGGGGGAGACATGGGCTGGTGGCTTTCTCCTCACCCTTGTGCACTGCAAGCAGTGGAGCAATTGTGCTCTGGTGCCACACGGTGATTAGCAGCGTCCAGGGAAGCACTATCAGCACGATGGCCAGGATGTCCCGTCTCTTCGGCATCTCCAAGACCGACGGGACCCACAGCTCCTCATTACCTGACAGCGAAAACCCCAGAGAAAGAATAGCAGAGCACATGGAGAACAGAAATCAATGGGTAAGAAGGAACCGGGGCAGAGAGAAGACAGAGGCAAAGGCAGCGGGGCCCTGCGATCTTACCAGCACTCACAACCCACCCATTGCACAAGCAGGTTTGCAGGGGCAGCCGCCGCCACCGCTGGGGAGGGGGCAGGCTGCCGCCGGGGACGTGCCTCAGGGTGTCGCGGGGGCCGCCGGGGCTGTCTTCAAAATCCCTTTGGGAAGGAGGCCTGCAACACAAAGCAGAGAGGAGTGGGCAGGTAAGTGGGAGGGGCGGAGGGAGGGATTCAAAACGTAGCTGGCTAATGTAAGACAGGAAGGGTATTCCGGACAATTCTTTGCCCCTTTGACCAGCAGTGGCTCATCCCCTTCACTGCCCACCCCTGGAGTCAGTGTTACAATAGTATCTCTGAGCGTGTGCAAAGGCCCTTTCAGCACCAAGTAAGGACAGGTCTTCTCTCTCCAGTCAAAATGGACCTGATGTTAAATACATCTCTACTTATAGGGTCCTACTTGAGTAAATAACTGCCTTGATCTCTCATGGCATATTCCTCCACTTTTCAACATTCCCAGACTTAATCTGTCTCTATGTCCTCTGCCATTTGGCTGAAAAATCACACCTTCACGGCTTCGTGCCTGCAAAGATGATTGCATCTCTGTAGGCAGGTCAATAGTCTCTGTGGTTAAATGTTAATTTAACTGAGAGTTGATCTGTGATTGGAGTGGCAGCAGGATACCTGATGCCAAAAGGCTGGGTGGTTGAAAAATTTTGCATCTGGTGCAAAAAAAAAAAAAACTAACAGAAAGAAGGTAAGGGAACAAAGGCGCATTTGATTGCATGTCTGTTTTGAGCCTCAGTAAACTGTCATTGAGCCCTGATACTTGGGTAGCACATTTCATGGGTGGCTGTCAGCTCAGGGGTAATGTATAGGGGAAATGGCAATTGGAGGGTGAGAAAGTTGCACTTTGGGGCTAGTCACAGAAGATAACTGGGACTGATTTTTAGGCACACACTCAGGAATAGGGTATTGCTAGACATGCAGTCTTTTTCACATTAGCATGACAGACTGTGCACCTCTGAGCATACACAGAATGCCTTTCCCTTGGACAAATCAAGGGACCTGCTGGTGTAATTGCCTCAGGGCAAATGCAGAAGTTTTTTCCAAGTGCAGCAAAGGATCTAGACTTTCTTCTGGACTGTCGCAAACTTAGGGGGGTTGGGGTGCTGAGAGTTCTTGGTTCTTGAACCCTAAAGCCCTCAAGGCCCCCCTCGTCCAGTAGTACTGCCACCACCCTGTATGTGCCAGTGCCTCAGTCCAGGGACACTGAGACCCTCTAGGCTTAATTCTATCCCTTGCAGGTACTGAGCGCTTTCTCCAATTAAAGCTTCAGTCCTCAAGTTACTAGACCTCAATGAGCACTTGGTAGCTTGCTGAACGGCTAGGCAGGATTCTGAACCTTTCTTCCCAACAGGCAGTGAAACAACTTAGTAAAAGAGATTTTAGTTTAGTAAGTACATAAGGTTACATAAAGTTACAGTAAGGCAGCAAATGCTAGAGGCATAAACATCTAGGAAACATATCAGCAATAAAATAATAAAGCTAGCTGGCTATCTCTATTAATCCCTATCTCTCACCTGGGTCAGCTTCTCTTGTAGATCTTTTAGCTCCAGGCTACCTGTGAGGCCAGGTGCCCATGGTGGACAATTGAGCTCCCAGCGTGCAGGATGTTGCACCCAAAACTCCCCTGGACACACCCCTTGGGGCACTCATTATTATACTTCTTATGCTAATAGTACTGAGGTGACTTCATGCTTATATAGACTGTCCAATCAGAAACTTTTGAGGACAGAACCTTCTTGGAGTAGGTCTGGTTGCGAGCCCTCCTAGTTCTTACCCCTCCCAACTGGAGATTCATGGCTACATTCCTTTCTGGTGCCCCTCAGTCTACTGAGGTGTTAAACATTCCAATGGGTTGTAATTCTTGTTGTCTGTCCTTTCTGGCCAGCAAAGGAGAGAGAACAATCTTTTTGTTTGTTTACTCACATTCTTGCAGCTAGGAACTGCTAGCCACTTCTCCGTTACTGACTGGTTTAGGCTTCATATGCTAACCTAGGCCTAAACTGTACATATTCATGATATGGACATGTGCAGAGTGCTTTTCCTATTGGATGGGAAACAGGGCTGACTAAAACACAAAACAGCAAAATGCCCTTGAGCACAAACAGAGGACCGCCCCTTTAAATGGGGAAGGATACCACCTTTTCTCATCAAATGCATTTTTCAGAGAATAGGAACATCCCCCCCCCCCCCCAAAAAAAAATCCATAGATTTCCTCCTTCCCCCACCTTTAATATCCTGGTCACTGGCACAAAGAATGCAGGCCAGCCCAGTCCAATTCTTGTCATTGCCCCCTTAGACTTCTGCTTTGCTCATCTCTGATCCAGGTCAACTTCTCAGCTCTATCCAATCCCTCCATGTGCGAGATAAAAAAACCTACAATGGATTTTTTCCCCCACCACCTTCTGAGGACGCCCCATGGCAATCTTAATTCTTATTTTTTATTTTTAAAAAAGGATAGGCACAAGACAGACCTGCTTTAAGCTTGACAGGCATTGTATCAACACAGTGGTGCCCTTCAGAAGCACCTCTGCCCATGCTCAAGGAGACTTTGATTTCCTTCTTTATCAAAGCTTTCCGCTGCAGGCAAGATTTTCCCAGAGCCTCCCATCCTATCCTTTGGTTCTCGGTCCTCCAGCAGGCACTGTCTCCCTTCTTCCTCTGCTTTGCTGCCAAGTATCAAAGATAGAAGTTTATTAAGCTGCTGAAGCCAGAATCAGACAGAAATGTCCAGTAAGATTTAAGGAGGCTGTATTTTCTCTGGGTGTTATCTTGGCAAGCAGCGTACATCACTTAGCTGGAAGCAAGGAGGACAGACAGTCTGCAAACACGGGAAACTGGCTAACCTCCCCCTTGCTCTGGGACAAGAAAAGCCAGATATGGGGACCTTTTGATGACCCAGAAGTGGAAGGAACAGCTGTATACAGGGAATGGAGGCTTTGATTTCAAGAAGCAAAAGTGGCAGACATAGGTAGGTTTGCAGGACAGGAGATTCACACAGTTCACCGCAGCCCACCCATAAAGGGGGAAAATAATTCTTTTTTCTCTATAGCTGCTGGTTTGAAATTCTACTTGGGGGGGGCCCTTTAAGGTGGTCAGAGTGGGGGTTTGCTGTAACCCGCCCTTACTTTCATGCAAATGTGTGAGAGACATTTGCAGAGAATGCCAATTAATGCTCTGTTAATGGATGGACTTGCAAAAAGTGTGACCTGGAGTTAAAAGAAAAGGCCCAACCTACATGGGCAGACTCTCTCGATCTTCCTTTCCTCCTGAGTTTCTTTGTATCTATTTTAGATTGCAAACCTCCGGGGGCAGAGACCTGACTTCTCACATTTCATAACGCACCACGCGCAGAAGGAATTTCACCACTGTCAAAGGCTGAACCAGCTCTCCGAGATACTTTCCCTAGATGTTGCTCCGGGACTTATTTTCTGCCTCCAGCCTTACCAGGAATGTTAGAATCTATACAGCTTCCTTAAGGCAAGAAAAGAGGTGATTTTTCCTCCCACTGTTGTGTGCAAGAGGGAAGGAGGGAGAGGGGGAAAGGAAGGAAGGAGGGAGGCCTTACTGTTTCTGCCTGGCCTCATTCAGTATTGATTCCCTTTAATTGCATCCAGAATGTTTAACTGCTCCCTGGTCAATTGTCTGCCACTCCAAATTGCCTGGAAGGAGTGGAGGGGGGGGGGAATGTAGACCAACCCACTCTTCATTTGCTACCATTTTCCCCACTACCAGTAGAAAGTGGACAGATCCAGAATGGTGTTTGGGGGACAGTCCCTGCTGCATAGCGCCTGCAACATAAAGCTTGGATAGGAAGGGTTGACAGCCGTTTTGCAATTCACTCAAAGCCACTACTGTCCCAGGGTGGCATTTATTTTATATTGTCTTAGGTTACAACTGTCAAGTGCATCTTGAAGTGGGGGGGGGGGGAGAGAGAGAGAGAGAGGAGGCAAATCACCTGAAGTACAGAGCACATGGAGTACAGTGCCAGACTCTGCCCAGCTATGAGACTGGAGTTTTTCATTTAGGAAGGGAGGCAGCATAGCCCAGCAGGTAGAGACCTGGGTTCAAGTTTCTCCTCTGAACCCAGGAAGTTGCTTTATATACCAATGCGTTTCAATGTGTGACCTCCGCTGTACCAATTCACATGGTCCACCTCTTCGAAGTACCCCTGGAAGTAACTGGCAATGACATAATTGCTAGTTCCTTCTGGGTTGGGAGGCCAGATGCAACATGATCAATCCCAGGAAGAGGTTCAAGGTGGATGGGAGGGCTTTTTTGAGTGCAGAAAAGCCTGCTTTGGAGCTCTGCCTGCCGAGTTGAACCTCCTACTGATCTTTGTTGTGTGGCTTTCCTGATCTCACTGCTGGGTGGAAGGGATTCCGCGAATACCACCAGACACTTCCTCAAGTACCACTGGTGGTACGCGTACCACTGGTTTAGAAACACTGCTTTATACTGAGTTGGACCATCAGTCATTATAGTACTGGTTTATTCGTCCAGCTTCCTGAATCTCACAGTGGCCCACCGGAAGCCTCTGGGAGCACACAACACAACAAAATACCTTCATACTTGCAACAAGTTACCTACATCCTGTTGCCACTAACTTGCATCTGGTATTCAGAGACAGACTATCTCGAAAACCAGGAGATTGCATTTAACCCATCTTGGCTTATAACCCATGATGCGCTTTTCTTCCAGAAATCTGTCCAATTCCCTTTTAAGGATATCTAGACCAGATGCCATCACCACATCCTGTGGTAAGGGGTTCCACAGCTTAATTACTTGCTGGATAAAGAAATATTTCCTTTTGTCTGTTCTAAGTCTCCTGACAATGTCTGTGAATGCCCCCTGGTTCTGGTGTTGTGTGAGAGGGAAAAAAATGTCCCTCTATATGCACTCTGTCCATCCCCTGCATAATTTTATGTCTCAATCAGTCCCTCAGGCACCTTCCTCTAGTTCAAGCTTGTCAGCGGTCACTCTGGTGATTTTGGAGAGGGGTCCTTTCCAACCCCTTGCCTGAACTGACAATACAGCCAGGGTTTAAACCAGGGACCTTCTGCATGCAACTGTTACCCTGCACATGCCTGATCTTGTCTGATCTTGGAAGCTAAGCAGGGTAAGCTAAGTGCCTGGGAATACCAGGTACTGTAGGCTTATACCATAGTCTTTCGAGACTGAAGGTTGCCAACCATTTCTGCATGCAGCCACTGATTGACAGCCCCTTCCCCTCTCCAGAATGATTGGGAGAGACCCCAGGCTTTCCATGGGTGAAAGTGTTGCTACCAGTTGTACACACTGGCAGAAGCAGGCTGGGAAGCTGAGGGAGGGGGAGGCCGGGAGAAACTGCCAAAAATAAAGGTAGCGATAAAGCCTCATGCTCATTAATTACTCTGCGAGCCATTACTGCCTAAAAACCCCATAACTTTAATGGAGGCTATTATAAAGTATAGCAGCAAAATTGTGAAACTAATTATGGTGCAGTTATTACAGAGAAAGGAACAGGCATGCTGGCTTTTAAAGGAGAACCCAACCCAAGTACACAGTAATAACTTTTCTGCCTGGCTTCCTTCTTATCTACCAACAGCTGGGGAAGACGGAGGTAAACCTCTCCTTGTTCCTTCCCCCCACTGTCCCTCTCCTGTGCAAAGAGCCAATGCTTACTGGGGGGGGGGGAGTAAGTTCTCCTTGGTGAAGCCATACACCCACAATTCTGCATCATTGCACAACTCGGGGGGGGGGGGAAGTTCCAGACTCCCTCCCCCCTTCTCAGGGCTTTCTTCAGATTAGTAGAGGGATGCACAGCAAGGTGACCTCTGGTGGGCTCTCTTTCACCTGCCACGCTTCCATCTGCACAACGTAGCATTATGAGGCTATACAGGGTATTGTGACAGGGGAACAATGGAGCAGCAATGGGATGACTGCTGTTACTGGCAAGAACAAAATAGAGCGGGCCCTCCATGTCAGCAGCATCTGCATCTTTGGATTCAACCAACCGCTGATCAAAAATGTTTTTTACAGATGTCCCGTGATGTGTACGTATACCCTGCTGAGATTGCAATCACCTTGACCCTGTTGTTGTTGGCAACCTTCAGTCTCGGAAGACTATGGTATCGTGCTCTGGATGGTGGTTCTGGCACAGCGTCTAGTGTGGCTGAAAAGGCCGATTCGGGAGTGACAATCCCTTCCACACCGGGAGCAAGTGCAGTCTGTTCCTGGTCTGTCTCCCTGGCGGTGGGCCTTCCTTCTTTGCCTCTTTGCCTCGGTCTGTTGGCCAAGTGTTTCTTCAAACCTTGACCCACAGGACACAATATGAGGCAGGCCAAGAACTGGGCAGGGTTTCTGGGCAGGGCCAGCGGGGTCAGCTATGTATCTTTTGTGTTGCTGGCATGACTGCAGTGGGGGCAGCCAGACACCCCCCAAGTTTCTACCCCCAGAGGCAGGAAAGCAAAATAGCCCCCATGCTGTTTTTCTTTCTCCCTATAAGAGATTTGAAAGAAGGCAGGAACTGAAGATGTGTTTTTAATAAAGGAGGAGGGGAAGGAAGGGCAGCAAAATGTTACAGGCAAGGGGAAATTAATGGGGTGGCAGGGTAAGAAGAGATTCGCCATCCATTACGGGTTACAAGCCATGATGTGGATGTGCAACCTCCTGATTTTAGAAATGGGCTATGTCAGATGCAAGGGAGGACGTTAGGATGCAGGTCTCTTGCTGTCTTGGGGGCTCCCTGGGGCATTTGGTGGGCCGCTGTGAGATCCAGGAAGCTGGACTAGATGGGCCTATGGCCTGATCCAGCGGGGCTCTTCTTATATTCTTATGCCCTTGCCACTTTTGCTTCGCTGATGCAAAGATAAGTGGAAACATCCAGGTTGCTACTGTCACCCTCCAATCAGAGTGATAAAAATATTCCGGAAAGGGGCAGCCTCCTATCCAAACAGCACAGAGAAGGTGAAGGCACGGCAACAGAAGTTTCACACTCCCCTTTTCTCCCCCAGGACTGCTTTGCCTAATTTTATCTCCCAGATGGCTCTGCATTCTGTTCCTGGGCTGAATCCCTGGCACCTCACTGCCCACCTCCCACTCTGCCTTTCCTTTCCTTTCCCTCTCGTCTGCAAAAGGGGCAGGAGGGAAGGTTCCGGAAAGGCCTGCCTCTCCTGAAGAGGCATCTACTGTGGATGCAGGAGACCCTTTTCCCTGCAGAAGTCCCACTCTCTCTTTTTTCCATAGGAGCTTGCTGCTGCTGCCAGCTGTCATAATTTATTTTTAATTATGGAGAGTAAAAAAAACGAAAAAAAAACACACACACCACCACCACACTGCACCATCCCTTTCAGGCTCTATTTTAAACATTAATTAGTAACTCAGCCTAATAAAAAATGTAAGGCACCTTAGTGTGAAAACAAGTGGCAAGCATAACTCGAGAGCATCTCCCCAGGTCTTTCGCTCACTGTGGCTCACAGATACAACCAAGGAGGGATGGAATTCGGCGCATGTGCAAGTGAAGTCAAGTTGGTCACTTGGGCTTGGATGAGGTCTAGCCATACACAGTGCAGGAGGAGTGCAATTGATATGAGCAACTCAGGACAAGAAGGAAAAAAATGAAATAGTAAGCTAGGAATGTCCTGTCCTCTCCCCGCACACTTGCCATTAACTCTCTCCCACAAACTTAGGGTGAAACTGTTGTATCTTGTGCTTGGAATTTTCTACATTTTCTTTCCAACCAAATTGAACCATGGATCAGAACTGAGATTGTAGGAGAAGAAAGGTTGACCCTTCTCCCCGTAGTTTTCCTGATGAAAATTCCCCCTATTGCTCTTTGACCCTAAAGATTCATTAAACAGCAGTGTGGGGGGCAAATAGGAGCGTCCAAGTGGGAAAGTTTGTAAGGGAAATGGGTTCAAAGAAAGGGTTAACACCCCTCGCAGTGCCAATCTGAACCAAGGTTCCTGTGATCCACACTTGGCTGAAAAACAAGATGTGGGGAACCCCAAGTTCCTGATTCAGAGACACGAAAAATTATGGTTTCTATTCTGATCCATCATGTTTCAATGAACTTTAACAGTGGATTGCATTCAGCCAATCTAACTGAACAGTGGGACATGGGTACACATACGTACTGGATAGCTGGCAATGGCCCTAGAAAGAACAGCATTGTGACCAGGGCAGTTGGGGCCACATCTAAGTGGTAGGGCACATGACATGCATGGAGGCAGCCCCAGGCTGACTTTCTGGTTTTTCTAAGCAGGGCTGAGAATTAGCCCCACTGGAAATCTTGGAGAGCTGTTGCTGGCTACTGGGCTGTGGAAGGATGTGTGTGCTATTTGTGAGATGCATGACCCACAGAAAAGAGACAGAGGTCTTCCCTTCCCATAGTACTGGGGTCATCCAGGGAAACCAATTGGCCAAAGAACCCACTGCCACAAGATGCGGCAATTGCGTTAGGAGATTAGAATTGCAGCATTGGTGTTAACTTGCTTAGTAATTGAATATTTAGCATTTGGGGCTCTGAACTATAATTGCTTGTAATGAGTTTGCCGAGTTTATTGAGTTGTCATTTTGTTTATTGAAATTAATTTTCTATGAATCATATTGAATTTATTTTTATGAATTGAACAGTGCTGCAGTTGTTTCGGTGTGTATGAGTGTTACGGCATTCCTTTATGTATTGCTCATCTGCTTTGCTGCCTTGATTGCTGTTTGGATATTGTTAGCTACTTTGGATCCCCCTTGGGAGAAAAAAGCAGGTTATAAATATTAAAATCAAGTCAAATGTCTAAAAAGAAAAAGGGGAGTGGAAGAGGCTTGATAGGAGCGGTAACACTTCTGAAGGCCCATTCCACCAATGTGCTTGCCCTGTGCAGATTACAAGCAGACTCTCTACACTGCCAAGTGCTGAGGAGTTTTGGGATGCAGCTGGCTATGGGATGAGCTGGTTATCCAATGGCTTCACTGTTTGTCCAGGCCATGCCAAGCTGTATTGGCATTCAGTGGACACGCGTGTCTCTTGCCCACCTGCCCCACTGCTAATGGTTTGTGAGACATTGTTCAGATGTTCCATCCCCATGCAATTAGTTGGAATACTGGGTGAGCAGGAGGCATGCACCGTCATATTCCACCCCATATAATTTGGCAGGGCTGCTCAGATGTACTGTCCAAACCAGCCCACTGATACCAGCGTAATTGGGATATTCCCCAAGGAATCCTGGGCATTGTAGTTTGGGGAGGGTGCTGAGACTCACCCATTCCTTCATTGACTTTCAATCCCCATGGGGTTCCCGAAGAGAGGGAATCACTGAAGTCTGCAGGGTCTGTGCACCCACAGATGATCACTAGGGTGCCTACAGCTAGAAGGCAGATTAGACCTGCATCTGTTTGCCCATGAAAATCAGACTTTGCTTCCTTGCCTTTGGTACCTTCTCAGATAAGGGGACTGTACTTGAGGGAGAAGCTTTAATCAGGGCCCAAGAGTGGGGAGTGCAGGGGGGTAAATTGTACCTGGACTCAGGGTCAGAAAGGGGGACTAGGAGCCAAAGGAGGGGAGCTGAAAATTTCCTGGAATCTCGGGAAACATTTGCATGTATTGTGTGAAGACTGGCGCCCACATTTTGCATAAGCCTGCATAGTTTTATATATCGTAATTCGTAGAAATTAGGATCCAATGACACCTGTGTTGGCTCGGTCATGTCGTGAGAATGGATGATGGCCGGATCCCAAAGGATCTCCTCTATGGAGAACTCATGCAGGGAAAGCTCCCTACGGGTAGACCACAGCTGCGATACAAGGACATCTGCAAGAGGGATCTGAAGGCCTTAGGAGTGGACCTCAACAAGTGGGAAACCCTGGCCTCTGAGCGGCCCGCTTGGAGGCCGGCTGTGCAGCATGGCCTTTCCCAGTTTGAAGAGACACTTGGCCAACAGTCTGAGGCTAAGAGGCAAAGAAGGAAGGCCCATAGCCAGGGAGACAGACCAGGGACAGACTGCACTTGCTCCTGATGTGGAAGGGATTGTCACTCCCAAATTGGCCTTTTCAGCCACACTAGACGCTGTTCCAGAACCACCATTCAGAGTGCGATACCATAGTCTTTCGAGACTGAAGGTTGCCTACTATGAAATTATGATCCAATGGAGAAGGGAATGGGTCCCTCCTAAACTTTGTACCCCTGATAAAATTCCTCTCAGAGGCCTTGACTGTAATGAGGATGGTAAGACCCAGAAGGGAGGGAGGGGGGAGTTGGTTCAACACCAAGAGGAGCTCTGGGCAGAATTGCTGCCACCAACATCACCTTCCCCAGAGACGACTTGGCCGCCTCACTTAATTGCAGGGGGACAAGTGGAAAGCGGAGGCGTTTGACCTCTCACAAGAGTCACTAATGGGGCCGAGGGAAGGAGATCAATTCTTTCATGCCACAGCAGGAAGGAGAAGGCAGGCAGGAAGCAGCTCAACCATAATGTATCAGTTTCCACCGCAATCAATCCCTGAACAATAATCTTCCAGTCCATTACTGCAGACCCCTTTCCCACATGCCTGGTTCAGTCAGCTATTGACATGAGCGACCCACGGAACAAGACACATGGGCAAGGCAAAGTGGTGCCGTAGACCGTCGCCAATTCTTCAGATGGAAGAGTGCGTTTTTTCTGAATTGCACAGAGCAAACCGTGCAGGTCTCGACACACTCTCTGCTGCGCAACGTATTTTTTAATATTTGAAATATCAAACACAGTGGTAGGAGCACTGAAGTTTATTTAGGCCCCTAAGAGCACCATCCTAACCTTGAGATTGGCCGGCACAAGTCCCCAGCACTGGCCTATGAGTGTAGCGAATGTACCGTAAAGCACATTCACAACCATTTATGAGCTGGGACGACAGCCCAAGGGCATGTACTCACCTCCTGGTACCAGATCTGCCATCAGATTCAGTGATTTCACACTGGCCTAGGGAGGCCGGGGGGGGGGGGTTGGAGAGGGTGCCGGGAGGGTGAGACAGGGGCCTTTTGGATGGGGGGGGAGGGCAGGCCTGTGAGGAAGGGACTGGCCTTGGCAACTTAGGCCCACCCTCCCAGCCAGTCCAGCATTATACTCGGATTTACATCAGTGATTTTGCTGTAGCAGATCTGAGTAGCCCCCATAGGGGTGGCTGGTGTGCAACACGGGGCAGGGGATAAATATTCCCTTGTTCTGACTTGCACTCTAACCATCTCCTAACCTGTGCTGGATACAGCCCAGGTCACTTGGACTGCCTGTTCCAGTGTAGGTTAGCACTGGGCTGTAAATCTTTGCTGGATTTGGCCCTATGAGCCCCACTGAATCTGACCAAAGGCTGATTTACTGTGCAGTCCTATGCGCGTGTACTCAGAAGTAAGCTTCATTTAGTTCAATGGAAATTACCCTCAGGTAAATGGGTACAGGATTGCACTCTTAGTCCAGCAGCCTGGTTCCCAGAGCATCCTATGGACACCTTGGTACAAGTAGGGAATGAAGGCATTTAAGAAAGTGGCCATCACATCCTGTGGCAGTGAGTTCCTCAAGCCAATTATGTGTTGGACAGTTCAGTCCCTCTCTGCAGCTTTCTTTCCTCCTCCTCCTCTGCTGAACCGAGGCATCTTTGAAAACGTTATTAACAGATGAGTTTAAAAAATAAAGAAAGAAATGAACTATGACTAGATATGAAACTTGATGTGCACTTAAGTGAACATTAGCCCTGTTCACACATGATGTTACTGTGCATATGACCCAACTAATGGATATATGATTGTAGATCTATGCAGGCATAGTCATGCTCTGCTCGGTGTTCAGCACATCCAGCAGTCCATGCAATTTGTACTCTAAGGGTGCAATCCTAACCCCTTATGTCAGTGCTCTCCAGCACTGATATAAGAGCAATGCAGCTCCAAGGTAAGGGAACAAACATTCCCTTGCTTTGAAGAGGCCTCCGTGAGTGCCACCCAACTGCAGGTTGCAGCACATGTCCCATTGGCACCGCTATGCCAGTGCTGGAAAGCACTGACATAAGGGGTTAGGATTGCGCCCTAAGTCTTTAAGGGATTCAGCCCCCCATACTGATTTTGAAAACAAACACACACACAGTCACACAAACAGAGCCCTGTGCAGCATATGCAAATGGCTCTCTTGTGCATCAATGATTCCAAAAAGCATTGGGCCATTTAGGGGGAGGACTCTGCACAACATTGATTCAGATATGAGAAAACCGCATGTCTGCCTTTGCAGATGGACAAACCGAACACGTTGGCTCAGTTCCACATCCCTCTGCCCACTGACAGGAGAGGGGGCCTTTCTGGTGATGGCAATCTCCCGCCCCCCAGGAAGCCTAGCTAGCTTCTACCCTACCCACTTTCAAGCAGGCAGTGAAAACGTTTCTGTTCCATTTGGCCCTTCCTGGATTGTATTTTGGTTCACTGTGTTTAAGTTTATTACTGGTGGGTGTCTGATTGGCCTTTTATTGCCTGGCTGTTGTTCAATTCCTTGTTTGTGGTTCAGGTGCTGAATTATTTTAAAGTCGTTTTTAGGACAACATAGCAAAGCCGCCTTGGGGGGGGGGGAACCCTGAAGTGAGACAGAAAGGTGGCATGCAAGTATTTTAAATTCAGTCACGCCAGCTAGTGCCAAGATGGAAATACCCCTGGAAGTGAAAATGACAGGCTTTGCACAACCCCTATAAAATGCCAACCTTGTTGGAGACAAAGAGTTGGGCTAGGCAGGCCTATGAGATCCATGGAATAGTACCAGTGGAGAATTCTGCCAGCATCAACCACAGAGACCATCCCGTGGAGCAGCTGACAGACAGAGGGCACAGATCAGAAGAACCTGGCCGGTCGTACAAAGCATGTGCCAACAAGATGAGCCATCTCAGGGAGCTCTAAATGATTGTAAAGGGTTGTGGTTTTTTTGTGGGTTTGTTGTTTTTTTTTTGTATCAACTGCTGTAAGAATACTGTAATCATGCAGTAATTATGGCACATCGCAAATCAACCCTGCAAATTATATCGCTATTATTACAGCTGTCACCACCATTCTGGCAGGAGAAGAGAGATGGGTCGCCACGTCAGCAAGGAGAAGCAGGGGGTGCGGCCTGGAGAGTACAGAGGGGCGAGGGAAGAAGCAAAATCCCACCTCCCTTCCCGACTAACTGGTGACAGGCTTCATTTTCAGGGCTGAGAAAGTTACAGCAAATTCCGGCAGTGGCGTAGCTAGAGGGGGTGCAAAGCACTAAGTTTTTGCAGTGTGTGAGCAGCCCCTCCCCCTCCCCTTTGGAGCCATTCCAGGCTGGGGGAGCAAAACGGAGTCGTACGCCTGGCTCTGAAGGGTAGGAGCCGCTTGCACGCTGCAGTGAGACTCCCTGAAAGATTCGTTAGTGCTTTGCATCCCTCTGGCTATGCCACTATTCCGGCATCCCTTGGTCTGTAGGCTTTCCTGTGGTCTCATGCATTTATTACTCTATTCTTCTCTGGGAATCACGCAACAAGTCATAGCTTGTTGTTTCCCCCCCCTCCCTCTCAGCAGGCCCATGAAAACTGTCCAGAAATCTGTGGCTACTACCAGGGCACTTGATCTGCAGCTGCAAAAATGCAATGGGAATGGCATTTACGGCAGGAAAATGACAGCTATCTGCTGCATCCCTAGCACCCTGGAATTCCTGGGACAAACTAGACGTGATATTGAAACTCCAGGACTGACAGTTCCTGGCAGATCTTTTGCATTTTCCAAAAACAGCCACTGAGGTCGCAGTTTGGATCAAGGTCATATTGCAAAGAATCAAATCCTTTAGTTCACTCTGCAGCTCCTGTCCAATTCCCCCCCAGGAGCTGTTAACGAGACAGAGCTGTTAACACCTGTGGCTAATGGATTATTTCGGACGGGGTGGGGACAGCACTTCCTACTATAAGCACATTTCATTTAAAATGCAATTGACAAGCTAAGAGATGGAGCTGTGAACTAGGATTGCCCCAGTATGGACCTCGCCTCTGCCATGAACACACTAGGTGACCTTTGGCATGTCTCTCTCTCTCTCTCTCTCTCTCTCTCAGCCTCAGTTTTGCCCATCTGCAATATGGGGATAATGACTTGACTACATCACTAGTATACACATGAAGCACTTCTTCCCGCAAATGTTCTGCTTGGCCTGAAGGCTAACAAAATTCCCCAGGAAGGTTCTGCAAGGCACACCCTGCTCCCCACTCTAGGGGTGAAGCCTGGGCAGCCAAATACTTTGTAATCTCCATGCACCGGGGATGATTCGACAACCCCGCTAGTTATTAAGCACCGAAGACGGTGTCTTTTCCCATTAGAACACCGTTGCAAAGTACGCCAGGGCGAGACGAGAATGGGGATGACGAGCGCAACGCGAGAGCCCAGAGACCACATGAAGCCAAGACGAAAAATAATGTTGGCAGCTTTATTAAAAGATAAATTGGTGGGGGGAGGTGGGCTGAAGGCTGCAGACTATTGTAACAAATCCGTGACCACCTAGGGCTCTGTGGCTGTCAGCACACGACACGGGGAGGAGGAGGAGAACAACAGCCAGGCAAGGGACAAGCATCACAAAACAAACGTACAGGGCCTCCTACTAGATAAAAAAGAGAATTGCAATGATGTATGAAGACAGGCTTATACTGAATAAAGCCCTTAGCCCATTGCTCTGCCTTCAGGCTTTGCCGAGTCTTGGGCAGCAGCCTCCATCTCCAGAATCCTTGCAACTGGTAACACCAGGGAACCTTTTGCACATGGAGCATGTAGTCTACCACTGAGCCATGGTCTGCTCTGGACAGTTGTTGTCCAGACTCCTGACCTGGTCAGCTGCAAGAATTCTCCTGAATGCATCTTTGCAGCATAAACTGCTTTGAGAAGCAGCAGTCATCGTCACAGTTGAGAACATAAAACGGATCGTCATGGATTCAGGCCAGCGGCAGACTTACCCCTCCCCATGCCTGATGCAAAGGTCCACGAAGCTGTCCCCACGAGATGCTGCTCCCCCCATGTGTGAAGCTACCTCTCACCTACTTTTGGAGCGCGACAGAGTCTTGCGTGAGCGTAGGACTGACTGGGGAAGCCTTCTGAGGCTTCCTGCACTTCTGGAAAACTGGAAGTGTAGTTTCCAACCATGTAGGGAGCTTTAGTGAGGCTTCCTGCCCAGTGCTAGAGGCATGCGGACCCAGCACCTGGTCTATTTTTCCCTTTTGCCCAGTACTAAGTCTGCTGATAATTCAGGCTTTGGGCCATCCATTGGATTAAAGGGTTAAAAAGTAAAGTTTGGACAAAATAGCCCCCTATGTTCACTGTCCCATTCTCAGGCTTGTAAAAAAAAAGGGGGGGGACTTTTGGACAATGGGGGGCAAAGAGCCCAAACTACCATCTTAAGGTAACAGTATTTCTTCTCCAACTTTTTTCTCCCAAGAAGTCCTGACACAAGAACACGGGAGGGACAATTGTGTGACCAAATGTGTCACATGGTATCTTCCCGGCATTCCTGGCACACAAAGAGGTTCAACAGTTTGGATCTAAACTCTGGGGAGAAAGAGATAACTGTTACCCTGCACATGCCTGATCTCATCTGTTCTCGGAAGCTAAGCAGCGTCAGGCCTGGTTGGTACTTGGATGGGAGACCGCCTGGGAATACCAGGTGCTGTAGGGCTATACCGTGGTCTTTTGAGACTGAAGGTTGCCAACCAACCAGATGGAATGGAAGCAGAGAGGGTGCTTCCAAGATGGTGCCACTCCAGGTCTGTCTTCATGCTGCATTCCTGTTGTCTGGGCCCTGGTGGGATATCCCAATTCCCTGATCACATTTCCCCCCCCCCCCGGTTAATTTGCAGCACACCCCCTGCTGAGCTTTGGATCTTACTGGGTAGTTTTATGGCTGCGTGAGGGTAAGAGGGGAAAGTTAATAGCCTCAGCAAACCTCTCCCTTATCAGCTGGTTAACGTGCCTGAATAACAGCCCTGGCAGAGCAGTGCCAGCTTCCTGGCATGCCCCACAAATCCCTGCCTCTCTGCTGAGCTTCTCTTTGCTCATTTGGCTCCTCCTCACATTCCTTGACAAGTCAGATGGGAGAAAACGAAGCAGAAGGAGACTGAAGCAGCCAGCGCATTTTTTTGATGTGTGGGGAGGTATCACTTTTAGTGTATCATAAGGAGCCATCCATGCGCGTGGCACTTTGCAACAGCAGAAGAAGCAGATCCTTGCCTCCAACAGGCTCACAAGAGAAACAAGAGAGATGGGGAGAGGATAGGGCTGGGACAACAGGGAAAGAATATTAGGCCATGAGCTTAGGCTTTGTGGCAGGGCCCAATCCTATGCATATCTCCTCAGAAGGAAGTCCCATTATAGTCAATGGGGTTTACTCCCAGGTAAGTGGGGGGTAGGATTGCAGCCTAAGGAAGTTCTGTCACTCAGCAGCATTCACATTCAGATTCACATTCAGAATTCCAGATGCAAGGGAGGGCACCAGGATGAGTTCTCTTGTTATCTGGTGTGCTCCCTGGGGCATTTGGTAGGCCGCTGTGAGATACAGGAAGCTGGACTAGATGGGCCTATGGCCTGATCCAGTGGGGCTGTTCTTATTGTTCACATATGGGGTTGGAAACAGGTTTCTGGGCCCTGACAGCAAAGCTCTGCACTGGATCCCCCATGGTGTCTCCTGCCTCAGAAGCTGTTGAACTTAGTATGGAGGGTACAGGGTGGATCGTCTGGCGGGCAGCAGGTCTTGGTCAGTGCCCAATCCAGCCAATTCCTGATGCCACCTCTGCACACAGCCTGGAACGGTGCAGTCTAGGAGAAAAAGCTTTACCGCTTCATTTTACAGAAGGTATAAAACCGACTTGAGCTTCTGGCATGTTGGGCAGACAATGCCAAGAGTCTAACTTTGTGTAGAAGGCAGTGTCCCAAGGAGGAGACAATCCTGGGGCAGAGATAATGGGTTATGGTTAACACTAATGGGTGTTAAGAAGAGGAATGTTTCTTAGCTCCTTCCACTGAGGATATCCAGGGAGAAAGAGGATTTCTGCAGAGTCCTCTTTGTTCTTGGAAAGTCCATATTTCAGGACAGGAGATTTAGAAACGCATGGCAGTTCTGAGATTAGCTAATCTATAGGTTGAGTCTCCCTTATCCAGACTGCTTGGCCAGGAAGGTTTCTGGATTTTGGATTTGTCTGGATTTTGGAATAATTGCATAAATATAATGAGAAATACTCCCTGTCGCTCTTTTCACTGTTACCAATACAGGTGTGTCTGCTGAGCTCTTGGACATTTTTCAGCAATGCAGCAACTGTTACCCTGCACATGCCCGATCTTGTCTGATCTCGGAAGCTAAGCAGGGTCAGGCCTGGTTAGTACTTAGATGGGAGACCACTTGGGAATACCGGGTGCTGTAGGCTTATAATAATAATAATAATAATAATAATAATAATAATAATAATAATAATACAGGTATTTCTATACCGCCTTTCTTGGTTGTCAGATTTCTCCTCAGACTTTAATTCAAGGCGGTTTACATAGGCAGGCTATACTAAATCCCAATAGGGTTTTTTTCAATTGAAGAAGGTTCTGTCTTTCAAGAACCACAACATTTCAGATGGATCTTTAATGATCTGGTATCGCATTCTGGCCTCCATTTTCCTCCCACACAGGCTGACAGCGGCCAAAGAGCAGGTGGAATAACTCGGCATAACTCGGCTAGGCTTGTCAGCTGCTTCAAGGTCTCGCCGTTCACGGTGCCTGCGGCCTCGAACTGGCGACCTTCAGATGTTCACTTATACCATAGTCTTTTGAGACTGAAGGTTGCCAACCATTTGTACAGGCCCACACCACAGAGCAGAGAACAGAATTTACAGCCTGTACCTGCACCATATGTGGAAATGAGTACAAGACTTTCTACTATCCACACTACTGCAAGTTTAATCACAAAGTCTTGGGCAAAACTTTCAGAAGTGTGTGAATTTAGGATGTCTGGATAAGGAGTAATCTACCTGTACCATCATATCCAGGTGTCTGTAAGAGTCCTGAATCACTTCATGGGCATAGGCAAGGACTATCACAAAGCCCAGACAGACCATCGCAAAGCCAGTTGGTGGAATCTATGACTTTTCCATCTGGGACCTTTCACCTGACCAATTCCTGCTTCCTTCATCTATGTAGAGGCATTAGGAAGAGGCACTCACAACGCTCAACAGGGTTCAGGGCTGCATGATATCAGCAGGAAGTAGACCAATCACACCCCTCTCCTTTCTCCCCTATATATGTCTGAATTCTGCAGAGCTACGGGTTCCAAATCTTCCCTCCTGTGTGTGTGTTTCTTGCCGGCAATCCTCTAAAACTCTGCATTTTCTGACCGAGTCATTCGCTATCACATCAGACTGGCACTGTTGTCTTTTCTACTCTTCCTTTCCTTTCCAACATTGTTCCTGTGAATATTTTGTGCAAAATGACCCCCTGCCCAGTCAGGTCACCGGGTGCCGGCTGAGGTCACTCTCTCTCTGGAATGATGCTTTCTCTTCTTCCCAGTTCCAAAAGTAGCTGGCTCCATCTGCTGCAACGCATTGAGTCATCCCCATATTTTTAGCCTTGGCTCCAACAGGATCACCTGCCTTTTGCATAACTTAAGGCTTTGGATGGCTTCTTTTAGGCTTTGACATTTGCCAGCGAAAAAAGGCTGATGGGGGGGGGAAGAGGGTAAAGGAAAAATCTAAGACTGAAGCTGCAGCATCCGAGTGCCAGGTGGGTATTTATAGCCCAGCCCTGGGCGAGGCAACCAGGCCCCGCAAAGCTGTCAAGTTTGGTTTTTCAGCCAAGAGGCCAGAGCTAGCTTCTTTGAGACAACAGCCCTCTTATGCCTTGCGCAGCACATCCTTGGCATCTTCTGCCCTCAGCACATTGGCACAAGGGCAGCCTGGGAATCTGTTATATGCCCAGCAGCACCCAGATACATACTGACACGTGCATTCCCTCTCACTTGCAGTCACACAGATGCAGCCCAGAGGAGGAGTCATGTAAGTGAGTCATCCTCAGAAATGACACAGAGTCCTTGGTGCCTTAAAAATCAAATGCCTTTATTTTGGCACAAGCCTCTGTGCTCTGGAGCCAACTACTCTCGATCCCAAAGATCTCTCGCAAAAAGTTGTGCCCCAATAAACATCTTCACCTGTAAGGGATGGCCCAGGGATTCTTTGCTGAAACAGAGCCAACATCACAGCCCAATCCTACCCACACTTTCCTGGGAGTAAATCCCATCCACTCTAATGGGGCTTACTTCTGAGTAGACATGCATAGGATTGGGCTGTCAATCATTGTAGGGCTTCCTGGTTCTCAGAGACGGATTCCTTCTTACACATTCTGGACAACTGGGATGAAAAGTGCTATTCCCTTACAAAAATTCAGGGAAGGGCTATAGTTCAGCACCTTTCCTTTACTCAGAAGATTCCAAATTCAATCCTGGTTTAGAATCAACATGTCTGAAGAACTGCCTCTCCCCTCCTATAGATGGCTGGTCCCTTGAAGTCAGCTTGTGTATTCTGCAGAGGTTTGGCTGGTGGGAACACAAGAGAGGGCATGTGGAACTCCTTACCTTTAAAGATCAGGACAAACCCTTCTCTGCTAGCATCCTGACAGCAGCTGAAAACCCACTTATTCTCTCAGGTTTTTTTGTCTTTTGGGGTTGCACTTTCTACTGATGCAGAAATGCCTCCCTTTTCTTTATGCTGATGTTGTGATTTTGTTATGTTTTAAACTGACTATTGTTTAATTCAGTGGTTCTCAAACTTTTTTAGACTGGCGGCTTCCTTGACCGACTGGGCCATCGGCCGCAGCTCCCTATTAGGGCTACAATCCTATACATTGTATAGGGTGGCAGGTTTGTATAAGGACTTAATGTAAGGGATGTAGCCCTAATAGGGAGCTGCGGCCGATTGGCCCCAGTCGGTCAGGAAGCTACAGTCTACAAAGTTTGAGAACCATGGTTTAATTGTTCTAATTTTTTGTTGCTTCAGCCACCTTGGGCCTCCAGAAAGAAGAAGAAAGAAAGAAAGAAAGAAAGAAAGAAAGAAAGAAAGAAAGAAAGAAAGAAAGAAAGAAAGAAAGAAAGAAAGAAAGAAAGAAAGAAAGAAAGAAAGAAAGAAAGAAAGAAAGAAAGAAAGAAAGAAAGAAAGAAAGAAAGAAAGAAAGAAAGAAAGAAAGAAAGAAAGAAAGAAAGAAAGAAAGAAAGAAAGAAAGAAAGAAAGAAAGAAAGAAAGAAAGAAAGAAAGGTCTCCATATAACCTCTATTTTTCAAGAGCTGAAAGTCTTGTGACCCCACCACAACCCTCCTTGTTACCCAACAGGCTGTTTCACAAACCTCAGGACTTTCTATGTCATCTGATCCAACCTTTCAGGAAATATGTTAAAGGGTGAGTCAATTGCATCACCTGGCAGGACAAAGTTCCAAACAACACAGTCCTGGAACGAGCTGGAATCCCTAGCATGTATGCACTGCTGAAACAGAGACACCTGCGTTGGCTCAGTCATGTCGTGAGAATGGATGATGGCCGGATCTCAAAGGATCTCCTCTATGGAGAACTCGTGCAAGGAAAGCGCCCTACAGGTAGACCACAGCTGCGATACAAGGACATCTGCAAGAGGGATCTGAAGGCCTTAGGAGTGGACCTCAACAGGTGGGAAACCCTGGCCTCTGAGCGGCCCGCTTGGAGGCAGGCTGTGCAGCATGGCCTTTCCCAGTTTGAAGAGACACTTGGCCAACAGTCTGAGGCAAAGAAGGAAGGCCCATAGCCAGGGAGACAGACCAGGGACAGACTGCACCTGCTCCCAGTGTGGAAGGGATTGTCACTCCCAAATTGGCCTTTTCAGCCACACTAGATGCTGTGCCAGAACCACATTTCAGAGCATGATACCATAGTCTTTCGAGACTGAAGGTTGCCAACCTAAGAGAGCAGCCCACTAGACTCCTGGGTGAAAATTTTGATAAGGGAAACTGAGGACTCTGTGTTTCTGCAAGGATGCCTGGCCTATCACTGAGAAAGTGACCATTAAAATCCGAAGCAGTGAGCTTCATGTTAAGATGTGCCCAAGGCCAGACCTATTAAACATTTATGAAGACTGTTGCAGTTCACTTCATTCTTGATGCCCAGATTTGAGCTGGCACAATTGAATTGAAGGAGAAAAGAAACAGACCATCCAACACAGTTGGAAAGGATGTACCAGTCGTATTCTCTAATTGTGGGGTGGGCATTCCATTGGAGACATTTGACAGGAGGCTATTCGCTTGCCAAAACATTCACACCTGTCTGCAGTGTGGGTTGGACTGCCCCACCATCAGAGCAGATGAACAATTATTCACAGAGGCCATCCCTGTGTTCACACCTGCACACCATAAGGTGTGTAGTGTAGTGTTAAAGAGTCTGTTATCAATCAGGAAGGCCTGTGGCTCAGATCTTACCTCCCCTACATCCTGTGTGGTCTTAGGCAAGCCAGGCACTCCTTCTCATCCTCAGTCTTGCCCATCTGCATTATGGGAATTAATCATTTTGACTTGCCTTCCCATGTTTTGAACCCACAAGTGCTACCGCAGAGAATATGCACCAGTACAGACAAATCAGCAATACCTTTATGCCTTTCCAAAACAAGCCTGATAGCTCACACATCAGAGCCCAAAACAGTAAAACAACATCTAAATAGAACAACAACATCTAAACAGAATCAGTAACTGTAGGAGCAGCAGCCTAAAACGGACACAAACAGTTTTACTGGAGTAGGGAAGTGTTTATATCTATCAGTCAAAAGCCTGATGGAAGGAGGAAAACACTTGAAGCCAGTGAAAGAGGGAGGCAGATGCATTTTCCTGGGGGGAGATATTGAGTTTCGCTACCAAAAAGGCCATCCCTCTGGTATTTGCCATATATATTCCAGATAAAGAAGGGTAAGCCAGACCTTAAGAATTGTGGAGTAAAGCCTATCATGCACTTTGTTCCCGAGTAGGTGGAGTAGGATTCATGTCTGAATATATTCTCATTGAGAGCCCAATTCTATGCATGCCTACTCAGAAGTAAGTTCTATTAGAGTCAATGGGGCATACTCCCAGGAAAGTGTGGATAGAATTGAGCTGTTAGAAAATACAATCCCCCACCCCTTGAAAAGTAGCATAGCAAGAAGGAATCTGGACTGAACATTGTCCTCTCTGACATACAGATTTTCCATGTGTAAGGAGGTCCCTCTCACCTGGGAAGCATTCAGCCAAGGGTTTCCCCACCTGTGGCTTGAACTGGCTCCATCCAAGACATGCGTTCCAGTGCAAGCCTGTCGATGGTGTAAAACCCCATCACAAACGCATGCCCCTGTGTGGGCATACAAAATGTGCCATTACTGTGAAATGAAATGCTAAGCCAGGCACTTATGCTTTCCATGTATATTCCAGGGACCCCTGAGTGGATCACGACAGCCAGACATGTCTACTCACATTCCTTCATTTTACCTGATGAGGGGGGAGGGGAAGGGAAAAGACTTAACTCCGTGAGGTTATGGGCCAAGGCTGCTAATGACAGCCTGTCACAATTGCTAACTCTTCCGCAGACACACTAAATGAATTATTAAATTAATCCTGCCGCTCCAAGTCGCTTTTATTAATGAAAATAGCTGCCTGGACAGCTGATGTACTACGAGGATGGGGGAGAAGGCATCAGAGTGGCAGTGAAGCCCTTGAAGGACCTGCCCAGCCCGACTGATCAACCACATGGGTAAAGGCAACACTGTTTTGACCTGCCTGGAATGGTGGTTACCCATGAGCCTACTTTGGCTAAAGGAGGGAACTCAGGCGATCCAGAAGCCCTCCTAAGAATGGTTCAAAATGGGTCACTGGATAGTTCTGGACTCCTATGATAGTTCCCAGTTGGAGCAACTGGAGAGACTCCCTCTTGTGTTTGCTCTTGACCAGGGGTCTCCAAACCCTGGCCTAGGGGCCAGATGCGGCCCACAGCAAGCCTCTTCCCAGCCCGCGGCCAACCTTTTGTCCCCTGGAATCCTCTGGTCCACTCAACTAAACATGACCAGAACTGTGCTCTGATTGTGTCTGGAGGGTGTTCTGAGGGCCAGAGAGGTTGAATGAATGAGCCCATTCATTCATTTATTCATTCATCTAAGTTCCACCTCTAATTTATTTATTTAAATTTTATATTTAAATTTCAAACCACGCCAGATATTTGATGCAGCCCTCTGGCCAAAAGGTTTGGAGACCACTGCTCTTGACTATCACGGCCCATTTTCTGCTGGGTCCAACAGCCAGGTCTCCAACCCTAGCACATTGCCTTGCTCCTCCACTCCAAGACTGGTTTTCAGAATCCCTCAGAATGTGGCAGAGCATAGTAGCAGAGCATTCAGAAGACCCTAGGTTTATCACCAAGCTGCCTTATATCATGGTAGACCACTTGATCAGTCATGCACAGACCAGCAGGCACCCTCCAGGATTTCAGACAGGGATTTCTTCACCACTACCTGGAGATGCCAGGGATGGAAACTGGGATCTTCTGCATGCAAAGCAAAGGTTCCACTATTGAACTGTGCCCCCTCCTGTCGCAAACTTGCAATGCCCCCTGCAGCAATCTAAAATTGTACTTGTCAGGAAAACCTGCATCATGCAGTTTTCTAGGTGTCAAGATGGTTGTGTGGATCAGCCTTTAGTTTCAAGTTGTTGCACCGGCAATTGACACAACTACTTCTTACTTCAGTCAAGATTAGGCAACTGTGTAGCCAGTGCATCAGAAATTCTTTTCAACCCAGGACATAGCTTGAATTCACATATGATATGGTTCCACAGGTGTGAGAAGTGACATTTTAAAACACTTCGCTGCATTAAAACAAATGAATACACAAATCTGCAAGTAGAAAACAAGCACAGCAGCATAGAAGTAACTAGTAAGATTCACCCTCACCTGCTACTCTTGCATGGAATCTTTTCCAGGAGGGAAATTAAAACATTAGTAAACGCCACGCCCCCCACAATGTGAAATTGTACAGTCTCCATTCAGTCACCTCAGGAGATGTTCATCAGCATAGACCCAGCCTGACCCCAACTCAGGGTTGAATGCTTCACCATTGGTGTCAATCAAGATGATGATGGACAGGGAAGGAGATCAAGGGCAGGAGGTCTAGAGGGTAGTGCCTCCATTTGCCTGAAGATAACGTCCGTAGGTCGCCAGTTCGAGGCCACCGGCACCGTGCGACCTTGAAGCAGCTGACAAGCTGAGCCGAGTTATTCCATCTGCTCTGAGCGTGGGAGGATGGAGGCCAGAATGTGAAACCAGATCAGAAAGAAACATCTGAATGTTGTGGTTCTTGAAAGACAGAACCTTCTTTCAATTGTAAAAATCCCTACGGGGATTTAAATAGCCTGCCTATGTAAACCGCCTTGAATAAAGTCTTGGATAAAGACCAAGAAGGGCAGTATATAAATACCTGTATTATTATTATTATTATTATTATTATTATTATTATTATTATTATTATTATTTCTCACTTTCAGGGTCAAAATTTGGCCTCTCCAAGTTCCCTTCTTTTGGCATATTGGAAACACCCAATGTCAGTTTTCCCAGTGTCCCAGTCATCAAATTTCAGCCATGCATGGAGACTGCATTGTTCACATTCATCTCTGTGGACAATTTGGGCACATTGCCAGTATTTGGCAAACATCTGTTACAACTCTGATTCAGAGTCCCCTCCATTCTGCTACAAAGAAGTGGTTTTTTCTTAAAACCCAGACTTGCTAAAAAATCAAAATTGGACACGGTGCATGGAATGTAGCCTTGGGGTGATTTTGCTGCTGTTGCTTATTCTCCCCCCCCCCACACACACACTTTTTTTTCTTGGTTGAGCAATGGAAGAACAATTAAGCTGACTATTGGGAGAGAAAGCAGTATCTTTAGTTGCCAACAAAACCTGAGAGCAGGTGGGCTTGTTTCCAATGCAGTGAGGGGTATAAACTGCATTGCTTGGCACAATGGAGATGAGGTGAATCCTTTATTGGACATGATATTAGAAGCACAGGGAGATGTTAAATTCACAAATCAGGTTCACAGGACTTAGCAGAGAGACTTAAAGAATCCCTGAACCAATCAGCTCAATTATGCGGAGCAGCTCTTGCCGGGCTGTACGGCTTCAGTGCAGATCAGAATGGAATGTTTGAATTCTGACTCACATGTAAAAATATCCCTGCACGCAGACTAGTACATCAAGGAGAAGCTCTCTAATTGTCAATTTTCTATATGAGAGGTGGCTAAGCTACAAAGCAAGACTTCTCTTGTTCAAATCTCGCCTTTGCAATGAATTCAGTAGACCAGGTCTCTTCAAACCCCAGCCTGTGGGTTGTATCCAGGCTTTGGGAGAATCCTTCTCCTTCATGAGCAGCTCTTACCATTCTGCTGCGCCACAGCTCCTCTGGCCACCAGATCTGGATGACGAGACTCTCTGGGCAGTCACATCCTGGAAATCTGGGGGCAATGAACAACAGAGCATCTGAGCAACAGAGCATCTGCCCAGAGCATCGTGTTGTCCAGAATCGATGCCCAGAAACGCAGCAGTGTGGCAGAACAGTAAGCGCCTTTTGTGCCAGGGAATGCTTTCCCAGTGTGCAGTGATCTCCAGTTTGGAGACTAGCACTAGACCCCCTGATGCAAGATGCACCTTCTCAGTCTCAGTCTTCCCTATCTGCAATATGGGGATAATACTTGGATTGCTTTAAGGTAAACGAAGTAATAACATGTGAAGCATTTCACACACTCAGAAAATGCAACACAAATGGTGAGTATTATGACATACAGGCAATTTTTGCTTTTCTTGTCCAGGTGATTGTTCAATCATGAAAACCTGCAGTTTGAAGTGGTACAGTCCAGCAAGAGCTGCACCATGTGGTTCTGCCAATTGAGCTGTTTGGCTCCCATTCACAGAAACTGTAATGCAAGATGACAGGGCAGCAGTGAAGGTTTGGGTTTGACCAAGGTAAAACAAGCAAGTGAACCTCTGATTCTACGGACATTTCCACTATCTGTATTGCCTCAAAAGGCTGGATGCAATTCTTGCACATTTTTGGAACATGCTGCTTTTACTTGGCCCAAACCCTCCAATTCTCCATGCCAGGTTACAGTTCATTTCTCTGAAACCCAGTTCCAGGCAGAGATGAAGCCATTCCAGTCCTCTGTGTGGAACAGCCACAAATCACTGTAGACACAGAGGAAGGAGAATGGGCAAAGGGGCCAGAGAGATCTTCCTTGTTGTTGAGACTTTTGCTCTCTAGAACTGATTATCTGTCTTCCTGCCTTGCCTTACAGATCCGTTTAAAAAAAGGAAAGTCTAGAAATTAAATCACATAAAGGATTTTTTAAAAAACTTAAACTTATGTTCCTCTATGAACAAATAATCCTCTGAACCCAGATCAAACTGGGTTCATTTAACTGAAATTGGCAAGATGGTGTTAAGTTTCAACATTGAAGATGGCAGGACTTATTACCACCAGGTGTGACAACGGCCATTAGCCCAGGCACCTTTTAAAAAATGAGACAAATCAATGAACATAAGAACAGCCCTGCTGGATCAGGCCATAGGCCCATCTAGTCCAGCATCCTGTATCTCACAGTGGCCCACCAAATGCCCCAGGGAGCACACCAGATAACAAGAGACCTCATCCTGGTGCCCTCCCTTGCATCTGGCATTCTGACATAGCCCGTTTCTAAAATCAGGAGGTTGCACATGCACATCATGGCTTGTAACCCGTAATGGATTTTTCCTCCAGAAACTTGTCCAATCCCCTTTTAAAGGCGTCCAGGCCAGATGCCATCACCGCATCCTGCGGCAAGGAGTTCCACAGACCAACCACAAGCTGAGTAAAGAAATATTTTCTTTTGTCTGTCCTAACTCTCCCAACACTCAATTTTAGCGGACGTCCCCTGGTTCTGATGTGAGAGTTTAAAGAGCATCTCTCTATCCACTCTGTCCATCCCCTGCATAATTTTGTATGTCTCAATCATGTCCCCCCTGAGGCGTCTCTTTTCTTGGCTGAAGAGGCCCAAACACCATAGCCTTTCCTCATAAGGAAGGTGCCGCAGCCCAGTAATCATCTTAGTCACTCTTTTTCAAATTTTTATACCACCCTTTCTCTAAGGAGCTACGGGTAGTGGATGTGGTTCCTTCCCTTCTTTAGTTCTCTCAGCACCCCTGTGAGGTAGGTGACACTGAGAGTTGGTGACTGGCCCAAGGTCACCCAGGAAGCTTCGTGGCTGAGCAGAGATTTGAACCTGAATCTTTCAGGTCTAAGCCCAACATGAGAGCCACTACACCAGCCTGATTGCTAAATGCTATCATGTACTGCCCAGTAGCAGTGTACCTCTGAATAACAGGCATTGGAGCAAACAATAGAACATGTCTATCATCATCACCTCATTCTGCTTCTAGATGACATGACTGGCCATTGTTGGGAACAGTGTTGGACTATGTAGCCCTTGATCTGATCCAACAAGGACGTTCCAACGTCTTTGGCCAACAGACTTTCAGGGTGGACAAAACTGTAAACATCTATGTAGAGGGAGGACATTTCACTCGTCTTTGGCCTGCTCTATGCAGAAGAATGAGGTGGTGAAGTTCCAAATGAATGATACCATTTCTGACTTCAGAAGTGGGGAAACCACATTTTTACATGCTTGTATGTGCAAGGAGAAAATAGTCACAAAACTTTTTTCCTGTAAAAAGCTTCATTTTTTCCCCTCACAGGGAAGATTTTCTTTTTAACCCATTTCTGCCCAGCGCACAGGTGTTCACATTTGTTCCCTGTTGCGTATATGCAACGTTGGGCAGAAATGGCTTAAAAGGGAAAACATTCATAAATGACTCCCACTGAATGAAGCCAGAAGCAGTACAATTCACTCTACCACCTCAGGATTCTACCACCTTATTTGTAGACCAGGCCTGTCTTGGACTCCTCAAAGTCTTGGAGGTGGTTCCTTCAGGGCCACTGAATGGCAATCCAGAGAAGTGACATGATGGGGAGGTGGAGATAAGAAGTCTGCCTAGTTCCTCTTTTTGGAAACAAACCACTTCCCAAAAATGCAATGAGGGAAATCTCTCTCTCCCCCCCCCCCAACTATTCTCGCTGATCTATTGCTCTATAATTGCATCCTCTCTCCTTCCGGTGAGCTTTCATTGGTCATTATGCCAACTGCAGCATTTTGCAGCATTTATCTGACATAAATCATAATTGTGGACACAGTAGCACACATGTCTACGAAGATGGCAGGGGAGGACAGGGCTATAGTCTGGAAAAAAGTTTGCCAGGAAGGACTGGGGGTGGGGGAGAAGTAGCACAGTTGATGACATATGTGGATCTTATTCAAGATCATACCCTTTGCATTCTGCATGAATGGATCCACAATCATTACCTCCCACTAGTTAGAATACCCATTTCTCCCCTGCATGCAATGTAACAGTAGATTAAACCCCCGTTTTTAACTACTGCTTAACCACTCTGATTGCTAGTAGAGGGCATCCTGTTCACAGAGAATTTGTACACTGCTTGACCAAGTATCTGCAAACAGCCTCCTGGCAGGGACAATCCTATCATGATGATGAAAGGTATAATTAATCTGTGGAACTCCTTGCTGCAAGATGTGATGATGGAGTCTGGCCCAGATGCCTTTCAAAGGGGATGGGGGGAAAGTCCACCACAGGTTACAAGCCACGATGAGTACATGCAACCTCTGGGTTTTAGAAGTAGGCTGTCTCTGAATGCCAGGTGTAAGGGAGCGACAACAGGATGCGGGTATCTTGTTGTCTTGTGTGCTCCCTGAGACGTTTGGTGGGCCACTGTGAGATATAGGAAGCTGGTCTAGATGGGCCTTTGGCCTGATCCAGCAGGATTCTTCTTATATAAAAGAGAAATTGTTGCCTCAGATGACACCATTAAAATGGGGCACCATTGAAAGTTATGAAACCAATTCCCCCCCCCCCCAAATGTCTTGGACTGGTGTTTCTCTTGGACTGTCAAATACAAGCTATTTCTTGATAGGTTGGGTTTAATAAAGAACACTTGTATGAAGGCTGTATTGGTTTAAGTGTTCCCCATTTCCAGGAATGTCCTTACTTTGAAGCAGTTTTCATAAAAAGCCTTTGGCGTAACACAAGTCTCTGTATTGCACCCTGTTAGAGGTGCACAGAACAGGCTCAGTCAAGCAGGAGCCCCCCAATCTTGCCTGGCACTCTGCTTTGGACAAAATCTGGCAATACACGCAGTATACGTGCAAAACCTCTCTTGGTAAATTTAACGTCACTAAATTTACGAAGAAAACTTGGAAACGCACTCAGTATTTTTACACATTTTGCACAGGCAGGAACCTCCCAGTTCTGTGAAATGCATGATTGTGGTTCCTTTTCTAGATTTGTGTGCAGCTCTGACTGGAGCCCTGCTACATTTCTGCAACAAGTTCTCAAAACAACCCAAGCTGCACCTCCTAAGTTATTGCAGAATAAGGAGCAGACGCTGTGGGGCCCATAAGCAGATTCAGTTTGGGGTTGAACCAAGGGATATATGTTGTGGAAGACCCCAAAGGGGAAGGCTAAATGTTGGGCTGGGAGGTCAAGTGGATGGACCAAGCCATGAATGATGATTTGCTGCACAGGAAGTCATGTTAACTCTGATCCAGAAATGATATGCAAGCTCAATCAATAAAGTTTAGAGTCTACTCCGGGCTAGTCACGTGCCTAACCAAGGGGGTCATCCTGAATCATCCAGCAGCCATACTTTGGCCAAACAAATGCCTCCTGAGCAGTGCAGAAGGATGCTCTTAAGATAGCTTCCCAGATGGAAGTCACAGGGTAGCCAACATCACCGGAATTCACCGGAACAGAGAACAAGTGTCTGCCGAACCTATGGACTTAAGCTACCAGCGGTTTCCTCAAGTCACATCAGCCAATATTCATTTCTGAGCGACCAGGAGACTGGTTCTCAGGAGGGTTGCTATTATGTTGCTCATTATTCCAGTCACCCAGGCTATGCTAGAGGGGTTGCTGCATTTTGTTGGAGATTCTTATTATTCGGGGAGGCTGTCACCGCCTGAGCTTTATTCGCACACATGTACTCTGTTCATAGCCCACTCCAGCATTTTCCCCAACATAGAGATGAATATTCTTGTTGCAAAAGGCCTGGACAGCACACTGTCTGAACAACTTCACCAGGCTCCGTTTTGCTGCAACAATAGGCTTTAGGAAGCTGTTACAGTACTTGTTACCCAAGTACCAAATGGGTACATATCGTGTTACATTTTACTCAATGTCTACTCCATGTCTACTCTATGTCAATAGCTACTGACTGAAAACAGAGATGAGCAAACTTAAGGCTGGTGGAATCTTCTGTCGGCTTTTTTTTCTTTTTAATTTTTTTATTATAACCCTCCAGTTCACCAACCAGAGTCAGTTGCATGGGAGAGGCTTGATGAAGGAGGCAGATTAAAAAATGGCAGATGGGGTGTGGAGCTTTCTGCAACCCATAAGCCATACGCTGCATATACAGTCTGCACTTTATAGGACAAATCTACACTCAATTTAGTGCAGATCCCGGATCTGAGGACAAATCTGGCCAGCAAAACTGCAGCAAAAACTAGGCAATCAATACTCCTATTTTACAGGCGAGGAACACCAAGGCTTAGAGAGAAATGATTAGCACCAGGTCAAGCCTGGCAGATAATTTTTGTTAAAACTTCTAATGATTAGGAGCCAGGTCAGCACTTTTAAGCATGCAGCCCCATTTTACAGCTGGGGAACACTGAGGAACACTGAGATAGTTTGCCTCTTGTTCAACAATTGGGAGTCAGAAACTTCTGCTGCACTATTGTAAATCACCCTGCAATACAGCACTAGGTCCCAATCTTCTTTCTAACCATGCCTAATTTAAGATAAAGGGAAACGCTCTAAGATAAACAAAATCCAGAAGTGTGTGTGTGTGGGGGGGGAGACTTGGAACCTCCAATTCCAAGGGAAGGGGAAATTCAAGGAAATTTGTTTATTTTTCCCTATAATTGTATTTTCCCCCCACCTGTTTAGGACCTTTGTGTTGGCTTGCTCTCTTAGCTCATATTCAGTCTTTACTAAAAGACTTTTCCCTTCTTGAAATAACTTGGAAGTGGTTAAGATTCTGCAGAATGAAAAACCCTGTGAAATGCCAAAGCTTGCATATTTCCTCATGCCTATCGAAGCTGGGCAGATAAGGGGCAGAATTTTAAGTGGCATTATTTCTCCTGTTTTTTGGAGGGGTGGAGGTGGTGTGGCGGACATCACCCACTGGCTATGTCTGGGCCAGTCAGGCCCCTCTGATTCTCCTGCAACCTGAATTTCAAATCCATGCCTCACTCTCATTGCACTGATACAAGTGTGACAATATGCCCATGCCGGCATATGATCCAGATTTTCACTATTCCACAGCCATGTCTCTTAAAGACCAAATTGAAAACTGGAGGGGGGGGCACCACTCCCCCCCAAAAAATTCCTACATCTGTCAATCTCAACAAACTACAGATCCAAGCAAAACTCACACAGATGCCTCTGTGCTAATCACCAAGCAGAGTGCAATTAAGTTCACGTGTAAGGTGAAAGTACACGAGGGTCACACTCCTGGCGATCGCAGCCAATTGGTGTAAGGAGATGACATCTCTCCACAGGTCATCAAAATTGGTCCTTAAGCAAGTTCACTCACTCACACACACACACACACACACACACACACACACACACACGCACGCACATTGTAGCCTTACTTTTCTGAGCAGCTTGGAAGACACTGAATGTATTTGTATTTAGGAGTTTAGATGAAGAGTGATCATGGCAAGGAGTTACACAGACAGAAGCCTCAATGGTGGCTAAGAGGATAATGAAAGGGACAGCTAAGAGTTTCCCTCAAACATGAACCAGCCCTATATGCAAATCCACCCCAATTTTTGTGTTCAGTTTTCAAAGGGCTCTTTCTCCTCTTTTGGAAATGTGAATTCCAAGTGGAAGCAACCCCCCACCCCCAGAGAGGCCAGCATAAAACAGGTCTTCTTTACAGGAAGAGCTCCACTGGACTTGTGTGTCGTCGTCCCCTCCTAACATCAGCCTTGAATCCATCCACCTCCCTCACCCTTTGCCCCAGACCTCCTTCCTCCAAGAAGGCTCCCTTTTAAGCCTGTGCAGAAGTTGGCTGTATATAGCAAAAGCCAACAAGGATACCACATTCATGCATTCCAAAGGAGGCAAGTCAAAGAAAAGAGCGAGATTCTCTGGACTGTTCTGCATCCTCTTCTCTTTGGCCATGAAGATGTATTTACAGCTCCAAGTGTGTGTGGTGGGGCAGAGGGGAGGGGGAGGGCTGCAGGGCTTTGTCCACTGCACAGCTACAATGGTTGCTTTCAGAGAGGCATCTCTTTATTTTTGCTTGGGGTGATCAGCAAAAGAACAAAAAAAAAAGAATCCTTGATGTCAAATAGGAGGCAGGCGAGGTGGATGGAAACCAGAGACATGTAGCTAGGAAGACGAAATGGAAAGGTTGGAAGCCAAACCATAGGGGCACTGGTCACTTCCCCCCCCCCACTCCGCCTGCCATGGCAGATGCCCAAGCGCTTTCCCCCACCCTGGCTGACCCCTGCAGCAGCTCCCCTCCGAACACCCTTTGCTGCCCTCTCCCCCAAGGTGGGCTCTTGGAGACTCCTCATCTCCTTGCAAAAGTCTTCCAGTCAAGCCTGGTCCCCCTCGCCTTACCCCACAGACCAATTCCTTGGGCATAAAGGAACTCTGTCTGGCTCAGCACAAGCAACAGAGAAAGGGGGGGTAGGGGGATACCTTATTCTGGTTGCTTGAATTGCCTTCTCTCTCCATCGCAGCTCCTATTCATCCTTTAATCCTTGGAAACAGAGGCACGATTCAAAGCATCTCATGCCAACGGGTCTTCCAGACCTCTTCCCTTGGCTTTTTTTTTTTCCCATCCAAGCAAAAAACACACAGCCCAAGAATCCTTTTCCTTTCCTCCAAGCCACAAAAAAAAAAAAAAAGAGAGAGAAAAATTAAAAATGAATAAATACAGGCATTCTGCTCCCTTCTGGCTGTTTTCTTAGAAAGACCAGGGTTTCACTGAGGCTTGTTTCTCTGCAGCAAGGGGTAGCATGAGCAGAAAGAGAGAAAGAAAGAATGAATGAAAGAGTCAGGGAGGGAGAGAGAGAGAGGAGAGAGAGAGAGAAAGAAATGGAAAGGGGGAAAGGGCAGTGGGAGGGAGCAAGAGAAAAAGAGGCAGAGCTTGGGCTTTGCATCTGTGGCTGATGGGTTTGTGTCTGGAGAAGCAATGACAGACCCCCCTCCCTCCTCTGAGAGTAACAGAGAGGAGGACCTCCGTGGCTGCTAATGGCCTGTACCAATCTATGCCACTTAAGCAGGGGGGGGGGCAATTCTCTCCGCAAGTGGGAAGCGAAGTCAAGCAGGCCTCCCAGATGCCCCCCTGGACTGGTTTCTACTTTGCCCATTCATGCAGCGGCGGCGGCAGCAGCAGCAGAATCTCCTATGGATGTTGCAGTCAGACACAGAGGGGTGATGGTCTCCCCAGCCCACCCAGCCAATAAATAAATAAATAAATAAATAAACCAGGCAAAAGATGGGAAGGAACAGGGTGGGACATGGCTGTGGTGGAGAGAGGCAGGCAAGGATCACACCGGAAGGCAAAGTAATCTCATGGCCAGCACATCAGCCCCTTGCAGAAAGAGTTGCTCTGGGCATCATTCAGACATTGATGGTTGGGATGCAGAAAGCCACGTTGATCCATGCCTGTTCTTCACCCCCACCTGTCACCCTTTGGGAGCACTGAGCCCCTTGTGTGACCCTCCTTAAGTCTGAGCTCCCTCTTTCTCACTCAGTTCAGTGGACAGTCAACCTCTTCCCAAGGGCTCCTCCAACTCTTCTCTCTTGGTGGGCTGAACATCACGACTCCCTGGACTCCACCAGGCGAGAGGACCGATCTTGGGAATGGGCCACCGTGGCCTCCCATATGCAAGGGCACTTCTGAACTCTCCTGCTTCCCGCTATCCCGTCTCTCACCTCACTTCTGTGAGCATGGAAACCAGAAGGTGGAGCTGAAGTGTAGCTTTAGAAGTCCGGAGCATGGGATGCAAATTAGGGATGAGGCTCTGGACCGCTGACCAAGACTGCAAGGCCATGGACAGAGGCATGTGGGGGTCTCTGGAGCTGTCCAGAAAGGTCAGAGAGTCAAGAGACTCGTAGCAAAGAACTCATCCATTACTACACTTGTATGCATTTGAAATTCCTGTTGTCTATGCCATCTCTTGCTTTAAATCAGTGGTGTTCAACCTGTTTCGTCTCATGGCACACAGACAAACTGTCAAGGCACACCATCAGTTTTTTGACAATTGGCAAGGCACCCCGAGTTGTTGGTGGGGAGCTCACATCCCTCAATGGTCCTACTAATAAATGACCCTTCCCCAAACTTCTGCGACACACCTGCAGACCATTCATGGTACACCTCTGTGGCATGCACAGTGTTTGAAAATGGCTGCTTTAAATCATGCTAAATAGGCTTATCTCACTCTAGTACGATTGCTACACAATCAGCCTAAATCCTATACAGGAAGCAAGTCCAATTAGGTTCAGTGGGACTTATTCCCAGGTAAGTGTGCTTTGGAAGGCAGCCCTAGAAATCTTTTTTGTCCTCATACCCTGGTAATGAGGGTAACCTGGTAATGAGGGATCTGAAGGCCTTAGGAGTGGACCTCAACAAGTGGGAAACCCTGGCCTCTGAGTGGCCCGCTTGGAGGCAGGCTGTGCAGCATGGCCTTTCCCAGTTTGAAGAGACACTTGGCCAACAGTCTGAGGCTAAGAGGCAAAGAAGGAAGGCCCATAGCCAGGGAGACAGACCAGGGACAGACTGCACTTGCTCCCAGTGTGGAAGGGATTGTCACTCCCAAATCGGCCTTTTCAGCCACACTAGATGCTGTGTCAGAACCACCATTCAGAGCGTGATACCATAGTCTTTCAAGACTGAAGGTTGCCAACAACAACCCTGGTAAGACATGAAACAAAGTCATTTGAGTTTTTAATGGGCCTCTATTGATGCTAAACAAATCTGCAATGGGTTTTAACTGATCCCCCCCTCCTTTTAGAGCAGGCTCCTGATTTAGAGGTGTATTGTCCTGCCCCCCTGGCTTTTATGCAGCCCTTACCTGGCTCTGAGCTGCAGACAACCCAACTGGGCACTCAACTCGATCACCGCTGACCCTGTTCAAGTTGTGGAAACTCAGAGTTGAATCACCCCCCTCAAGTCTTTCAGCTGGACTCTATACCCATTACATAATACCAGGGATGGTAGTCTACCAGGGATGTTATATTTGTGGATAGCCTGCAGTGGCAGGGGTTGGACTCAGTGGTCTTGCAGGTCTCTTCCAACTGTATGATCCTAGACCACATCACTGAGCTGGGCCGCCTCTGGGGAGAGATCCAAGATCCTCCTGGCTAATTAACTTGCTCACAAAAAGTTATCCAGCTCTTACCTAACCCTCTTGCACTGGAGCTGCCAACTGTGACCAGAATTACTGCAAATAAACACTATGCATGGAAACAGCAGGATGGAATCAATGAAAACACTATTAATCAAGCGAGCAGTCAAATGGTCCTACGTGACCCCACAAGGCAACAGGTCATCCCACACAGTGTTTCCAGGTGGGTAGAGCAGGGCTTCTTTGCTTGGCAATGTGCACCAAGGCACTGCCCAGGAGGAGCAACTCTAACAGTTGCATAAGCATCTTTCACCCAGCAACCCATCACTTAGGGACCCCACTTTTCTTGCCTTGCCTTGTGTTCCCACAAGAGATGGGGCAAAAATTCTCCCACAACCAGCATCAGAATAACAGCAGTATTTTCCGTCTTCCCTGCTTCATGCTTCACTACCTTCTTTTCTTGCTTTGACTTTTCAGGGTTTTACCCAGTTCTTCTTGGATAAAATTGCCAACATTCAATCATCCATCTCTGCCAATTCTCAGAGTTTCCTTTAGGCCCAAATTCTAACCAACTTTCCAGCACTGGCATAGCTGTGCCCATGGGACGTGTGCTGCATCCTGCAGTTGGGTGTCACTCACGGAGGCCTCCTCAAAGTAAGGGAATGTTTGTTCCATCACCTCAGAGCTGCATTGCCCTTATGTTGGTGCTGGAAAGTGGATTAAAATTGCACCCTTAGTGTTCTTTAGTGGTCCTGTTCATTTTAGTTCCTTATCTTCTTCTGTCCTAGCCTCTTTCGACACCAATGGAATCTTCCTCTCTCCCATGTTCTTAAACAGTGTATGTAGAGAACTAACCAGAATTATTTTCAAAACAAGTCCACTAAATATGGGTTTGTTTCCAAAGAGGAAGCTAACCAAGTTTTTGTCTTGCCACTGACTTTATTCACAGAAGAGATTGTTTCCTTCCTTCCTCCTTCTTCCTACTGGAGGCTTTCTTCTTTGGATGCCTAATCCCTGCTAAGAAGGAAGAAACTAACCCTTAGAGTCCTTGGCTACAGACATGTCCCTATTTGTGCCTGGTTACCCAGAGGAAAATCAGCTTGAAATATTCCATGTTGCTTTGGAGCCTTGTGCCAGCTCAGCAATTTATAATGGTTTCACTGAGCTCTGGCCTATGAAAAATTAATAGTGTCCAATTATATGCATGGGGTGGACCTTGGCCTGTGCATCGGGGCAAGATGAAGGCCATGCTGCCAAGCAGAAAGGCAGAAGGATGGGGGACTCACAAATTGAGCGTGGGGGGGGGGGCCTGAGGGGGTATCACAGAAGGAGATAATTAACCTGGCAACAAATGCTATTCTTTTTTCTGTATTTGGGAAGAATTGCAGAATCTGCACAGCACAGAAGATTGCTTTCTAAAAACATTACTACCCTACTCAAGACCGAATTCATATAAGGCAGGAGCACCAACAGTGAGTGCCGTATAGTGACATACCAAGTAGCGTAAGCAAAACAGGTAAGTCTCCGTCCCAAAGGAGCTTACAATCTACATTTTTTACGGGGTCGGGGGGGGGGACACACAACAAAAGGAGCAGCCTGGAGGAAAGTGAGAAGTGGTTACAGGGGTTACACATACTTGCACAGTCTGTTTCAGACCTGATTTTTAGTAACAGGAGATGGAGGGACAAACTTGTGTCTAAACTGCAGGCTGGGCTTCACGTTGCTAAATCCTCCTTCATACCCACCAACAAATTATGTTCTGCAGAACTCTTGCCTGCATTCTCTACTGAATCTTGACTGTTGAGTTCAGGCTGATAACACAACTGGTTTATTTCCAAGGTTTTGCAGTTAGGTACAGATCCCTGGAAGACCCTCAGTCTGGTGAGTCCCCCCCCATCTACTGTCAACAAGTTTAGAACCTCATCCACTTTTTGTGAGAATGATATCTCAGTTGGGGGACTGAAAGGGCAAGCCAGGAGCTTGCCCAGAGAACACTCTGAGTAGCAAGTTCATGTTTGATGGGTGTAGCACACCCGGACTGGCCCTTGGGAGTCGGGGGGGGGATCAGGCAGGCTGGCACTGCTGCTCATAAGACTGGCTTGATCCCCCCAATTGGACCAATTGGGTTCTCACAGGGCTTCCTGCCCAGCCCCGTTTCTGATTGACCTGAAATTGGGCCCCTTTGAAAACAGTTGGCAGTGACACAGTGACATCAGTCTACTACTAACGTTGGTTGGCAACCTTCAGTCTCGAAAGACTATAGTACAAGCCTACAGCACCCAGTATTCCCAGGCGGTCTCCCATCCGAGTACTAACCAGGCCTGACCCTGCTTAGCTTCCGAGATCAGACAAGATCAGGTATGTGCAGGGTAACAGTTGCTGTCAGTCTACTACTACTTACAGATATTTACTTGGCACCATTCCTTACCCGAGCCACCACCACTCAGTGTGGGGGGGGGGGGCATGCAGTGGAAGTGCCCTCAAGAACCCTGCGTAATTGGGCCCCACACTTCCTGAGACAGCGCCTGGCTGCCCAAGTGGCCCCCTTGACAGCCAGAGCTGAGATACACCCTCCCAGAACCATGCAAGAAGTCAACAGGGGTGGCAGCATGGAGGCTTCATCTCCCTTGATGACAACAGGCAGTGGAGTTGCCCTGAGGTCTCACTCCATTCCTCTGCTCTTCTCCCTCCTGGACCTAACAGCTGGTTCTACACAAGGCTGCTGCACGCTCAGTCTCTGCTAACCTTTTCCAGGAGCAGGCCAAGCTGCGGATCCATCCCTCCCCATTTCCCCAGCACACACAGCTCACCATCTGGTGCTCTCCAGAGATCTCTGTTCATAAGCTGGCTGGAGCAAAAGACACAGGAGTGGATGCGTTTAGACTGAAGTGTCTAAACCAGAACCTCATTTGAGGAGGGGAAATATGGGAGGGGGGGCTCAGTGTGGTTGTGAGTTTGTACTCCTGTACAGTTGCAACACAGGCTTCTGGAGTGCCTGTGAACAGGCTACCACCAAGTGCCCTTTGCCCATGTGCTTGCCAAAGACAAAAAAAAAATGGTTGGCAACCTTCAGTCTCGAAAGACTATGGTATAAGCCTACAGCACCCGGCATTCCCAGGCAGTCTCCCATCCAAGTACTAACCAGGCCTGACCCTGCTTAGCTTCCGAGATCAGACAAGATCGGGCATGTGTAGGGTAACAGTTGGTGGTGCAAAGCATCAAGGGGCCGATGGCTGGAGGCTCCAGGCCACGATACCCACACCCTGGCACCTAAACATAGGTAAAATTTAGGAGGGTTGGCAGAGCAGTTCTTCCCCCCCCCCCACTTCCTGCACTTCAGAATTAATGTGATTATTCCATGTCTCTGAAGCACCTTTATCTCTGGCCAATGCACAGTTTCCAATGCACCAAAATTTGCACTACACCAAAAATGTCTTTGGAAGAGGTGACTTAATATAATTCACGTAACTGAGCCCACAAGTTGTTTGGGGGGGGGGGGAAAGAAAAATCTCACACAGGCAGCCAGTATCACCAGTAACCAATCTGCCCAGAGAAGATTCTCCTTTCCTGACCCTGAACTGGCTGCCATTTAAACTCTGAATGGGAAGGAAAACCCATGGATGATATCTCCCTTCTGGATGCCGGGGTGTGTGTGTGGGGGGGGGGGCAGTGAGGTATTTCAAAATTCCTTCACAGATAAAAGTCCCTGTATCTCAAAAACTGGCACGTCATAGAGATGTGCTCAGACCTGCTTGCCTCTCAACACTATGAATTTTCCCCTTGGGGAAACACTCAAATATAGCTACCCACTCTGGGGTGGTACAGTCCAGAGGAAGCTGCACCACTTGGTTGTGCCAACTGCATAAATGGGCCTTTTGCTGCCAGTTCATGCCGCAGAGCATTGCTTCCTGTTTGGCTTCCCATTGCACTTTCTGCTGAATTAAAATCCCACTGAGGAGGGCACTTTATAAAGGCTCGTGATTTAGGTCTGGGCAGAATGCAGCAGCCTCCATACAATCTTCACCTGGGCTTTTAGCCAAGGTAATGATCAGAGAGAAGTCGTGGTGGTGGACGGAGAGCTGGAGGGTTATTGAATCTTTCCTGCCAGCTCTCAGGGACTTGCTAAGCCGTTTGCTTGTAGGTGTTTGGAAGACTTCGCTCTGGTATCCAGGGGTCATTAGGGATTGAGGCCATCAGGAACAAGCAATAACTAGTCTGTAATAGACACAGACTATTCCAACTCTTTTTGCTTCACTCTTTAGCCACCTGAGCAGTCTACTAGCCCAGAGCTGGCTGGTTCTGGTGGGCCACCTCCCCTTACCATGGTGGCAGTCACACTGATACATGGGGCTCTACTGGGGTCAAACAGGGTGGGCAGAAGTCCCCAGTTTAGGATGCTGCTGCCTCTAGCCCACCAAAAATGAAAGATGCTTGCTGCCACCGTAAGGGGAGGGAGGCTCCCAGCTATTGGTCAGGGGTTGTTGGCTAGGTTCAACTTCTCTATCAGCAGTGGCCCCCCAAAGCCCCTGGGCCCTTGGCAGTTGGCCAAACCTTTTAGTACAAAAGTGTTCTAACCACACCTTTCCCACCACCACGCATTAACTCACCTAGTTTGGTATGGTTTATTTATTTGCAAATCCTACCTTTTCCCCTGGTCCCTAATTTTTTTTCAACTCCATGTCCTCTTTCGGTGAGGATTTTCATTTCATTACCTACCTGTATTTACTTAATTGAAGATTTATACCCTGCATTTCAGTCAAATAATCCTACAACAAATAGCAATCTTGCAAACAAGTACCCTCCCTGCTTCCACACACACAACCCAACAACTTCTGGTCCTCTTGTACTCCAGTCTGTCTAATTCTAAACTTTTTGCCCTGCACAGCACATCGATCAACTCATCTCCCAATCTTCGTGTGCTTTGTGCTGGTATTAGAGAGTTTTCCCAAACCCCAGACCCTGTCTGAAGTTTTTCTTCTTTCCAAACCTATATTTCACTTCCATTTCAGTAGCTGCACTGTTTATGAACGTAAGAATTTTATCTCAATTTTATATCTTTGTCAACATGCTAATTGCTTCTCTCTAGCCTGAGTAGTAAGAATTGTTAACTTTCCATAAGAACATAAGAAGAGTCCCACTGGATCAGGCCAAAGACTCATCTAGTTCAACTTCCTGTATCTCACAGCGGCCCACCATATGCCCCAGGGAGCACACCAGATAATAAGAGACCTGCATCCTGGTGCCCTCCCTTGCATTGGCATTCTGACATAGCCCATTTCTAAAATCAGGAGGTTGCACATACGCATCATGGCTTGTAACCCATAATGGACTTTTCCTCCAGAAACTTGTCCAATCCCCTTTTAAAGGAATCTGGCCAGATGCCGTCACCACATCCTGTGGCAAGGAGTTCCACAGATTAATCATGCGCTGGGTAAAGAAATGTTTTCTTTTGTCTGTTCTAACTCTCCCAACACTCAACTTTGGTTGACTTTCCATGATATCACAGCAACTCAGGCAATGTCTGACAGACTCGCAGAACCCAGCAATAAACAGTTTTAACAGGTCCCTCTGTATGCTGTAGGTTTCTCTGTACTGCAGATATGAATGTATATGGCAACTCCATCAATATTAACACAGCCCATATGCAACTAATCCTATTATGCAGAATGAGAAAGGAACTGTGTTGATGAAGCCGCATCTGGGTGACTGATGCGACCATAACAAGTATTTTTTGCATAGGCAAAAACCTCCAGCAGTTCATATAAAAATTAATATGCAAGAAAACCCAGAGATTAAATTCTCTGATGTGCACATTTATGTTTTTATCATAGAGTTAATCAGGGAAGAGAATGTTCGCATTAGAGATAGCTCCGCGTCCTGATTCTATAATCTGAGTCCCATAAGACCCTTATAAACCCATAATCTGAAATGCCAAAAAAAAAAAAAAAAAAGAATTAAGAAATTACCAATGATATGGGAGGGTCTATAATCACCTGTGCTCTAATTTAATATGAATAACAATTAGTTTACTCTTATCAGTTAATTGTGCCCCTTGCGGATTCAGTAACATGGCACCTCCTTTGTCTGTGCAAACTTTAATTACATCCAGCCCAGACTCAGCTATTTTTGCTGAGACAACACAGCAACTGCGAAAACAAAGCAAGAAGCATCTCATAAGAATGTAAGAACATAAGAACAGCCCCACTGGATCAGGCCATAGGCCCATCTAGTCCAGCTTCCTGCATCTCACAGCGGCCCACCAAATGCCCCAGGGAGCACACCAGATAATAAGAGACCTGCAAGGCTTCCTGGGAATTGTAGTTAAGAACATAAGAACAGCCCCACTGGATCAGGCCATAGGCCCATCTAGTCCAGCTTCCTGTATCTCACAGTGGCCCACCAAATGCCCCAAGGAGCACACCAGATAACAAGAGACCTGCAAGGCTTCCTGGGAATTGTAGTTAAGAACATAAGAACAGCCCCACTGGATCAGGCCATAGGCTCATCTAGTCCAGCTTCCTGTATCTCACAGTGGCCCACCAAATGCCCCAAGGAGCACACCAGATAACAAGAGATCTGCAAGGCTTCCTGGGAATTGTAGATAAGAACCTAAGAACAGCCCCACTGGATCAGGCCATAGGCCCATCTAGTCCAGCTTCCTGTATCTCACAGCGGCCCACCAAATGCCCCAGGGAGCACACCTGACAACAAGAGACCTGCAAGGCCTCCTGGGAATTGTAGTTAAGAACATAAGAACAGCCCCACTGGATCAGTCCATAGGCCCATCTAGTCCAGCTTCCTGTATCTCACAGCGGCCCACCAAATGCCCCAGGGAGCACACCAGATAAAGCACACCAGGGAGCACACTGGCCACTTGAAGCAAGAATGTGAGAATGCTCATGCAAGCAGCACAAAAGTCCTGGCACCAAGGTAGAATCACTTCCTCTTGGTATCTCAAACCAAGGGTGGCTGAGAAGAGGCAGAGCCACTGAGGGCTGGCATTGGGCCAGGAGCAAAATGCCTGATCGCCCCCTCTCCTAAGCAGTGTTTAGCCACTGCTAAGCCACTCTCCTAAGCCACTCCTAGAGCAGTGTTTCTCAAATTGTGGGTCGCAAGCCAATTTCAGGTGGGTCCCCATTCATTTCAATACTTTATTTTAATAGGTTTAACTTGCTGCTACCATGGTATGTGACTGCATTTGAGGAAGTGTGACAGACCTGTACTTTTAACAAGCTGCTATGCATATTCTTTTAACAAAGATAGTCAATGGGACTTACTCCTGGATAAGCGTGGGTAGAATTGTGAAAATTTTTCCTGCTTGATGATGTCACTTCCGGTCATGACATCACTTCTGGTGGGTCCTGACAGATTCTCATTCTAAAAATTGGGTCCTGGTGCTAAACATGTGAGAACCACTGCCTTGAAGTAATAGAAGTGCATTGACAGTGGAATGAAGCTGTAGTGGAAATGCAACCCTGGATAGGCTGAGATCGAGGTATCCAAATTTATTTTGTAATAAATTTGTTTCTTACTGTATAGTTTGTCTTCTCATGGTCCAGCCCCCCCAGAAGCCTGGGCCCCAGGAATTTTGCTCCCCCGCAACTCTCCTCTCCCTGTTTCTGGTCTGCACTTGTGAACCACTGGACCAAAAAGAGAACCTACTGTCAGTTCTGTTTCAACCAGGAGCCAAGAACCAGAAGGTTGACTTGGAGGTCAAGCAAAGACTGCTGTTTCTACAGGCAGAGGAAAATCCACTCCCACCCGGCCCAAAGCCCTGGAGAGCCTGCTCATCTGCATTGACAATAAGGCAGCTTCTTTGTCTCCAGAAACCTGAGGTTTTGGATGCAGGGCCTGATAATGTCACTAGGACTGCTCAACCGTGAAAACGGGGAGTGGCTGGTATCCTAATGTGCCTAAAAAAAAAGAAACTGGAGAAATAGGATCATTCTGGGCAAACCAATGCAACCAATGCAATGCAGTGCAAACCAATCCAACCAAACGGGCAACCAATGCAAGTATTAGCTTACAGGGGCTTGAAGGCAAAATAAGAACATAAGAACAGCCCCACTGGATCAGGCCATAGGCCCATCTAGTCCAGCTTCCTGTATCTCACAGCGGCCCACCAAATGCCCCAGGGAGCACACCAGATAACAAGAGACCTCATCCTGGTGCTCTCCCCTACATCTGGCATTCTGACTTAACCCATTCCTAAAATCAGGAGGTTGCGCATACACATCATGGCTTGTACCCCATAATGGATTTGTCCTCCAGAAACTCGTCCAATCCCCTTTTAAGGGCGTCTAGGCTAGACGCCAGCACCACATCCTGTGGCAAGGAGTTCCACAGACCGACCACGCGCTGAGTAAAGAAATATTTTCTTTTGTCTGTCCTAACCCGCCCAACACTCAATTTTAGTGGATGTCCCCTGGTTCTGGTATTATGTGAGAGTGTAAAGAGCATCTCCCTATCCACTCTGTCCATCCCCTGCATAATTTTGTATGTCTCAATCATGTCCCCCCTCAAGCGTCTCTTTTCTAGGCTGAAGAGGCCCAAACGCCGTAGCCTTTCCTCATAAGGAAGGTGCCCCAGCCCCGTAATCATCTTAGTCGCTCTCTTTTGCACCTTTTCCATTTCCACTATGTCTTTTTTGAGATGCGGCGACCAGAACTGAAAATCCTGCCTGTTACCCCCTAACAGTGCATTGAGCTTTTCTATTACTATCACCACCGGGGATTCAGATAGACCTTCAGATGGTGTCCAACCTGGCCAAATCCTGATGCCACCTGATGACAACTTTGGACTAAACCTGAGAAGGAAGCCTTCATAGCCTTTCCTGCAGAGGTGAGCCAATGGCCAGGTTCCCACCGAATCTATAAATAGACTGGGGCAAGGTGCATTTCTGGGGAGCAAGCACTGTCTAGCACAGCAGTTTTCAGCCACTGTGCTACAGCACACTTGTTGTTGGCAACCTTCAGTCTCGAAAGACTCTGGTATCGTGCTCTGAATGGTGGTTCTGGAACAGCGTCTAGTGTGGCTGAAAAGGCCGATTCGGGAGTGACAATCCCTTCCACACCGGGAGCAAGTGCAGTCTGTCCCTGGTCTGTCTCCCTGGCTATGGGCCTTCCTTCTTTGCCTCTTAGCCTCAGACTGTTGGCCAAGTGTCTCTTCAAACTGGGAAAGGCCATGCTGCACAGCCTGCCTCCAAGCAGGCCGCTCAGAGGCCAGGGTTTCCCACCTGTTGAGGTCCACTCCTAAGGCCTTCAGTGTCACGAATGGTCCTTAGGTGTGCTGCAGGAGTTGGGGGAGGGTCATTTATTATTGGGGCCGTTGGGGGATGTGAACTCCCTGCCAGCAGTACGGTGCGCTTTGTCAGTTATCCCAAAAACTGATGGTGTGCCTTGACAACGTTAGCGTCTTGTCAGTGTGGCGTGAGATGAAAAAGGTTGAAAATCGCTGGTCTGGTATGTTAGATTTTTGAAAGATTGTATCTTCACGTCGACATCCCAGTAACATCTTTTCTCTGAAGTCCTATGGATTTTTGATAGAGCGATGCATGATTTTCCCCACCCTAATTCTGTCAGCAACAGATGGATGAGCCCCTGGGAAAATGCTTACAGGTATATATAGCTCACTAACATTCTTGAAGGGCTGGTGGTGAGGTGGCTGATCTCAGGAATGTTTGCTGAAATGCCAACAGCATCCATCAATTTTTTGACATCATGAATACAGCAGGAGCTTGACCTCCTTGAGATGCAGTTGTGCCCCCTCCTTAAAATGGGCATCCTCAACAACAACACCCCCCACCACCATCCCTCATTGCACAGGCAACCTTCTTGTGACTTGGAGCTCAGCGGGTGGGAGTGTTTCCATTTCAGGAGTGAGCAAGAGGATGGTGTTCACCGCTGAAGCTGCAGCAACATAGCAACATGTGGGGGAAAAGGAGGGCTTAGCTTCTCTCCCTTTGGCAATCCAGGAAGAGCCTTGGCAGGACTGAGGCTGCCAGTCAGAAACTCTGTTTGCAAAGCTAAGCCAGAGGAGAGTCTGCTGAGCCACAGATAAAAGCTTTTCGGTATCAAAACTGTGCCTGACTGGAGAGATTTCCTCCAGGAGCTGAAGCATCACAGCGGTGGGATTGGAAACAAAACTTTTGCAGGGGGAACATGTTTAATCAGATTCAAGCATCTCCAGATGCTTGAATCCCATAGTTGGAAGAGGGGCTCAGAAATGGATATATGGCCACACAACACTGGAAATTCAAAAAAACTCTTATCCTTCTGGGAATAAACTGCCAACACTACTCTGTCACAATTATATATACAGATTTACAGTGCTTCATGGCCATTTTATTTGTAATCCTTCCAAGGTTTCTATAAGGTAAGTGGAGGTTTTCATCTGCACTTTGTAAATGGGAAGCCAAGATTGAGAAAATGAGAGCCCAAGCCTATGCATGTCTACTCAGAAGTAAGTCCCATTAGAGTCAATGGAGCTTACTCCCAGGCAAGTGTGGTTAGGATTGGGCTGTGAGTGGCTTGCAAAAGGCAACCTACTGAGTATGGGGCTTACACAAGATTTTAGCAGTGGCTTTTCCAGTTCACACACCTTTGGCCCCTATCCCACAATGGCTCTGCTGTACTTCCCTTACTTACACTATCCTTTTGAGATATATTTGTAGAACCCTAGAGTTGGAAAGGGACACACCAGGTCATCTAGTCCAAGCCCCTGCCTGTAGCAGGAAATTCATCTAAAGCTTCTCCAGGATGTGTGTGTGTCTGTGAAGCCTCTGCATGAAGATCACCAGTGAAGGATAAGTCACCACCTCTCTCGGCAGTCTGTTCCACTGCCAAACGGCCCTTATGGTCAAGTATTTCTTCCTAATGGTCAATTGGAATTACTTTTTTTTTTCCTCTGCTCTTCCTCACAATAGATCCCAAGTCAATATTTTTCCTTCACAATAAACCTACAAGGTAGGTGTGGCCTGGATAGAAGTGATGCAAACAGGGCACACAGATGTTTGTGTTGCTTTCAATATGGAGATTTAGGGATGCTGTGGCCCCAAAGATACTGGAGGGGGAACCCCCCCCCCCGCCAAAAAAAAAGAAACACAGCTGCAAAGTTTTGCAACAGAAGGATCTTCAAGAGATGGGCTGCTGTTTGCCCTACCCCAAATGTTTTCAGGGATACAAACTTTCTCTTCCTATGTGTAAAAACAGTGGAGACACTGATGGATACTTTGGCATAATTTGGGGGGTGGGGTGCACAGACAAAAGGCTTTCTTTCCAGGTTATGCAAAGGGTTGCCCTTGTCAGCCAGAGCTTGGGGATAAGAACATAAGAACAGCCCCACTGGATCAGGTCAGAGGCCCATCTAGTCCAGCTTCCTGGATCTCACAGCAGCCCACCAAATGCCCCAGGGAGCACACCAAATAACAAGAGACCTGCAAGGCTTCCTGGGAATTGTAGTTAAGAACATAACAGCCCCACTGGAGCAGGCCATAGGCCCATCTAGTCCAGCTTCCTGTATCTCACAGCGGCCCACCAAATGCCCCAGGGAGCACACCAGATAACAAGAGACTTGCATCCTGGTGCCCTCCCCTGCATCTGGCATTCTGACATAACCCATTTCTAAAATCAGGAGGTTGCGCATACACATCATGGCTTGTACCCCATAATGGATTTTTCCTCCAGAAACTTGTCCAATCCCCTTTTAAAGGCGTCCAGGCTAGACGCCATCTAGCCATGATGTTGCACACATGAGGCTGTCAAAGCATCAAGCCATTTAATTCAGAATTGTCTCCACTGACTCTCCACTGACACTCCAAGGTTTCAGGTAAGACTCTTTCCCAGTTGATCATGGAGATTCTCTGGGACTTGCTGGTTTTGCTTACAGAACTTCACCACTGATCTAAGCCACCTCGGCTTGAGTCTGAGCCAGAGAAAAACACTGATACTTCCAGTGCTTGTTTCTTCTACAAGCTGAGCTTTACCAAATCCCCGATGCTCATTACTGGATCCAAGCCTGGTCAACCCCACCTGTACCTCTGCGACAAAGTCAGCCTTTCTTGTGTAGCGGATCAGCAGCTCCCCAGAGAATTTGCCAGAATAAAATCTTGCCCTTCACAGACTGGATCATCAGCATTTTCATTATGTGCTTTAAACACTCCAAAAGGTAATCATCATTGCCCCAAGTGGAGTCACCTTCCCCATTAAGCGCAATCCCGCCCTCTCATGGAAACTTGGCACCCACCACCTGTCACAGGAAAAGAGCTCTCCCTCTCTACCACACCCTGTGCCAACCCACCCCTCCACAGTCAATCATTTCACCATTCTCCACTAATTGCTTTCCTGTCCCTTCCCCTTGTCATCATTACCTATGCATGACGATGAAACTGCAGGCACTAAAAAATAAAAAGAAATAAAAAAATCATCCTGTGTTGTTCTAAGCAAGCTCGTGTCTTTTCTCCCCAGACAGGAACTGCAGGCCAGAACTGTGCCTCAAGTACCCCAACAATTATGTGTTGATGGCAAGGACAAAAGTCCATTTGTCAAGGAACAAAGGGGTGGAACTTTGGGGCAGCGTTGTACCAAGGTCATTTGGCAACCGAGACCCATAAATTTTTGGCACCGCCCCCATGACAATATTTTCAGTAATAGTCATGACATTAAATTAATGATGATGATGAGAGAAACACAGACAGTAAACATTTTCTTTTACTGAACTTTTTTATTGAACACACACACACAAACTCTGTAGGTGTTTATATTACAAAGTTATATATGATTATATGATGAGCATATATATAATCATACCAGTAAGCCAAAGAAAAATAATTTTAAAAAAATTTACAATCAGGGTCATCCCCCGCCACCAGCTTGGGGCAGTCTCTCCGACACCCCCCTGCAGTCTGGCACCCGGGGCTGCCGCACCAGCCACCCTCTTTATATACCACTGCTTGGGGGAGCAGTCATTGCCTTTGACAAGTGCTCCTGGATTCTTCGTCTGCTACTCATTAATGGTTGGTAGGAGGGAGGGAGGGAAAGAGCCCAGATTAAAGAACAAGATGACATCTCTCTCACACACACACACCCTAGAGAAAGGCGAACAAAATATTGAATAAGGACTTCAAGCACCAACACACGAGGGAGAACTTCACAGGTAGTGCCAGTTATTAACTAAGAGAGAAAATTAGATTGTCCTAGCACACCATAAAAAACACACACATCGCATCCAAGCCCTTATTACTCTCCCAATGGATGTAGATATATAGCTGCTTATTCTTAAGGGGTGCATGTCTTGGTATATATAAATTGAATGTCATAAAAGTCAGGCAGGGAACACAGTTCCTGCAGAAATGGTGCAATTTAGATGGGATATGAAAGCAAAATATTAGGGCCAGACATTTAAAAGATACAGCCATATGGGAGAGATGCTACTACTACTGCTAGTGGTGCAAGGAGATTATCGCACATTGGAAGAAGTGGCTGCCAAAGCTTCAGACTCCTGGTATGGAGAGTGACCTGAGGTTGCATGCCAAGTGCCACCTCCCTTTACCCAGCGGTGCTGTGCCAGCCTTTTCTCCTCCCATGGCACATTGGGGTGCCACAAAAGCTGTTTTGCAGGAGTTTGGAGCACACTGTTGAAAATGGCTGAAAAACTCTTCTGAGTTAATAATAATAATAATAACAGGTATTTATATACCGCCTTTCTTGGTCTTTATTCAAGACTTTATTCAAGGCGGTTTACATAGGCAGGCTTTATTTAAATCCCTTATTAAATAGGGATTTTTACAATTTGAAAGAAGGTTCTTTCTTTCAAGAACCACTACATTCAGGTGTTTCATTCCGATCTGGCTTCACATTCTGGCCTCCATCCTCCCACGCTCAGAGCAGATGGAATCGCTCGGCTTCAGCTTGTCAGCTGCTTCAAGGTCGCACGGTGCCGGTGGCCTCGAACTGGCAACCTTGTGGATGTTATCTTCAGGCAGACGGAGGCTCTACCCTCTAGACCAGACCTCCTGCCCCTCCTGAGTTCTGCAGTTCCTTTTCTAGGGCAACTGTCTGTAGTAATGAATTGTCTGTCCCTCTTCCTCTGCCGGCAGAGCCAGCGGTAGAAGAAGGACAGGCAATTCATTACTACAGAAAGTTGCCCTAGAAATGAGCTGCAGAACCTGCAAGAGTCTCCCAGAAGCCAGAAGTGACATCACAGCAAGTGAGAAGAAAAATATTGACAACTGCTGCCGTAAGGTCTCAGACAGGAGTCGTGCGTGCCAGGGACTCAACCAGGTCACCTTCTACATCTAAAACATCTGCTCTGTGACTGAGCTATAGGTCCTCAAACCCCAGTGTGACCCATCAGAATGCAGATGTACCAGGAGAGCGATGAGCGGCTGGAAACCTTACAATTGGCTTGGATTTCCAAATCACTACTGTGTCTTTCAATGAAATACACAAAGAACCTCTTTGCATTAAGCTGCCCCTGATTTTCACATCATACTGAATTCTTAGCCAAATGTGTGCATTATCTCCACTGAAACTAGAATGTCTGAGGTTATATGGAAACTTTGTCTATAGGGCTTAGGGTCAAATCCTACCCATTTTCAAGTGCCGGTGCAGCTGTTCCAATGGGGTGTGTGCTCCATCCTGTAGTGGGGAGGCAGTCACAAAGGTCTCATCAAGGTATGGGAACACTTATTCCCTTACCTTGGGGTTGCATTGCAGCTACACCAGTGCTAGAAAGTTGGATAGGATTGGGCCCTTAATCTGCGGTGGCTGTTTCAGACATGCTTGCTATCTCTTGTTATCTGGTGTGCTCCCTGGGTCGTTTGGTGGGCCGCTGTGAGATACAGGAAGCTGGACTAGATGGGCCTATGGCCTGATCCAGCAGGGCTGTTCTTATGTTCTTAACTATAATTCCCATGAAGCCTTGCAGGTCTCTTGTTATCTGGTGTGCTCCCTGGGGCATTTGGTGGGCCGCTGTGAGATACAGGAAGCTGGACTAGATGGGCCTCTGGCCTGACCCAGTGGGGCTGTTCTTATGTTCTTAACTACAATTCCCAGGAAGCCTTGCAGGTCTCTTGTTATCTGGTGTGCTCCCTGGGGCATTGCTGGGCCGCTGTGAGATACAGGAAGCTGGACTAGATGGGCCTCTGGGCTGACCCAGTGGGGCTGTTCTTATGCCTGATCAGGAACATGTAGCAACGGACACAAACCCCTTCTTCTCCCTTCCATTATGCTATGGCTGGAGTTATAAAATGCACACATTCTATTGTTTATAATTTAATTCCACCCAATGGCTTTAGGCCTGGTCCAATTCATTGCAAAGCGAAACCTTAAGATTTCATTGTATTTCTTCCCAGTTACCTGCTGCAGGCCAAGCATTTTGTGAGGCAAGCAAAAAACACAATGACCATCAGTCATGTCCCTGCAGAGAAAGGGCAGCATTGAGCCCAGAGTAAAGAAGGCATTGGAAACGAAGGCACGTTCCTTACCTTTTCCTTGCTGGGTCAGTCCCCTTTGCTAAAGCTGCGTCGACAGCATAATGAATATTCAGAAGCATTTGGGGGAAATGCTGTGGAGCTGAGAATAACCTGGATGTGATGTTCCTAGCCATGTTTTCGGGGAGGAAGGCAACTGGGAAGTAATCTAGTTGGAAAACCCCCAGAAAGGGGAGCGAGAGTGTGGGTGCACGCACACCTATGCTCTCAAGTCAGGCAGCACACAAATGAACAGTTAAACTTACAACTCAGCCCAAGACCAGCTTCCACCAGCAGGGCAGGTCTGCATGTGGTCACAAACGTGCTGTAAAGCACATTGGAGCTGTGTGCAGGCCAGTGCCATGGGTGGAGAGGCCTCCACTGGTGGGCCTCTGCCGGAGCTGTGCTGTGCCCACCGACAAGAGTAAGCACATTGCCAGATGGCGGGGCGGTGGGGTAGGGAGTGTGTGTTTCGAGGCAGGGGATCGGTGGTTCGGGTCTGGGAGGGGGGGAAGGGATGGCATCAGAGACCGCCACCACATCCTACCCCCCCATGACTGAAAGCCCTACTTGGGGGCTACACAAATCTACACCTGAAATTGAGTTAGCTGTTGGGGCCCAACATGGCGTAAGGGAACTAATGTTCCCTTACCCTGAGACCTCCAGTTGCCTCTTCGGCCCTGCCGGACACAGCAGCAGCCATTTTGGGATACATTTTGGGATACAATGCAGGGCAACAATGGGAGAAAGTGTACCAGTTGCATAGAGGATTCCAGTTGGGTCACTGTGCTAGTCTGGTCCGATTGTATTCAGTTAGGATTCAGGCAGAAACCGTGTTTTCCAAAACTGGAAGTGGGTTGTAATATGTAGTTTTAGGTTTTTGGAGGCTTGGGAGCCCTGCGGAGGGGTCCACAGGCTCTCCACACCATCCAGAGGGCTGTGCTGTCAGAGGTAAGTCTCAGAAAAACCCCTTTGGCAAAAACCCCTTTTGGCAAAAAAAAAAAAATGCCTTTGCCATCGCCGATTAAGACGACAGAGACAGGGCTTCCCTAGCTGGGGCGTCGTGACACCCCAGCTTGAGAACCTCTTTTGTACACACTTACATAGGAGTAACTCCCACTGAATTGACTAGTGGAAGTTCAAGATCTTTCCAGGGACTTAGACCCCTGGAAAAGGAGACTCCTGCCTCCTCTCTGCCCTTTCTGTCTTCACAGGTTGAGGCAAGCGAGGGAGGCCAAGCTGCTCCCCTGCTGCTCTAATCACAGTGTCAGGAAAAAACAAATAACCATCTTTCAGCTCCTGAGTTGATCCAAAATTGCATTCTTGTTGCAGAGCCTGGCTTGTGTCGCTTTCCCCCCCCTGCACCGCTATCGATAAAGTGATAGATGTTTTTAAATGAGTCAAAAGTAAATAAGGCAGGGGAGATTTACCAACACCTGAAAATCCCCACGGAGATGTCCCGGTGCTCTGATTTAAGTCTATTCACTCTCTGTTAATGGCAGACGCTGCATTGCAGGAACATTAAACCCAAAGAGAAACACACAGCTATCTAGGGATCTCTTCCCTCCCCCGGTAATAATGGCTGGGAAGTTTTAATGTCCTCTCCTACCAAAAACACAGGCCAGGATGCTACAAGGGATGGATTTAGTGGCCTGATCAGATCATACAGCCATTTCTGTTTTGCTCCTGTTAGCTTCTTTCACCATCGATTTTTCTTTTAAATTAACAAAGGAAGATGCCCAGTGGATACATTTTAGTCCAATAACAACATACAGTGAACCTCTAATAAGTATCCATTTGGGCAACCTAACTATTACAGCCTACTTCATTTATTATGGGCTAAATGGCACCATTACTATTCAGGACCACAAACTGCCTTCAGTTCCCTTGGAAATCAGTGGTGACTTTGCTCAAGTTAAAAGAAAATGTACAAATGGGGTGTTTCTATATATGTCATTCAGCCTTTGGTGCAAAACCGGGGTGGAAGAGACAGTAACAACTGAAAGGGACTCATTGTGTGCAACATTCATTGTATAAGAATGGGACAATTATTCACCTGGATCACAGCAAAGACCCTTCTGGTCTGGCATTCTGTCTCCAAGAGCGGGCAGCCTGTTGCCTCTGGAAGTTCCAGGCAGGACATGAAAGAGATGGCCACCCCTAGTGGTTTGCTCCCAAAAGGTGGTATTCAGAGGTACACTGCTCCTGCATATGGAGGATCTATTAGGCCCCTGTGTCTAACAGTCACTGATAGACTCCAGGCATTTTTCTTTCATGCAGTTAATGATTCAGATTGTCCAGGTTAACCCCACCAATCCCCTGGGCACTCCCTGGACATCCATTTAGACTTATCGGGAATCATCCCAACTGCCTTAGAGATTCAATGTATTGATTCTACAAAACTCTGCATTTGTATCCCAAGTGGCTTCAATCCTTCATCTAACTGCAATAAAATGTATAGCTTTCTAGCCATTTGGGGTCATAGACAGTGTAATGTAGTGTCTGAACTAATGAGATGCAAATTCCCCCTCTCCCACAAAAAAAAAAAATGTTGGCCTTGTCTTTATCTATGGAGCTCTGAGTGTAGGGCAGATGGCAAAGAGACAAGCCTTGTGACAATTTGGTTACAAAGACACTGAAACAAAGTTGTTCTCTTTCCAGTATTTTTTCTAAAGCGGGAGGGTAGCTTGGAAGTTATTCTACATTTAAGAGATGTTTCTTCCAGGAACCTCAAAGAGGTGCCTTGATTGCAGTTCTGCGAGATGTAAATTTATTTAAATTAAATTAATTGCTTAATCTCTTAAAAGCCAGACAGTTGCTTCATTAAAAAGAGAGAGACACTTTTGATCGGTTGACAGCCCTATTTGAAACATGTCTGAGAAGGATTCATTGTCAAAGCCATATGGTTCGCGTGCCTCAGATTTCCCTCAAGCAGAGATTTAAAATAAATAAATAAATAAAAGGTGCTTTTATGTTCAAAGTGCATGAAAACCATTATCGCCTTAAAAGCCCAGAATGATTGTCACTTATTAGTTCCATTTTGTAGATAGCAAACTGAAAAAGAATGACCAGCCCAGTACTCTCCAATAAGGAATCTTGGTAGCCAAGGGGGAAAATCCCTGAATGGTTGCCTCTCTGCCTTATCAAGAAGGAAGGTCTTCTGTGCCAGGGCCGTTGAAGTGAATGTACATGGTCATGCTCTTGCATGGCTTCCATCCACTATGACAATGATTTTCAACCCTGTTCATCTCATGGCACACTGACAAGGTACTAAAATTGTCAAGGCACACCATCAGTGTCTTGACAATTGGCGAGGCACTGTACTGCCAGCAAGGGACTCACATACCCTGCACATGCCCAATCTCGTCTGATCTTAGAAGCTAAGCAGGGTCAGGCCTGGTTAGTACTTGGATGGGAGACCGCCTGGGAATACTGGGTGCTGTAGGCTTATACCATGATCTGGGAAGCTAAGCAGGGTCAGGCCTGGTTAGTACTTGGATGGGAGACCGCCTGGGAATACTGGGTGCTGTAGGCTTATACCATGATCTGGGAAGCTAAGCAGGGTCAGGCCTGGTTAGCACTTGGATGGGAGACCGCCTGGGAATACTGGGTGCTGTAGGCTTATACCATAGTCTTTCGAGACTGAAGGTTGCCAACCAACCTACTAATAAATGACCTTCCCCCAAACCCCCATGGCACACCTGCAGGCCATTCTGCACGGCACAGTGGTTGAAAATGGCTGCACTACAATAAGCACATCATAGACCATGCGTCAAATCTGTGACTCCCATACCACAGCCATATGGCTTCTACCCTTCTTGGTAGGGCTACCTCTACCCTTCAGGATGTGCTGCCCACTGAAAATCCTGCATAGGCCAGTACCCAGTGGCTCATTTGCCTTTGCCGCCACACTCAAAATCTCACACATGTGCGGTGCTTTACAAACATTTGCTGACGAGCTCTGAAAATAAGGTTCGGCGCATAGCCGGTTGGAAAATGCTGGCATGCATCTCTCAGTTAACGATGAGGATGGGAAATCTGCTTGACAAAACTGGAAGGCAACATTCCAAGGACAGACCGACATGACATGCAGGCAATCAGCTTTACACCAGTTTAACCATTGAGGCTCCTCCCCAAAGAACCTGGGCAATTGTTGTTGGCAAAAATGATGAGAATTTGCGGCTAGGAATCATTAGCCTTTCAGTTCCAATGTCCCAGGAAGTGTGCATGACCCTTAGACCAATTTCCATCTCCAGTGTAGCTGTGACCTCATGTGCCAATCGCTGCACTCGATTTTTGGATCAATTTATGGTCTGTGACTATACCTAGTTAGCCACCTTAAGCCTGTTATTGAAAAGAGAAAGGAGGGATACTCGTACTTATAATAAAATGAAATCAAAGATATCCTCAGCCCTCATTCTGGCAACCTTGACCCCTCTGGATGCACAGAAGACTCACAGCATCTCCGGTTTGCTAACCCTTCCTTCGCCCCAAGTGGCGGCTTCCATTAGGAAGAGCGACGGATTCCCTCAGGCACCAATCGATGGCAGAAAGTGTGGCCTGTCAGGATTAATCTTGCCGGGCCCTGTCGCTCCCAGTCACAAGTCCCCGTGCCCTGCTCTTAACGCTCCCTTTCAAGGAGTTGTCTCGCCCCAGGCGGTACTGATGAGTTTCAACTCCTAAATGGCATTCCTATTATTTTATAATAAAGCCGGCTGGAAATCTGTGGGAAGCAGGTCTATTTGTTAGGCAGCTCATCCTTGGGGAAAAGACCGTAAAATAAAGCAGGAAGGGGAGATAAAGAAGCCCACAAAAGACTGGTACAAATAGTGGCATCTCTCCTAGCAGTTGCCAGGACTGGGGCTGGCCTGTCAATGAAGCCAAATCAGGTGGTCACCTCAGGCTGCTGATTGGTGAAGTATCCCCCTCCATCTGCCTACCTGACTCTGTTCCTCCTCTTCCTCCTCCTCCCTCTCTCTGGATTTGAAAAGAGGGGGACAGAACAGAAGACTTATAAACGAGGGGAAGGTGATGAGCTAGAGTTCCACTCCAGCCCATTACTCTCCACTCCTCGTAAGAACATAAGAAGAGTCCCACTGGCTCAAGTCAAAGGCCCATCTGGTCCAGCTTCCTGCATCACATAGTAGCCCACCGGATGCCTCAAGACACCTGCATCCTGTTGCCTCTCTTTTGCACCTTTTAAAGGCATCTAGGCCAGATGCCATCGTTACATCCTGTGGCAAGGAGTGCCACTAATTACATGCTGGGTAAAGAAATATTTTCTTTTATTTGTTCTAACTCTCTAATTGTCCCCTGGTTCTGGTGTTGTGTGAGAGGGAGAAGAACATCCCTCTATCCATCTCCTGCATAATTTTGTACATCTCAATCATGTCCACCCTCAGGCATCTTTTTCTAAACCTTCACACTTCCTGTTTTTCTTTTCAAATCCAGGAAGTGGGAGAGGAGTGACAGAAGCAGTGGCTTAGTCATGCGGTCAGGGGAGGCAGAGACTCCCCTGCCCTGTCCTGCTTCAATGAAAAAAGCCCCACATATAGGGAGAGACTAGAGCTTGGGCAGCGACAACTCTTCCTCCCCTGTGACTGCACAGGGGTAGTCTCCGGAATGGCTTGCGGTGTGATGTCATCACATCCCACCACACTTCCGGGTTTGCCTTTCCAGCCTGGGACCTCGCCGCACATCACTGCGCAGTCTGCAGTACTGGAAAGTCATGACCTCAGAAAAGCCTGACTTCCATCTTGAGAAACCTGTCTCTAGTACAGGGATGGGTAGAAAGGAAATGGAGATTTCCTGCTAGATCTATGGGAAATTTCTTTGCCCTACAATCATTATAATGAGAACAAAAGGCAGCAATTTATGTCTCTCTGCTGGGAGAGGCCACACTGTTTGAGCATCACCCTCAAAATTTCTGGTGGCTCCTGTCAAACTCCACCTGCAGAATTTCTGCCCCTCGTACAGCTGCTGTTAAAGCCATTCCAGAGAAAAAAGGTGGCAACCTTAATGTATAGTCTTTATAATGTATCTATTCCACAATCCCAGGTAGAATTCCAAAATACCCCAAGCAGATGCAGCCAGGCTAATCCTTTCCAAAACTTTATAACATGCAATAACAACATTTAGCACGTGAGTGTGCAAAGTACTTTTACGTACAGTATTTTAACGTGCTCCTTACAACAAATCTGCAAGGTATTTATTATCCCCATATCGCAGAGGGGGAAGACTGAGGATAGAAGGGAGCACCTTTCCTAGGGCCAGTCAATGAGATGACGGCACAGATAATATTCAATTTGAGAAAATCCCCATTCCCTAATTCTCTTTGCCACAATGCTACACCATCTTGGCAGAATCACAGAGCGCGTTCTGGGAAGAGGAACTCACACCTGCCCTGGAAGTTGCAAGCCACTGAGTCCCTCCATTTAATGAGATCTACCCCAGACAGGCTGAGTTTTTAAAGCTTCTTCTCTACATTTAGAAACACACACAACGCATATTAATAACTGAGGTGTTAACAGCAGCTCCATGATTGTTTTTTGTTGTTTTTTTAAACTGAAATTTGCACCTAAAACAGACTTAAGAATCTTTCACACTCTTAATTAATTCAGTCTCTTCTTTTGGCACCGTTAACGCCAAAGAACATCTGAACTCTGCTCAGTAACTTTCATATTCTTTAACTTTCTGCAGTGTGTCTTTCTGGGATTTTTTTGTTCCCACCCTGTCTGGTTATTTTGCTCCCAGTTTCCCCTCCAGCAACAAACTGCTACCCAATGCATTCCCAAATGCCACATTTCATACGCGGAAGACATCCCAGTCAGAGGCCTATTTCGAAAATGTCAAGAGAGTTAAGCACACAAGGAGTTATTTCGGACACAGGGAAGCCGATCCGATCAATGCCAAGAAGACCAGACCGCACCCGCAGAGCTCCATCCATCATGGCGATTGGTTCGTGACACTTCAGCCTACGCAGCAGACTGGCCCACAGGTGGTAGCACAGACCCGAAAGAGGAAGCCAGATTGTCCAGTCAGCAGAATCAAAGACCAGAACTGATCTTGGACTGCACTGCTACAGACTGTGTGTGGTGCATGTTTAAGTGTCCCACAAGATTTAAAAAAAAACACAAAAACCCACTGCACATACGTAGATAGAACTAATCTCTCAAGGCTTAGTTCAGGCAAACTCAAACTGGAGGCGAATGCTAAAATTTGTGGACTCTATCACTTTGGTTCAGGTTGCAGGTGGGAAATGACAGAGAGCAGAGGTCTAAGCCCTACCTGAGAAGTTATAACTGGACCTGTGGAAGGGGCAAATGGGAATGCACTGGCAAGTCACAACCTTGTGCTGATATGCTAGTTAGTCATGCTTTTGGATGCATCCAGCACTCTCCTGCAAAGCCAAGGCCTCAACTTTTGGCCATTGGTACCATTCAGGAGGACAAAGTCTCTCTATGATTTTTTGCAAATTCTGGATTCCTAGAGCAAAACTACTCCACCTTGTGTCCTGCATATAGAAACATAAGAACATAAGAACAGCCCCACTGGATCAGGCCGTAGGCCCATCTAGTCCAGCTTCCTGTATCTCACAGCGGCCCACCAAATGCCCCAGGGAGCACCCCAGATTACAAGAGACCTCATCCTGGTGCCCTCCCTTGCATCTGGCATTCTGACATAACCCATTTCTAAAATCAGGAGGTTGCGCATACACATCATGGCTTGTACCCCATAATGGATTTTTCCTCCAGAAACTTGTCCAATCCCCTTTTAAAGGCGTCTAGGCTAGACGCCAGCACCACATCCTGTGGCAAGGAGTTCCACAGACCGACCACATGCTGAGTAAAGAAATATTTTCTTTTGTCTGTCCTAACCCGCCCAACACTCAATTTTAGTGGATGTCCCCTGGTTCTGGTATTATGTGAGAGTGTAAAGAGCATCTCCCTATCCACTCTGTCCATCCCCTGCATGATTTTGTATGTCTGAATCATGTCCCCCCTCAGGCGCCTCTTTTCTAGGCTGAAGAGGCCCAAACGCCGTAGCCTTTCCTCATAAGGAAGGTGCCCCAGCCCCGTAATCATCTTAGTCGCTCTCTTTTGCACCTTTTCCATTTCCACTATGTCTTTTTTGAGATGCGGCGACCAGAACTGGACACAATACTCCAGGTGTGGCCTTACCATCGATTTGTACGACGGCATTATAATACTAGCCGTTTTGTTCTCAATACCCTTCCTAATGATCCCAAGCATAGAATTGGCCTTCTTCACTGCTGCCGCACATTGGGTCGACACTTTCATCGACCTGTCCACCACCACCCCAAGATCTCTCTCCTGATCTGTCACAGACAGCTCAGAACCCATCAGCCTATATCTAAAGTTTTGATTTTTTGCCCCAGTGTGCATGACTTTACACTTACTGACATTGAAGCACATCTGCCATTTTGCTGCCCATTCTGCCAGTCTGGAGAGATCCTTCTGGAGCTCCTCACAATCACTTCTGGTCTTCACCACTCGGAAAAGTTTGGTGTTGTCCGCAAACTTTGCAACCTCACTGCTCAACCCTGTCTCCAGGTCATTTATGGTTGAAAAGCACCGGTCCCAGGACAGATCCTTGGGGCACACCGCTTTTCACCTCTCTCCATTGTGAAAATTGCCCATTGACACCCACTCTCTGCTTCCTGGCCTCCAACCAGTTCTCAATCCATGAGAGGACCTGTCCTCTAATTCCCTGACTGTGGAGTTTTTTCAGTAGCCTTTGGTGAGGGACCGTGTCAAACGCCTTCTTAAAGTCCAGATATATAATGTCCACGGGTTCTCCCACATCCACATGCCTGTTGAGCTTTTCAAAGAATTCTATAAGGTTTGTGAGGCAAGACTTACCCTTACAGAAGCCATGCTGACTCTCCCTCAGCAAGGCCTGTTCATCTATGTGTTTTGAGATCCTATATTTGATGAAGCATTCCACCATCTTACCCGGTATGGATGTTAGGCTGACCAGCCTATAGTTTCCCGGGTCCCCCCTCTTTCCCTTTTTAAAAATAGGCGTGATATTTGCTATCCTCCAATCTTCTGCAACCATGGTCGTTTTGAGGGACAAGTTGCATACCTTAGTCAAGAGATCTGCAACTTCCTTCTTCAATTCCTTAATAACTCTTGGGTGGATGCCATCAGGGCCCGGTGACTTATTGATCTTTAATTTATCAATGAGGTCTGAAACATCTTCTCTTTTAACCTCTATCTGACTTAACTCCTCGGTCAGGAGGGGCCGTTCGGGCAGCAGTATCTGCCCGAGGTCTTCTGCCATGAAGACAGATGCAAAGAACTCATTTAATTTCTCTGCCATCTCTAAGTCTCCTTTTATCTCCCCTTTCCCTCCCTCACCATCCAGAGGCCAACCGCTTCTCTGGCGGGTTTCCTGCTTCTAACATATTTGAAGAAGCTTTTATTATTCCCCTTAATGTTGCTGGCCATGTGTTCCTCATAGTTTCGCTTGGCCTCCCGTATCACCTTCTTACATTTCTTTTGCCACAGTTTATGTTCCTTTTTATTCTTAAGAAAGCTAGCACACCAAGAAATAAGAGTCCAGTCATGCTCTTTACCTGCTTTGCTAGCTTTCTACTTGCAGGGAGTTTTTTTTTGTTTTTTTTAAACAAAACAGTAGTCAAAAATAGTGACATCCCTCCTGAGATCTGAAGGCATGCAGCCATTCTATCACCCTAGTCTGCCTCATGAAGACCTCTGATTTGTGTTTCATTTCCACAGGTGTTTTCTTTCCACCCAGGGAAGTATTTGACTGCAGGTGCAATCCTAACCCACTTTCCAGCATTGACATAAGGGCAATGCAACTCCAAGGTAAAGGAACAAACATTGCCTAACTTTGAGGAGGCCTCTATGACTGCCCCCCAACTGCAGGATGTGGCACATGCCCCACTGGCACAGCTATGCCAGTGCTGGAAAGTTGGTTAGGATTGAGCTCTGTCTGCATGAAAGGAATGCTTTCAGAACTGCCTCTGTGATTTGGATGAACTACACCCAAGCCGAACCCTTAGTGCTGCCTGACACAGTGCAAGCACTACTTGTTAATTGCTTTCTGGAACACCTCGCAAGTGGAACACAGCTTCCTGATCCTCTAGCACAGCAAATACAATTCACCTAGGTGTGAACAAGAGAACGTTCAGTGGAAATCTCGGTTTGTGCAGCACTTGTTAAGGGGGAGGGGGAACAAATCCCCAGAAACAACCACAACAGGCAAGAAAAAAGAACAGCCACAGTCTTGAAGTGAGAAATATCTCTCAGGCGTAGTCTGATCTTAGCCATGTCTGCTCAGAAATTTGTCCTGCAGAATCCAGGGAGATTTACTCCTGGAGGGACCAAAGGTCAGTGCTAGAGCATGGATTTTGCATGTAAAAATTCTAGGCTCAATTACCTCAAATCCCCCAGCTTAAAAATGTAGGAGCAGGTGATGAGAGAACTTTTTGGGGGATACCAGCTGCCAGTTAGAATAGGCAATTCAGAGCCAGATCCTAGCCATATCTACTCAGAATCAGGTCTCATTATAGTCAGTGAAGCCTACTTCCATGTAAGCATGGATAGCATTGCACTGCAGGATGACATAGGGCCCAATCCGGTCCAATTTTCCAGTGCTGATGCAACTGTGCCAGTGGGGTGTGGGCTGCATCCTGAAGTTTGGGGGCAGTCACAGAGGCCTGCTCAAGGTGAGGGAACACTTGTTGCATAGCAGCTGCACTGGTGTTGGAAAGTTGGATAGGACTGGGCCCTCAGTCTCCTCAGATCCAATTCCATAGGAGGCAATCTCATAGTTCAAATGCACATAGGACCACAGGCTTACAGCCTGAGCCTATGCATGTCTACTCAGAAGTAAGTCCCATTATAGTCAGTGGGGCTTACTCTCAGGTAAATGTGGGTAGGATTGCAGCTGAAGTCACACAATGTTGTCTCAAGTGCAATAGGATTGTCACCTCTTTAAAAGTGCATTGCCTTTAACAAACCACCGGACAGGCAGAAGTTGAATACATGAAACTGGCAGGGACATAAAACAGCAAGTCCAGTATGCCTCCAGGTGTGCAGGAACAGAAGTTGTTTGTAAAAGGAAATTTTATTTTCAAGCTGTTGCTGTGCCATTAATGGTTACAGTTGTATGTTGTGGGCAGACAGGCTGGGCTGTAAAGAGTCATGTGGACTAGCACCTTAAGCAGATTTGTTGGCAAGGCAGAGAAGTTATGAATAAAGAAATTAAGGGAAAAGTAACTAAGTCACAGGTTGCACACTTTTTCACCAGGTTACCTAGTACGCCTTTTACAAGTGAAACTGTTCCAACCTCTTATCAGGAGAAACTCTTCCTGTTCAAAGTGTGGCAGCAACTGTTACCCTGCACATCCCTGATCTTGTCTGATCTTGGAAGCTAAGCAGAGTCAGGCCTGGTTAGTACTTGGATGAGAGACCGCCTGGGAATACCGGGTGCTGTAGGCTTATACCATAGTCTTTCGAGACTGAAGGTTGCCAACCATGAGTGTGGCAGCTCAGGCCGCTCTTAAAGGCACGAGAATAGACTTCTTTTTTCTTTTCTTTTCTTGGTTTAAAGAAAACCCTTTTGGAGACACTGAGAGGATGACCCATAACAAGAGACACAAGTAAAGCCCTGGAGATTAGATAATATGACTGCCAACATTTTAATTCACAGGATCCTGCTTCCAAAGACAGATGGTCACTTCTAGGCTTTTCTGTGTTTTAATCTTTTGCTCCGCAAGGCAAACATCCTAAATCCCAGATAATGTAGGTTTTACCCTCTCCCAGGAACCCAAGAGTATTAAGGGTGGTCTTGGTGATGGGATACATATGCTCAGGCAGCTGGAAGCAAAAGTATTTTAAGGCAAAGGAGAGCAATTACCTGGGTGTATATGCCAGGGGTGCTCAAACTTTCAACTTTAGGGACCCTGGACCTTTAAAATTGTGTAGGGGAGATAATTTCAGCAGGTGCAGCTTGTCATCTGTGGGATGACAAGTTGCACCTGCTGAAATTCTCTCTTCTATACACTTGTTAAAGGTCCAGCATCCCTAAAGTTGAAAGTTTGAGCACCCCTGGTATATGCCAAGCACTTGGAATCAGGAAGTTAATTTGTCTGCTTATTTTATGAATGAAACATTCCCTTAATGGTCCAGGCTCCTAGTCAGAAAGGGGGCTGTGGAAGCCAATGGCACAATATGGAGAAAGTTAATGAGAAACAGCAACACCCCCCCCCCTAAAAATTCCAGTCTACTATTTTCTAAATTCATTCAACAACCCAAGCCTGTGTGTGTTACTCTGAAGCAAGCCCCATTGTGTTAAGTGGGGCTTACTCCCAGGAAAGCATGCATAGGATTGCAGCTGAAATAGTTTTGAACATTTAAAAGAAAACAAAAGTATTACAGAAGAGAACCATGTCTTTCAGAAAGCCTAAAGAAAAATATTTCTCTACCCGGTAGCATGTAGTTAATCTGTGGAACTTCTTGCCACAGGATGTGGTGGCAGCATGTGGCCTAGATGCTTTTAAAACAGGGATTGGACAGATTTCTGGTGGAAAAGTACATCACAAAGTACAGGTTACAAACCATGATAAGTAGGCAAGCCTCAGAAGACTGCAAGCCTTTGAACAATGGAAATAAACAGGTATTGGGGATGAGCCGTGCACTAAAGGCGCAGTACTTGGCAAAATGGCTCAAAATAGTTTGGCTGCCTGAGGAAAAAAGCAGAAAGCTGGAGAACAGGATCATTTGGGGGGCAAACTAGCGGCCTAGTTGGTATGTACACCCATGGCCTGATGTGATCTTGCTATCTTTCCACATGTCCCCCTATAACTGCTTGCTGATGGCAAAACAGGGGTGAACAGAAGTGCGTCTCTATTTTTTAGCGGTGAAATATTGGAGGGTTTAGAAGTGGGCAGATTATAGCCTGGCTGTTTTTCTTTACATCTCCAGAAATAAAAGGATGAAAGACTTAAAAAAAATACCCCCCAAATGGTATAAGAGCAGGCCAAGCTATATTTTCCTGGTTAGTTGGCAACTGCAGTTGTGCTCCACAGACCAGACATATCTGTGTCCCATCCTGTCATTTTTAACTCCTCGGTAGCCATACCGGAGTAGGCAGGAAGGAAGACTCCTCCACAGAGCACCTTGCCCCAGTCCAAAGTTGCCAGCCTAAGTATTTCCTTTGATGAAAGACATTTTGCACATGTATTTTTTCCCTGGAATGTCATTTTTTTTTTCTCCTGTATCCCTATTATTGTATTTTTTCCCCCCTGCTGCCTCCCCTGCCTTAACTGTGCCCAAACTCTGTCCCTTGCTGGTCTTGTAACAGGGCCATCTGTCAAGAGGAGAACACTCATTATTTAGCACCTCTTAGCCGCCCCCCCCCCCGGCCTCCGAATGGGAAGGGCATTGGAGTGCTGGACCATTTCTGTGCATTTTTGTCAACTTTCCATTCATCAGTCCGAACTGCTTAATGAGAATCCGTCAGGAAGCATCTCCGAGCCTGGCAGAAAAAGCTCACAATTAACTAGGCTGGGAAAGTATTTCATGCAATATGCATGCTGTTTGCTTCCTGAAAAGTTGTTGTTGTTTTTAAATGTTGTGTTCTTTAAATGAGACTAGGAAAAGAATAAGAAATTGGGAAGGTCTCTTGGACTAATCATTCATTCCCCCCCCCAACTTTCCCTCCCCTTAACTAGCCTTCTCTAGGTGTTCAGCCAAGATGTAGCCATGTAGCAATCCTTCCCACAAGCCACCTATAAGGTGTTTCTCCCTTTGCATAAAGATATGCGTAAATGGTTTGGTGCTTGTTGGAATGTCTGTTAGTGCTGATGCTTTATTGCCCATTAGGAGTCGAGCTCTGTTATGATTCCACGTTCCTGGGATTATGCAGATCCCATCTATCACCCTGTTCCAGAAACTTGGTTAAAGCTGTACTCGGAGGCAGCTGCAGCTGAGCTTCGCTCTCCCGGAGATACACACCATTGCTTTCCTCTTATGAGAAATCAAAATTGGCCACTGCAGCTCCTGCAAAAGCAGCTGCTATTAGGTGTATTCATTTCTTTTTTTGAATAATAATACAGTGAAGAACTTGCCATCCAATGCTGAGTTTGCCTTGCCTCTCCATTTAACTAAATTACACCATGTTGATCATTCAGAGTCTCCCAGAAAAGCTGGTGGGGAGATGGGGGATCAGATGCAGATGACTGTAGTTGTAGAATATCATAGGCTCATTACATCTGATTCTAAATGCCCATATGTATGTGCTTTTTTGTTAATTATCCCCCCCCCCCAAGAGCAGAAACACAGTGGGGGATTGGGAGCATTAGGACTTGAGCCCTACTACTATCCTGATTGCACCCCCAGTTCTGAGTGTTTAAAATGGATTGACTGGGCTCTGTATCAAAATATTAAAGAAACCAACACTGGTGACAGTCAACACTGAAAGCAAGCTTGAGCTATATTTATTCTGCTTTTCTAAATCCAGATGCTGAACAAATCTCTTAACCAACCCTAAGAATGCAGCTTTTGGCTATCAGCCTCCTTGCTTTTCTATAGTCTGGACTAAAAGAGGCTGTGGGGGGGGGGGGAGAGAGAGAGAGAGAGAGAGATCTGCTGAGATCAGAAAGTAGTGTCTTCTACGTGAAGATGCCGTGCTTACCAGGTGCGCTGTTTATCAGGCACAGACAAGCATTCTAAGGGCAAGAAAGGAAGTGGTTATTAGCCACCGATATGTGTTTTTATGAAGTGCCATTCTCCCCCCTGCGTTGATTGGCAAATTGCACTCCCTGCTACAGCAGGATTGCCTTATGTCTTTAATGATCATGTAGGAAGATTATTCCCCATTATATACACTTTCCCTTCATGACTCAAGACTCTTAAACACATGGAATAAACCTCCTTGAGATGGTCTAACAGAATTCTCTTTCTCTGTCCCCCCCCGCCCCCCCTTGTTTAAATTGCCCAGGGAGACCATCAGAGGGAAGCACAGGAGTGTTAAACTTAAAAGCATTCCAGCAACATCTCAGCAAGTGAGATCAGAAGCAGCGGATGAAATTCTTCACCACAAGACCATCGCTTGCAATGTGTTCTGAATTTGAGTTCTGCTGGTCCCACTGCCTACCACAAAACCATAGGCGCCCTCAACTTTTAGATGGGAAGCTCAAGGCGCAAACCCACCCAAATCGCCCAACTGGTTTTGAACTTGCCCTTTGGGCAAACAAGCTGGTTTTTGATCTTGCACTTAGGGCCACTTGAGAGCTACAGAAGGCCAAAGACAATGGTCTCCAAACCACAGGAAAAGGCAGATCACCAAGAATTGTTTTGTTACATGGATAACAGCCAAAGCATGGAGCTATCCTGCAAGGAAGTTTAAGTCTGAGAGCACTGGGATCGAGCAAAATATTTCTGATGCAGAGGCTTTCAACCTTTCAACCCAGGAATCACCAACACAAGCTGCAGATATGGTCTCTGTGCTGGGTAGCAACAAGAATGACCCCTGTTGGTCCACTTCCTTATAAATATGGCTGCCATGCCAGAACTCATCACCTGCACAATAAGCTTTCAACAAGCTTTCCAGAAGTCATTTGCTTCTGGAAAATCAGCTGTTCTTTGCTGTATCTAGGTGGTACTCCAATATCATCTCCCAGCTAGATTTCTGCAGCATATTTTGCTCTTGCATATGTGTGACTGCTTCTTTGTTTCTCCTCCATGTGCTGACCCTTTGGATTTCTGCATTAGAGAGACATGAAAGGTGTGTGCATTCCTGTGCATGTTTGCCTTTGGCAAAATGATTGAGAAAGTGACTTGATTGCCACGGTGTCAGTTCTGCCAAAGTTGTCAAATTGCTGGCCATCAGGTCAGTGTTAGCCATCAAGGCAGGTGGGGGGGTCTTGAGCAGATCCTAAAATGAGGCCAGGCATGGTGATAAGAACTGAAGCTTCTTGCTTCCCACCCACCCACCCCCTTCCCACTGACATTCAGCTGAAATAGTGACACCAAGATGAAGGGACTCAGATGGAAAGGTGCCAGCTGATTGGGAAGAGATAAAGAGCAATTAGTCAGATGAAGAAGGTTAATAACTGCAATCTTGTAAAACTACTCCAGGGCTCAAATACTATTTATTGAGTGACTAATGAATCTCCCTCTGCAATTAGTTTGCTCACCTATGATTTAGGCATTTTTCTTAATCCATCAGAATTCATGTCCTACTAGGGTGGCTGATGTTGAGGCTTTTGCAACCATAGCCAACCTGGCAGTTCCACAATACTTCAGTCAAAGACACCCTCCAACAGAAAGCCACATTCACTCAGTTTCCACCAGTCAGTGTAACCTGTGACCTGGAAATGAAACTGTTAATGCTGCTCAAGTTGGGACTCATGTGCACTGGGAACGCTGCCGAATTTCACCTGAAAAATAATCCGCACCAGATCTGCACAAGCTCATTTGGGCAGAATTAGAAACATGTCTTACTGAAGTCCATCGTTGAGTCCAGCAGGTGCTGGCAGACTTTGGAGTTGCTGCATGTGTGCAGAGATTCAGACACATCACCTAGTGGGATGCCATGGGCCACTGGCTCAATGGACATACTGACCCTGCTCCTCCTGCAGCCCAGAATGACTCCTCCAAATCAACCCTACGCATAGCCTTCATGTCTCCCCCCTCCAGCTTCTGGAAGTCTTTGGACTGACCCATTCCCCAACTATTACATGCATAGTCCCCAGGCTCATTTCAGCTGAAGGTGATCTCCTCTTAGGAAGCTGCCTCATATTAGGTCAGTTCTTTGTCCATCTAGCCCAGTATTGCTGACAGGGACTAGTTCCTGTTTCAGACAGATTTTTCTCTGTGGAGGTTCCAGGGATTAGTCCTGGGATCTTCTGCATGCAAGACATGTGCTCTGGCACTGAGCTACAGCTCTTCTCCTGTAGCTGGGACTTCTCCTCTAGCTGGGAGATCTTAAAATAATTCTTGACCCACAAGAGCACACTGTCCATCCTTTAAAAATCATTATTATAAATGATTTTGGCTTGGTCATGTCGTGAGAATGGATGATGGCTGGATCCCAAAGGATCTCCTCTATGGAGAACTCGTGCAAGGAAAGCGCCCTCCAGGTAGACCACAGCTGCGATACAAGGACATCTGCAAGAGGGATCTGAAGGCCTTAGGAGTGGACCTCAGCAGGTGGAAAACCCTGGCCTCTGAGCGGCCCGCTTGGAGGCAGGCTGTGCAGCATGGCCTTTCCCAGTTTGAAGAGACACTTGGCCAACAGTCTGAGGCTAAGAGGCAAAGAAGGAAGGCCCATAGCCAGGGAGACAGACCAGGGACAGACTGCACTTGCTCCCGGTGTGGAAGGGATTGTCACTCCCGAATTGGCCTTTCCAGCCACACTAGACGCTGTTCCAGAACCACCTTTCAGAGCGCGATACCAGAGTCTTTCGAGACTGAAGGTTGCCAACAACAATATTCCTGATGAGTTCTCTATCTTAATCAGTAGTTGCACTATAGCAAAGATTGGGCAATGAGGCCCAATAGGAAAGGCTGGTCAGTGTCACCTGTGAACTGAAGGTGTGTTTCCTGGAAACATTTCCCAGAAGCCTCTGCAGCCCTACAGTGGTTTTTTTTGGCAGGCATTCTGCAGAGCAGTGATTTTCCACCACAGTGCTAATGGTCCTCAGGTGTGCTGTGAGAATTTGGGGGAGGGTGACACATTAGTAAGGGCCATTGGGGGATATGAGCCCCCCTGTCAGCAGCACACTGTGCCTTGTCAAAGGTCAAAAAACCGATGGTGTGCCTTGGCAATTTTAGCACCTTGTCGGTGCGCCACGAGATGAAAAAGATTAAAAATTGTTGGCCTAGAGAGCAATTGCCAGTTGCAATATAGATAAAGAGGAAGGGCATCTTTGGGAGTCACGTGAGGGAGGCTGAACATGGCAGGTTGAACTTCCTTGTTTGGGGGAACACCAACTGCTGATGCCAGCTTTGCAGCTGTGGACCTGTGTGCGTTGGCAACCTTCAGTCTTGAAAGACTATGGTATCACGCACTGAAAGGTGGTTCTGGAACAGTGTCTAGTGTGGCTGAAAAGGCTGATTCGGGAGTGACAATCTCTTCCACACTGGCAGCAAGTGCAGTCTGTCCCTGGTCTGTCTCCCTGGCTATGGGCCTTCCTTCTTTGCCTCTTAGCCTCAGACTGTTGGCCAAGTGTCTCTTCAAACTGGGAAAGGCCATGCTGCACAGCCTGCCTCCAAGCAGGCCGCTCAGAGGCCAGGGTTTCCCACCTGTTGAGGTCCACTCCTAAGGCCTTCAGATCCCTCTTGCAGATGTCCTTGTATCGCAGCTGTGGTCTACCTGTAGGGTGCTTTCCTTGCACAAGTTCTCCATAGAGGAGATCCTTTGGGATCCGGCCATCGTCCATTCTCACGACATGATCGAGCCAACGCAGGCGTCTCTGTTTCAGCAGTGCAGACATGCTAGGTATTCCAGCTTGTTCCAGGACTGTGTTGTTTGGAACTTTGTCCTGCCAGGTGATGCCGAGAATGCGTCGGAGGCAGC